>NC_050573.1:530722127-531033556 GCF_011100635.1 Trichosurus vulpecula
TCCTGCTATGGGTCTTCAAGTATGGCCCTTTGTCTGAATCCAAACTTCACAGAACAAATCCCCTTAATTAAAGACTTGTTCTGTAAAATTTGGACTCAGTCAAAAGGCTGTACCCAAGGACCTAGAAGGCCACATGTAGCTTCGAGGCCACAGGCTCCCCACCCCTGACCTAGATATAAAGGGAGATGTCATAAGTAAAAAAGAAGAACGTGGAACATACTGCCTATTTATGAATAAACAAGAGATAGCATTGTGAGGTGTAAAATGGATAATTTTGATTGCATTAGATTAGAAAGGTTTTGTACAAATAAAACTGATGTAGCCAAGATTGGAAGGAAAGCAGAAAATGGGGGGGGGGAGATCTTATAAACAGTTTCTCAGACAAAGGTATCATATCTCAAATATGTAAAGAACTTTGTCAAATTTATAAGAATATCAGTCATTCCCCAATGAAAAATGGTCAAAGGATATGAACAGGCAGTTTTTTGATGAAGAAATCATAGTTAAGAAATCCAAGTCATATGAAAAAGTGCTCTAAATAGTTATTGATTAGAGAAATGCAAATTAAAACAATTTTGAGATATCCTCTCCCATCTATCAGATTGGCTAAAATGATAGAAGGAGAAAATGACAAGTGTTGGGGGGATGTGGAAAAATTGGGACACTAATACATTATTGGTGGCACTGTGAACTGATCCAACCAATTTGGAGAGCAATCTGAAATTATGCTTAAAGAAATATAAAACCATGCATACTCTTTGGCCCTGTGATACCACTATTAGGTCTGTTTCCCGAGGTGACGAGGGAAAAATGAGAAGAACTTACATGTTCTAAAATATTTATAGCATCTCTCTTTGTCAGTTTCAAAGAACTGGAAATTGAGGAGATGACCATTAATTAGGGAATGACTAAACAAGTTGCAGTATATGATTGTGATGGAATAATACAGTGCTATAAGAAAGGATGAACAGATTGATTTTAGAAAAGCATGGAAAGACTTGGATGAAATAGAGAAGAGTGAAGCAAACCGAACCAAGAGAACACTGCATACAGTAACAGCAGTGTTGTTCAAAGAACTGTGACCGACTGAGTTATTCTGAGTACTATAAGTATTCAAATCAAGTACGAAGGACCTATGAAAGAAAATGCTACCCACCTCCGGAGAAAGAACTGACAAATAGAAGCATGCATACTATGGTTTTACTATCTGTGGTTTTACTATCTGAAGTGTGGGGGGGGGGGCAGTTTGGAACTAAAGTATAATAAAACAGACAAAAAAAACCCAGTGCATTGGTGCGCTTGTCCTCCTCCAGCCTCTTCAATAATTGTCGTTTTCCCTTTAGTCATCTTTGCTAGTCTGAGAGGTATGAAGTAGACCCTCAGAGATGTTTTCATTTGAATTTGTCTCATTATTGGTGATATGGAGCATTTTTTCATATGGCTGTGGATATCTTGATTTCTTCCCAAAATTCCTTTCTCAGCTTGAGAGGATATGTAATTGTTTCAGTATCAAAGTATGCAGTTAAGAAAAAAGATGTCTTATTTGGGAAGCACATATACTGAAAGCACTTTTCCCTTATTATAACAATAAAGTCAACTGTTGAGAATACAGAATTACTATGGGTCAGACAAGACGTGGAAAGAATTCCTTATAGTATATTCTTTATTTAATTTATATATACATATATAAAATGTTATGTATAATTATATATAATATATATTATAATATATTCCTTCTTCCTACTGTAAGAAAAACGCAGATTATATGGTGCAAGAAAAGACAAGGTTAGCAGAAACCTTAGCTTCTTATTTTTCTTCTGTTTACTGAAGGGATAGAGGTAGGCTTTGGCCTTTTAAAGATACCTGTAAAGTATAGCTCTTATAGCTGGCTGAAGATAGCTGTAGGTACTGTGTCTTTATGTGTTATCTTTTTTGTAATTGCCCCCAAAGTACTTATCATGGAGCAAGTAGTTAAAATAAAAAAGAAACAAAGAAATTTCTGTATTGAAAGCAGCTTGAGTGTTTTAACCATCAGGTTAACTATAATTCTTTGAAGGTGAATTATTGTTTGCCACCAGAGAAATGAAAGAAGTATTAAGAGCTGTGAGGCATAAAAAGGAAAGAAGAGAGGAAAGGATGAGCATGAAAGTGGACTGAAAGAGACTGCAGCATATAAGATAGGAAGACCATGTTTAAATATATAAAATATGTTAAACACATTTCAGTGCTGCCATTTATGTTGTTTTTCAGTCATGTCTGATTCTTCATGACCTTGTGGACCATAGTATGCCAGCACTGTCCATGGGGTTTTCTTGGAGTGCTTTGCCATTTCTGGTACTTGCCCAGGGTCACACAGCTAGTAAGTGTGTGAGGCCAAATTTAAACTCAGGTTTTCTTGATTCTAGGCCCAGGGCTCTGTCCACTGAGCCCCCTGGCTGCCTCCATTACCATTTATGTAGTGCTTTACTTAATGAACAGAAGTTAGCTATAGGAACTAACTTTAAATATCCTAATAAAACTCCCTCATTCTGGTCAGTCATCAGTGGGAGAAGTTTTGCTTGCTATTTCCCATTTCGGTGAGACTACCCGAATAATGGTTTCTGTAGTGTTATGCATGGATGATTTCTCTTTCTTTTTTCCTTTGGTTATGCCCTGTGTTAGTGTTCACTAGGCCTTCTTGCTTTAGTCATTGCTGCAGGTAGAAACTCATAGGGTCTAGTGAATGCATTTTTGTCTGCAAAGAGGTGCCGGTCCTAAGCAATATGGGTGGAATCCTACCTGCACTCAAATTTTGACATTCTATTCACTAATGCTAAAGTTGAGCCTGCCTTTCATATCTCCACATAGCTGCTCTGAGTGTAACAGGCTCAATTAAAAATTTAAAGAGGAAAAGATGTTTAAAAAATCGTTTGCTATTTTATGGAAAGGGAAACGGCTTCCCTCTGTTGAAGGAAAGACTGTTTCTTTCCTTTAATTGGTAAATTACTCTGAGAATTCCCTTTTTTTAAAAAAAAATAGAGTGTTAAGGATATTCTTTGTTTCTTTTCCAGGATGTACAGAATAAACTGAAGGAATCAGTCCAATGTGTTGGAGATGAATTCATGATTTGTAAACTGGCAACTCGAGCCAAGGTATCTTTTTGTGACTTCTTTCTTCCTTATTCCAAAATACAAATGAACAGGTTATCTTTTGTATTAAAAGCAATTCAGATTCAGTACTATGTTGTAAACTTCTTCCTTACTTTAAAAAAAGGAAAGAAAATTATATCTCTATACTTTACCATTGTTCTTCTTTCTTAACCCATTTAATTTTTAAGGATTTCAATTCTTAAGTTAGAATTCATAAACCAGATGGCTTATGATAATATTTATTTGGTCACGTTGGCACTGGATGGGACTGAGGGAGAGAGAATGAGTGAGAGGAAGGAAAAGGAGAAGTCTTCCTCATGTAAAAAATCTAAGACAGGACTGCTTATAAGTTTGAATTTGAGGCTCAGTGGGCATTTTTTGATGTTTTACTTCAAATTGAACACTTTTCTACTGCTTTTTGAGACCACTGTGTAGGGTCATTTAGTTTAGTATTTTTGGTGGGCAAGATATAATTTGTTGTTCTCTTTTAGGAGGTAAAAAAGGGACGTTGGGGAGAAGAAATGTGGGGTTGGGGAAGTGCCCTCAGATTTACTCATTTACTCATTTACTGGGTATGGCTAGACCGAGGGGTGATTAATGTCTCTATTGGTGATATGTTTGTTTTATTAACTTACACCTTGTGGGAATTATTTCAATTTCACTAACAATTCTTTTTTGTTCTCTCTTCTTGCTTTTTTTCTCACTGTTTTAGGACTTCCTCCCAGCTGACATCCAGGCACAATTTGCTGCCAGTCGAGAACTGATCAGAAATATCTATAATAGCTTCTATAAGCTTAGAGATCGGGCTGAAAGGATTGCATCCCGAGCCATTGACAATGCTGCTGACCTCCTCATATTTGGAAAAGAATTAAGGCAGGTGGCAGAAGAAAGCTCCACAGTGGGAAATAGTGGAGGTTTTGAGTTTGAGGCAGTATTGTCTTGTGAAAAGATTGCTGAGCTTGGAATCCATAGAGACTTGGATTCAAATCCTGCCTTCCCCTTTTGTTCTCTTTGTGACCACGGCCGTGTCATTTGACCCTTCAAGTCTTAGTTTCCTCATCTTAAAAGTGGGGATAATAATAAGAGTAGCTTTCTCAGAATGTTCTCAGGAGTATCAAATGAAATCACGTATGTAGAGTACTAGATAAGCACTTCCTCGTAATTGGGTGACTCACGGAGAATGTACTTTTTAATGTTCTGAAGATTGACCATTCCTTCATTTAGAGGCATCTAGAGTGAAAGATCAGAGGGCTCCACTGGTCTCCTCGAGATGTTGGGCAAAGGGAGGAAGGCCTCTAGCATATTGGGTGGACCCCTGGTTCTGAACTTATAGGAGGACACGAACAACAGTAGTTTAAGAGACAAGTGTGGACGGGCTGCTATCTGCCTCATTGGAGAGATCTCCAAAGATAACGAGCCCACAAATCCATTTGAATATTTGTGTGCGTATGACCATGTCAGTCATCAGACTTTTTTGTTTAGTAAAATTCAAGGTTTGATGAATGGAAATTTTTTCTTCTCTTTTCTACCTAGTGCTTTAGGATCTGACACAACACCACTTCCCTCCTGGGCCACGATGAATAATAGCACATGGGGGACGCTGAAACAGGCCTTAAAAGGCCTCTCTGTTGAATTTGCACTGCTGGCTGATAAAGCTGCACAACAGGTAAGCTTATGTGGAATCTCTGAGTGTTTATTTTTAAGGAATGTTCTCTATTATAGTCTTTAGGAATGTCTCTTTCTTAGGTAGAGCTCAAAGTTTTGAGTCCAATGAGAGGGAAAAACTGTCTGATGTATAATCCTCATAAATTCCATGTAGCTTAGCATGTGCCAATTCAGCTGTTTGCTGATAGCAAAAATAAATTTGGGTTGGATTTCTTAAGAGAATTTACTTTGCTGGAGATTAGAAAGCATAAGCCAATCCTGAAAATGTAACCTTGAAATCTCAAGACTGTTACTCCTTGATGAACCTGGAGCTTTCAGTTTTACTTACTATCTGTATAATTTGTTATGTTAATAGGTTATGCAATGACCTAGTTCATCAGAATGTAACTAAGCCCACAGTGCTGCCTTTTTTTTTTGATCCTGAATACTCAATTAAACTACTGAAAATGCCTTTGTAACAGCCATTTGCTATTTTTAGAAACTGATAAAGAATTTTAAAGACTGTCAGTTCAAGGATATGGGAAATAAACAAGGTTCATCTGTGTACTAGTTTTATCATAAAATTATCATGTGGCTTTGGAGGAAAGGGAATCTACTACTCTTTCCACAAAATGTGTGGCTCAGACTGGCAGGCAAATAATGCAAATTATGTTTGAATATTTTTAAAGCTCAGCTGCCGTCTTTGACTTCCTAATTCCATAGTTAAGTAACAAGAACTGTGATTAATCGAGTGTTATAATCTGAGCCATATGCCAAAGAGTTGGGGGCTTTCCTGTCTAATGGTTGGGTGCCCATTGATAAGTTTTATGGTTAAGAGACATTGGGTTTGTTTGTGGCCCTGAAAAGTCCCGGGTTTCCTTCCTTCCTTGCTGTTACCATGTTTATCTCTTCTCTTTCCTTTTAAATATTTGTTATGACATTGACTTTAGGGATCTGCCTGTGCCAGTGGCCATTTCGTGTAATCCTGCAGTTTTGTAGGCCCACAATTTACCCCCTCATTTGGAGAGTTTGGAAATGGAAATGGAGAAGTGTGGATTTGCTTTAATTTTAGATACTAAGAGGCAGTTTGGCATAGTTGGTAGAGCACTGAATCTGGAGTTGGGAGAACCTTATCCTGGCCTTGCCATTATCATTTATTCAGTCAAATATGTCTTAAGTGCCTTTTGTTCAGGATGACCCTCAGCTATGCCCATAATTTCACTAAGCTTCAGTTTCCTCATTGGTGAAATAAGGAGGTTGCTCTACATAATCTTTAAGGGACCTTCTAACCCTGTGTGTTCTAACATAGTAACAACTGTTTTGATTCTTAATGCCTGGGGGCTGAGTTTTGGGGGAGACAGCCAGGAAGTAAAATGTCATTTTCTGTATATTCTTTTAGAAATACTGCTGTATAAGTTATAGAAAGTTTTTCTAAGTATTTTGTATTCTAATTGGCACCCTTAGGACTTTTTAGACATGTTATAATAAAATTTGTGATGATGAGGGGGAAATTATTGTGGTTAGAAGCATATAGCTGTTTCTTAGTTATAAAGTTGGTATTTTGAAAGTTGTTAAAGGCAACTGGCACACTGACATTTTATAGCCTTATGGTTCAAAGCATTGGTATGTAAACAGGACTCATTGGTAAATTGTAGGATTCGGAGTGAGAGCTGTAGTTAGCCATCTTCTCTAGGACATTAAAGAAGTCTTCACTTTTCTCTCATTAGTAAGATGGGAATACCATGTACTCTCCCAGCCTAGCAAGCTCTCTCCTCTCCATATTTCACATATCTCTTAACATCTTACTTTTTCCATTAAATCTTATTAGATGTACTCACCAGGAGGTAGATTTTAGATTTTAGATTTGAAGAGTAGAAGGGACACCGGAGAGCATAGAGTTCAATCTGTTCTGTAGCACATTGGATTAATGGCATGGTAGTAGCTGGTTGATGTGGCTCTAGGTGTGTGTGGAATGGAAAAGTTGTTTTGGTTTTTTTTTTTTTGAGTATTTTATCTCTAAATGTACATTTACTATAAAAGCTGTTTCATTTTAGACAACTTTTTGCTACTCTTCAGAGGCATTTTAGAATAAATATTGTAAATGAAGGTTAGTGTAACTGATAGAGCACACTAACCAACCTAGAAGAGTAATTATTCTTCTGGCTGGTCTTGCATGTGATGTAGGTCCTTTTATTTCATTAACTTTGATGCCTCAGATAGATAGCTACAGTATGTTTTGTAGTGAGGAAACACCATGAAAGTCTGATAGTGAAACACACATATATAGTTATAGTGGAGTTATCTATGTTTTTTGAAGAATGAGAAGGGAATAGCTTTTGGAGGATCTAAAAAAAATCAGATCTCTTTCCTCAAGAATAATAAATCATTTACTTTTCTCCTTTTCTTCGTTTCATTCTAAAGCTAAACACACACATATATTACAACTCAGTGTAGTAAAGCATTGTTTTTTTCCTCCCCCTGGGATCTTCGAGATTATTTAACAAAAAGAGAAAAGAAGGCCTAGACTTTCTGAAATGTCATATAACAGACTCCAAATGAAATATAAATCAAATAGAAATAGGAACAGTCGTCAATTAGAATTTAAAATGCTGGAGATCATTCTGTGCTGGTGACTAGAGTTCATTATGAAAAAAAAGCGCATCTTGTGTTGGAAAATAGGTCTTTATTTTTCTTGACTAGATTCTAGCTTCAATACATGTATGATGAGACTCACTAAGAAAAATGTATAAAGGAGGCTGTGGGAACCAGAAAAGAATGTGCAGTATTCATATATTCCTTATGTAATGGATGGAGTTTCATAGGTAAAAAGTCTTTTTTACCTGGAATCTGTCTCCAGTTTTTTGTACATTATCTCAGTATAAAGAAAGGATTTCATATTGTAGCTAATTGTTCTATATGAGCATCATGGATTTGTTTTAGTGCAAGATACTAGTAGGAGTAGTGGGTGCCATCTGCTTTCCTTCCTTCTTGTTGCTCCAAGTCACTTGAAAGCCCCAGTCATTGGCCTGTATAGCAGTTTTATACTACTTAAAGTTTTAGGCCTAGAGCATTTGTACCATTTTAACATGCGTCGGGTCCCATAGTCAGTTAATTGAGCCTGACTCTCAGGCATGTGGTTTCTTTTTCCTGTGTCACTCTGAAAATAACATAATGTTATTACCTTTCTAAAAAAAAATCAAATCAAGTAGACAAGCATTTATTAAGCACTGTATGTGACAGGCACTGTGTTAAATACTGGGGATACATAGAAAGGCAAAAATAGTCCCTGCTCTCAAAGAGCTCAGTCAAATGGAATTAAAATAATGATTTATATTTCCTTTTGCCTTTGATGTTTGGGGATTAAGAAGATGACAGGAAAAGTTTCAAGCGGAGATAGCAAGGTGTTGAACAGAAATGGAAATGGACAGACGTGTTTTAGAGCCAAGACTGTTCATATTGTCAGTTAGCTGTAATGCTCTTGGCTTCTCCTGCCTTTTGTAGCAGTGTGAGGATGATGGCGGTGTGCTGCACTGCTGGTTTGTGGTGGTATCTGTCTAGTAAAAAGAGTTCTGGATTTGGAGTTGGTGTATCCAAGTTCAAATATCAATTTTTCTTTTTACTGCCTGTATAACTTTGGACAATTCACTTAGCCTTTATGGGTCTCAGTTTCCTCATTTGTAAAATGAGGGGATTGGACTAAGATCGCTAAGGTCTAAGCCTCTAGTTTCTTTTAAAGGATGATTCTGGACTGCCTCTAGATAGGGTTTGGGAAGAGGCTCTAGGTAACAAGCAAGCTGTGAAATTTTAATGATGGGTTTCTGACTGGGTTTATCTGTATGACGAATGTGCTGGTTAATTCACCCCTTGTTTTCTAGGGTAAACAGGAAGAGAATGATGTGGTGGAGAAGTTGAATCTCTTCTTGGATTTGCTCCAGTCCTATAAAGTGAGTTTTGGCTGTTTCCTTGCCAGAGAAAAAGCTTCTCAGAATGGTCTTGTGACCTTTCCAGGGAGTAGCTTTTTTCAGGGAATGGAAAACTAGTAGAGAAGTCAATCTTAGAGCAAAACGAAGAGTAAAGCATAACACTTCTGCTTTTATTGCATTATTCTGGCCCATAGTCTGGTGGAAAATTTCAGATTTTCTTTCACATTACACGATCAAGAAAAGAATGCATCGTTAACCTGGAAAAGAGAAGATTGGGATGGGAGAAAGGTATATAATAATTGTTAGATATTTGAAAAGTACTATCCAGAAGAGGGATTAGACATTTACTTTATAGCTTTGGAGGGCAGAACTAGTTTGATATTTTATAGGAAGGCAGATTTGGACTCAGTAAAGACATACTTTTTTTTTTGAGCTTCCCGCAAGTGGAATTATTTGACCATCTGTCATAGACAATGCAGATGGGATTATTAGATGGTGGTTAGGTTAAACTGATGTCTTAGATGACTTCTGATATCCCTTCTAGTGCTAAGATTCTATGTCCGTGTCTTCTCATGAGATTCCTAGTTGGGGAATGCTCCAAGATACACTGGGTTAAAATACCTCAAGGAAAACATAGAAAGTCTTCAATATTTCTACACTTGGATACTGGCCCTTCAGAAATTCGGTGGTAATTAATCAATGTCTGTAGGCTATGGATTGTACATCTCATTTTTATTAAACTTTTTTGTTTTTTGCCTGATTTCCTTTTAAAGCCCGGACTGTTTGTTTACTTCCTGAGTTCAGGACCTTTGTTGGTTTGCAGTCAACTCTCCCCAAAACTCAAATTCATCCTATGCCTCGTGCATTTTTGTGAGCATAAAATGAATCAAGGCTGTCTTTCTGCTGGTTTTTTAAAAAGAGAACCTATTTCTTTGTAAGTCTTTCATATTGGGAAATTTGGGGGAAAAACCGCTTATTTTAAAGTCATTTTTTGGAAATAGGTATAATTCTCACACAATGCTCTATATTCCCCACCTTCCGACTCTGCCTCCTCTTTCAGCAGGTTTTTCTCCCCAGGAAATGAAGTGAAAGTAGGAGAAGGAGGGGGCCCGTGCGGTTATTTTGTCTCTGGATTCCTCTGCGGTTGGCTCTTAATGGGGGGATGGAGGAGGTGTTAGTGAGTACGCCTTATTCCCCTTTCTATTCCAGGATCTCTGTGAGAGACATGAAAAGGGTGTGCTTCACAAGCACCAGCGAGCATTGCACAAGTACAGCATGATGAAGAAGCAAATGATGAGTGCTACGGTGCAGAATAGAGAGCCAGAGAGTGTGGAGCAGCTGGAGTCCCGCATTGTGGAGGTAGCAGCCTGGCAGCCAAGAGTGCAAAACGACATGGTGGAAGAAAGCAGGCTGAGGACATTTAGAGAGACAGACTGTGATGGAGCAGGGCAGGAGATAGGCAAGAAGGAATTCTAGACTTCCCGTGGGTTGAAAAGTCAGCTTGGATTGATCCCCATTGTATAAATAGCCCCCCAGATGTGGTTAATAAGCAGGGCTGCGATGCAATGAAAGTTGCATGGTATGTGGACATGCTGACTAGCAGATACCTGAAAGTATTGTTTTTACAATGAATTTTGCCCTTTCTCCCCAGTGGGTCCCCCCCCCCCCCAGCTGACAGTTTCCAAATCCTGTGTTAAGGCAATTTTACTTCCATTCGGCTTCACTGGTCAAATAAATTAAAAAGGATCAGCCCTACACTCCATGATGATATATAATCTTAATAAAAGTTGATGCTCCTCTTGAGATATATCTAGACATGCTTCTCAGAGATTCTTTCTTTTCAGCAAGAAAATGCAATCCAGACAATGGAACTCCGGAATTATTTCTCTTTATATTGCCTACATCAAGAGACTCAGCTTATTCATGTCTACCTGCCTCTTACTTCACACATCTTAGGAGCCTTTGTCAACTCTCAGATACAAGGCCACAAAGAGGTGATTACTTGCCCATCTGTCTTGTGTAACCCTATCTTGAGCTCCACCCTAGTTATGTAACTAAGAGTTGTCATTTTACTCTCCAGTTATTCTGTCCTTAAAGTTGGTGTTCCTTGGTATTAGTCCTTTGGACCAAAAAAAATCTAAGAGAGATAATGGGTGTGGGTTAAGTATGGAAGCTAAAAAATGAAATTCTTTTCAAGCTCCATTAATCCAACTTGGAGCTAGAATTTTCAAGCTAGGATTCCATATATGATTTTGTTAGACTACATAGATAGGAACTGTATATTTCTTTCTAAGTGAGTTGAGAAAACTATTTCTGAATTCTGACCCTTAGTACCAGACTTTTAAAAGGATTCAGAGGAAAGATTGGCCCCAAAGCCGGGGTGAGTTGAAGAACATAGACTAAATTTTCCCAAAACCTTCAGGGGCTAGGGATGGGATTTTTAATCCTTTGAAATGAAAGGCTTTTATAAACTGGTTTTTTTTGGCCAAGATTTTTCTAGCAAACCTGATACCTCTTCTCACATGTTTATGCACCTTTATATGCATCATATATATAGTAGTTTGTTCCTGGCTAAAGCCCTTATTTCTTAAGCAATGAAGCCAGTCTTCCAGAAGAAAGGTTGAAATCCTGGAGAGAATATGGGAGACAAGGTCAGGAAGAACTTGCTATTATGGTCATCATTCATTTTGGATCCTGGTACTTAATATGGTACCATGTAACTAGTGGGCAGTGGAACTATTATATAGTGAACTAGCATGGTTCAGTGGAACATATACTACAGTCCCAATCTCATTATGACACTATTACCTAATAACGATTTCTAGTCTTTGAGTGATAAACTGCTTATTGGAAAAAGCATTCATTCCCAAATAACAAAAATACTTGGTATTTAACTTGCATCAGCACAATCCTACGGAATAGTCTCCATGACCCATTCCTCAGTAATCATTAGATGGAACAACTGGAAACAATCCAACCAAGAAGTGAAAAATTGCAGTATTTCTATCCCTGGTCTTTCCTCCACTTGTTATCTTTTAGCAGTGTTACAAAGGAATTTATACATAAAAGAAGGGAATGGATCTATCTGGATTCATGCCTAAATGCATAGCCTGATCAGATTGATCACTTTGACCTGCTCAGCATTCTAGGGCTACCCCTAAGCAGTCCTGTTCTCAGCTGTTCCTTTTACTTAGGTAGATTTTTATTTTAGTATATATTTCAACAGGATGAATATCTCACTAATCTTTCTGATTTTGCTTTTTTTTTTCCTTTTCCCCTTTAGATGAGTAAAGTTTGGAATGAATTGAAGCCCAAATTAAGCTGCCTTTTTGCAGGACCCAATAACATGCCAACACCACCACGATCACCGCAGGAGAGCAATGTGTTTTCTCATTAGTTCCTGGAGAGGACTGCCTAGGTTTTAGGCAGTGCTAAGAGTACCCTTCCAGCCTCACTAAAACATCACCAAACTGTATCATTGTGTATTTCCCTTAAAACAGTAGCTGCCACTCTGGTGCTCACAGATGTTTGGACTGAAAACTGAGCAGAAGACCCTGATGCAGTGAAAGGGGATAAGACTCAGATTTTAATTTCCTGTCTTGTCCTCTGCTCATCTTCCTTCATTTCATAGTCCTCGGAGGCAAGATTGAGACACCTTACTGTCGGGTACTTTGGGGAGGAAAGAAAATGTGCTTAGATGCTAAGGGCTGAAGGGCCACTGGTGGTGGTTGGTAATTCCCTTTCCTCTTACTTACATCCACCTTTTCCCTCCACCGCCATCTTTCTTAATATATACACTCTGGTTTCCTCTCTGGAAGTGAGAAGCAGTAGATGTCCTCTATGAAAGGCAATTCTCCTAGTCTTCAGGAAGGCTGGGAGATTAAGGATGACGTTCATGTAAGTGAAGTTGTCTGTGGGTGAATAAGTTAGTCCCCTGATAACAGCTGTTTAATCTTTTGAGGGGACAGATAAAATTAATCAGAATTCATTGGATTTCTTTACTTAGGGGTCAGGATTAACTGAACAGATGAGTAAGGGTGAGAAGAGGGTAAAATTCATATACATAGAAGGTTTATTTCAGTGTAGTCATGCCTTTTGGTTGAAATAATGTTAATGTTTTTTTTTAAATGAGTTTTCAGTGAAAGGTCTAAAAATTATGTAATGCTGTTGAACACTCCTGAACAAATTGCCTTACACTAGGAATTTTCAATTTTAAAGTATGTTTGTGTGTGTGGGTGTGTATGTGTGTGTACAGAAGAGAACCATTTTGCTTATGGAGGGGGTTGTTAGCTGGTAGGTACAAACAGTATTAGTTTTCTGTGTCTATTCCAGGCAGCTAGAGACAAACACTAGGAACCTTGGTTTATTACGAGACTCATTCTAAATTTGGCAAGGCCTGCCATATTTCATTTTCCATTCCTCCACTTTTACCCTCTTCTTTACCTAATGGCATGATCTGTCTTTTTGCACAAAAGTAGGACCAAAATATTTGGCATATTAAAGTGAGCTAATTGAATCGTCTGTCATATACTAAAAACTAATTCTCTAAAAAGGTGCCACACTTTTATTTTGGCTGCTTACATTGGAGTGTGCAGAATATACCAAGTTGAGAAGGGTGTGGTGAAGATGAGATGAGGAAATCAGAGGATCATGATTCTTATTTCAGTTGTGCTTTAAAATATACTGGCCTTTACAAGAGAGAATCTGTGTTCTTTGAGAATTAAAGAAAAAATAAAGCAACCAGCTAGTTTCCTGATGGCACAACTCCTGGTTGAGGTAGTGGAACATTCCTGCTAATTTCAGTCCTTCCCTTCCTTAGCCCAGCTCTTACTCAATGGGGTTTATTGTGTAACTCTTCAGCTCTGTTTTCCACCTTGTGATGATGTGGGAGAGTTCTCAGATATCCTCTGGTGGAGACCTGTAAGGATGGGTGGTGTCTTTTCTTGCCTTAATGTGCTACTATTCCAAATCCCTAGTGGAATATTTCTCTGTGGGATTGAAAATAAACTGGACTTCTCTGCATCAGGGACTTCTGGGTCCATTTAGACTTTGCTTTTCCCATTCTTACAAAGACGGAAAAATTGGAAAAGGCTCTAAAAGGGCAGCATGCGTTCTGAAAATATTGCCCTCATGGAGTATTTGTCAGGTTCCAAGGAGATTTTCTCTGTTATTTTAATGTTATATTCTGACTTTTAAGTTTTAAAATATGTAGCATGAAGGATTCTAGAATAAAAATAGAAGCCACCAAGCATTCTCTCTAGCTACGGGAGAATCAAAATAACCAAAAATACTTGATTTATGCAGATAAGCTAATTCTTTTTTTTCTGGCACAAGCAAAATGAGGGCTTTTCTTTGTGGACTCAAATGGTTGCACCAGGGGTCTCGTCTCAAAGCACATTGCTGTGTTTGATTCATTCAAAGAGTATGTGAGGGGAAGTGCAAGACTTGTGAGCTGTGTACTCCATGTGGCATGTCAGCACATTCTTCAGATGTTTGCTTTGCATTCATGAAGTAGCTAGAGGCATAAGGGTCACTTGGTAGAAAACACTAATGGCACCTGGATCTGTAACTTACTGCCCTAAGGCTCCCATCTTCCCTCCTACTAGGAAAGCTGACCTTTGCTTATATAAGTGAATGCAACATTTAAAACAGCATGTGATAGAAGGGGGTCTATTTCAACTGTTGAACAGGCTTATTATCCTCTGAAAAGAGAAGATGCAGGGCTTTAGTTAGGGCCTAAAAATAATACTGAAGTTGTTTTTAGAATTATTGGTCTGTAACTAGAGTTGGCCAAGAGAAGGGTGGAGTCTTCTTTGCCTTCAGGGTCTCTGCCTGCCTGCCATCCATTCCCCTTTTATGGAAATAAAGTCTGTACTCACTTTGAAAGAATCAATACACCTTTTTTGTGCTGCTCCCTTTTATATTGTGATTTGCTTAAGCCATATAACATAAAATTTATTTGTACAAAACCCATGGGGCCTTGTCCTTCCTGCCTACACAGCTGCAAAGTGTGCTAAACACACCTTCACTGCTATTACATTGAAGTCTCCTGGGACCCTAAAGTTGCATGTTATCCTGCTGGCCTAGGGCCTTGAGTCTTTGTAGAGAGCCTAGGAGAATATGTCACAGTCCAGGCCATGGTTAGAGTGCATGTTATAGAGAGATCCAGACCTGACCTTCTTGTCTTGGATGTTCTAAACATAATGAAAGACTGGAATAGTGGGGTCGGGGTTTCTCCTTTCAGTATTTGAGACTATTGCAGATGTAGTCATTATGTGCCTCCATGAAAAATAAAAGCAAGCAGCCAGAAGACCTGTAGTTCCTCAAGGAATAGATATCAAATGGTATTAATTTAAGAACTTTCAGTTGGCATGCTGGCCAGAGTCATTAGTTAGAGGGAGTTTATGAGAGATGTGTTTAAAAATGTATATATAGAGAGAAGTTACCCTAATTTAAAACACTCACTTGAAGGAAATGTACTACCAAAGAGTTTTCTGAAAACTTTTTTTTCTCCTCTTCTGTACTAATTGTGATGCTTTGGGAGCTTGTAGTAAATCATGACAGAGTCATGAGTTAAATCACATTGTTAGGACATTATTTCCTTAAGTATCTACCAATGGTAGACTCCCTTTGAGGAACAAAACTTTAGATACAAAGGACAAATGGGTAAATAGACTCTTCTTCAAAACTAGTTCTTCAGTTTTCAGAGAGCTTGCAGTCCATCCCAGCAGCCCTTTCTGGGAACTGACCATGGCAACAAGTAGAACCAGACTTCTGCTTGTCTACTACTAAGAATTTCCAGTGTTTCAAGACTTGAAAAAAAAAAGTAATCTTCATATTTTATACTTAATGGCTGTATTTTATTTAAATGGGGACCTATTCTTTTTTGGATTTTATCTTTTTTCTTAATGAATTCTTTAGGAACATTGTAAACAGTGGTGGAGGCCTTTTGATCCATCTGTTGATATTGTGCATTCTAATGGTATTCCCTTAGATTTGGGGGACCATCCCAGGGAGACAGAATGAGAAGGAAATAGACCTTAACTACAGAAATAACAGTAGATCAGGGAGCTTCTTCAACATGATTTCTTAGTCCAGGGTCCGTTTCTAAGGAGCCATTTGATAGATCAACTCTAATTGTAGGACCAGTGGAGATAACACAATTCCTAGGGAGTTATTCCGGGACGTGAGAATAGCTTTTACAGGTTGAGGTCCATGCTCACACAGCCAAAAGCTCTCCAGGTAGGCTAGCTTCTCACTGTGCTCCAGAGGGGCCAACCCCTTCAAAGGAATGCCATTGGTATGCACAGTAGCCTGTCAGTGTCTAAAAATCATCAGCTTCAGTGAAAAGTGAGTCAGAGTACATTGTTCTGAATATGGGACTATGCTTGTCATTCAACAAAAGTGACCTCTATGAGAGGCCTAGACAAACACTGAAACTTAATGGCTTAAATACTTTTGGAAGCCTGTTAAGTGCTCTTGTTATCTTGGATTACATTTCAGAGCTTTTTGGAGTTGTCAATTTTTGTCACAAATTATGGGGTTTAGATGTGAAATTTTATATTAAATGGTCCTTATGGTTCTGTCTTAGATCCCACCCATTCCTTAGGAGCTTTGGCTTATTCAGCAATACCTGGAAAAAAAACCCTTTAATTAACACTCTACTCAGCTCAGAAAGCCTAATGTGAGGACTGAGTGGGAAGCTGATTTGACCGAAATGAAGACCTTTTCCTGGTTAGGCCAATTTACCATTTCTTTTGCTTTGCTGTACTAGTTTTATGTATGAAGCACTTTATCAAATTGCAGGAATTAGTTATTACTACAGCTGATGAACTGGAAAATGTTTACAAATGATTACACTCCAAAACTTTTATCAATAAAACATATATATGAACAAATGTTATTAAATGTATTTGTAAGACGTGTGTAAAAGGCTTAAGTTGCCGCGTGTGTTTGACTTTCTCTGCTTATCTACCTTCTACAGAATATCCACCTTCTGTAGAATTCTGTTGAGGCAGTGTGGTGCAATGGAAAGAGCACCAGATTAGGATGCAGACCCAAGTTCTTAGTGCTGGCTCTACCACCTGTGAGCCCCATGACCTCAGACAAGTCCTTCAACCTCTAGAACCCGTTTCCTCACGTAGAATAGAGGCACGTCATAGGGTGACTTTTTTAGGTCAACTAAGATATTTGTGAAAATGATTTGTAAAATATAAAAAGATCTGTAAATGTGAGCTTGTATTATTATTACTTTTATAATCTGGTAAGATGTTACTGGAATTAGATGAGGGAAGACCACCATGTGAAGAAGCAGGTGGCTGTTTTCTTCTTAAAGGAGAGGTTCTGACCAGCTCAGTGTATGAATTCAAAGGGATGATTTTTAAATAATCTCCTGATTTAGGAAGGCCAGTAAGAATCCAGTCAGCATTTTGCAAATCACAAGGCACATCATTATTTGTCAGAATCTTCAGCAGGAAAGAAAGGACTTACGATTCCAGAAAATGTGGAAACATTCCATTTTTCTGTGGTAGCTGTTGCCCCCTAGTGTGGGCTATTAGCACACTTTACTGACAAGTGCTGCACTGTGAATCACCCCACACTTGTCTCTTCTCCCTTAGAACCAAAATGTATTTGTGACTCCTGATCCATATTGGGGCGGGGTGGTGTTTCCTCATTATGTGACATGTACAATTGCAAGAAAATTTCTGGCCTTATAGCTTCCTCTTGTTCCCCAAACAAATACTGAATATTAAATTGCCTTAAAAACTAAAGACAGTGAAACCCCTGCCTAAATCACACACAGCTGAAATGAGGCTGTACAACAGCCAGCTTCTCTAGCCTGTATGGGCTCACGTATGTCACGTGTTAATGGCACTGATTTCTCTCTTTTTAGACAATTTCCACTTCATTCAGTGTGTAGTCTAGGATGGTATCTTGTCCCTGGAACTTGAAATATCCATGGAATTTCTTCTTTTGGAGCATTAGTGGAAACCAGTAGCTGTCATCTGGCCACATGTCCCTGAAGGGAACCTGATCCAACTGGAACCACTGGGGGCGCATTTCTGTAACAGCAGAAAGAACAAAAGGATTCACTTATTTAAAACATAACATAAGAGTTATAACTCTTTTGAACATAAATCCATCAACATTTCTGGCTCTTTAATCTTACACACAAGGGTTCAGCTAATTGAGGTATCTATGGTATAGGGGCAGGAGTGGTGAATCTGGCATCAGATAACCTTGGTTCAGATACTCTGGTTGACTAGATTTAAAGTCATTACCAGAAGTTAGTTCAACAGCATCTTCTTCTGGACACAAATATTAAAGGTATGCTTACTGCTTGGGTGACCCTGAGCAATGCACTCTCTTTGGGTTCTAAAATGAAAGGGTTTAATTAGACCATCTTTAAATCACTTTCTGCCATACATCGTATAATTCGATCTCATTTTCATCACTATGGGGATACTGTGGAAATGCCCAGATCCCAATCCCGAGGAAACAAGGAAAGTTTTACCTAAGGCTTGGTTCCATTTGGATTTAGCTAGCTAAACAGGTGGAGCTACGGTAGGGCTGGATGGAAAAATCAGTTAGACAAGAATCAGTGTTGTAAATATTTAGCACAGTTTGTCTTAACCCTAGAGAGTCTACAGTTGACGCTCCTGGTTTCTGAATTAACTTTCCATGCTGAATTTGGGTGGAAAGAGACATAACTTGTCTAAAACTGCCAACAACAGAATAGATACTGCTTACCATCACTTTCTTTTGGAGTCCCGTGAAAACTATCCGCATAAAAGATGTGTACATCCATTAGCTCGGTATTGCCTACAAATTCAAATGTGATTTTTCCTATCTTCTGCAGAGTGTCCGCAGTCAGTCCACTCTCCTCCAGTAGCTCCCTGTTTTAGCACAAAAGGGGGGACCATTGAAGAAAGACTTCATTCTTAATGGTGAGAGAGTAGAGGAAGAACACTAAGTATCTTGAGATATTCTGAGGAATTTGGCTTTCATACCTATTTCCTACCTCATCACTTTCTAGGTTCTAGTCCTTTTTTTAAAGATACATTTTTATTGATATCCTTCATCTAACCAAAGATTTCCTCTGTTCCTCCCTATCATTTCTTATAACAGAATTTTTTTAAAAGAGAAAAAAAGTCAGCAAAACTGATCTATATGTTGAAAAAAAAGCCTAACATCATATGCAGCATTGTATCCTCTCCCAAGGATGCCCCACAACCTCTGCAAAGGAGTTGGGAGAGGTATCTCCTATTTCTTCTTTGGGGGAAAGACTATTCTTTGTAATTTTGCAACATTTTTTATTGTTTTGTGGTGGTGATTCTGTTTATGTTGTTGTATCTGGTTTCATGGCTCTGCCCGGTTCCTTTTCTACAACAGCATCTTGTCCAGATAATTCTTACTAAAGCCCTGCATTGTTTGGAGGATCTTTGAACAAAATGAATTAATTAGCTCCCGGACCTGTGTTCTTTCCAGAAGGAGCTGTTTGACTTCTAGTAATGACTTCAAGTATAGGCAACTTTTGATTATCCATGTACTAATTATCTGCAACAAAATTTTAATTCCAGCCTCCAGCAGCACAAGTGTACTCCCAGGACATTTCCATAACTATCCAAACAATGTGTGCTCGGGGGATGAAATTTAATTTTACTATCACCCGAAGCAAAATAGAATTAGGATGGCAAATCTTATTTTGCTGCTTACTGTATCTTGGGGGAAAACCTAGATAATGTACAACTAAGTTAGAAATTAGATTTCTGAATCAGCCACTGTTTTGGGCAATCTAAACCACTGCTTGTTTTCATTAGGGTAGATCATTGAAAGTTCACTGTATGAGGGCTAGGATGAGCCAGATAGATTGCATTTAATTACCTATGTATGTTTTAACAATGCTTATGAAAATATAGCCTGTATGCCAAGGGAATTTAAGTTGGCCGAGAATAAAGGAGTACACATTAGAAATCTTAAATTATCTAATCCTGCCACTCACTTTCTAATCTATAGCAAGTGAATTTTATTAAGTTCCCACACTTGGGAAACTAAGCCAGGAAACTAACTACATGAATACTTCCTTGTATTTTTTTGGTTTCCACAAAAAACATACTAAATTAAGTCTGGCCACTTTTATGCAATTTTACTTCATTCTTTTATTTGCATTCTCAAAGGTACAATAGACACACAAAGTATAATTACTTTCCTTGCTTATAACTGTTAGGATTCCAGTAACAAGCAGTAAGGGAAGCTTTGCTAATTTAAAAAATCATTAGGTTAAATTGTTTTATTTAGACTAATGTATTCTTTGGTTTGCAATATGCCTTGACCTCACTGTCAAGGCTAGGAAATGAAATTCCCATCTGCTGTCTTAGCTTTGCTATCTCAGATGTGCAAAAATAACAGATATCTTAAGGTGGAGTCTGTTTGCCTGAGATGGTTAATTAAAATTAGACTTAACCTAAAAAGGAATTGTGTGTATTTTCTTTTTGAGGGTAAATGGCTCCCCAATTAAGTGTAATGGGAACTCTCAGCAGGGACTCTAGCCTCTCTGTAGCAGCAGGGTAGTAGATCTCATTTTTAAAAAATTACATGCTGATTTAATGTTTTGACTAATTTTAGTTAATCTTCCCAGAGTATGTGGCAGTATTTGAATTATCAATAATTTCCTCTTTGGCAAAGCTAAAAACTCTATTTCACGGGCTGTGATAATTAGACAGACAAGAGTAACACTATTCTAGTTTTCGAAAGAATTTGATTGTGTGCCTCTGCCATTCAGTTCCCTAGATGGCAAAAGGAGAAACTAATGGATAATAAATTAAACAGAAATACTGAGCTGATGTGCTTTTGTTAACACAAGGAAATGGAAAGGTGGATATTTCATAATCCTGAGAGCTGCAGCACAGCCTGATCAGACACACAGTTTTTCTTCTTGCACCTCGGGGGAATGTTCTTTATTCCATATGAGTTACTTACTTGATGCTAATATATGTTAACTTCGTTTTTGCTGTGTTCCTGACAGTTCATGCTAGACTACTGTAGTTGGAATCAGGAAGACCTGGGTACTCGAATTGTACTGGAAGCATACTACATACAAATTGCATTTGACATTTATTAGCTACGGTGCCATAGACATGTCATTTGAACTCTTTGAGTCTCAGTTTCTTCATCTGTAAAATAGGAGTAAATAATACCTGAAGTATTTACCTCATATACTGTTGTGAAACCTGTGATAATGTATGTAAACAGCTTTATCACCTTTGAAATGCCATTTAAATGTCTTATTATAATCTCCATGTCAGAAATGAATAAAGCGAGATAGACATACAGAAGAACTAAGATCAATTAGTATTATTTATGAAGGTCCACTGTAGAGCTAAGAAGCATTAAGCCCTGGTTTATTGTCTGACTTCCAACCAATCCAGCATTTCTGGCCTGGTTGCATCTCAAATAAAGCCAGTTAGGTTGGAGAGTAGGCCAAACCACAGAATCACTACAATCTTGACCGTCACTGAGATTATAAGGTTACCTCTGAAATCAGGGTGCATAGGTAGAAGAAAACTTTTTATGGAGGTACCACAGATCCTAAATGCCTTAACTTAAGAAATGTAACCAGTGCAGCAGAATCAAATGATGTTTCAAGCCCAGTGAGCAATGTTTACCCTATGGTACTTACTTAAATTTAGACTTTTACTTAAGGACTAAGTGTGAAATTGCCCCTTAGACAACAAAATACTGCCATTGTCTGACAGAATAAACTATGCAGGCTCAAAGGAAAGGAGGGGAACTTTAGCTGTCTTTTTCCTGCTTCTAACTAAACACAGTAAGGAGCCAGCCTAGACCAAAAAAGCACATTGCTTTGTACAGAACCAATTAATTAGATCCAGCGGTAGGGGAGATTCCCTCCAGAGTGAGCTTTTGGCTGCAAACTGCAACAAGAATTATCTGGCATTTGGGGGTCCAATAAACTGGCTGATGGGATCTATACAGAGGAAGTATTCTTCTCTGAAGACTCTGAAGTAGCTATGGAAAGGAGATACTGAGATAAAGATGTATGGTTTTGAGGACATGAGTCTGGGAGCATTTCTGTATCAAAAAACATATGCTCATTTTAATAAAAATTATTCATCATATCATGTTTATGAAGTATTTTGAAGTACTTGGCCAGAAGTCTCTAAAATGGAAAATAGAATTAACTTTTATGGCGATAATTGAAGCCTTTATTATAAAGTTGTCTAGAAAATGATTTAGCTAAGTATATACCTTTGAACAAAAAAATAATTACCTTCATGTGATCCATTGAGATTAGTAATAGAGAGCTGTGGTTCTGGACTCTAGGGCTCTCTTTGCGATGGGCTTGTGTTATAAAATTCAGGAAGTTAATTTCCCTCATTGTGCCTCAGTCTCCTTATCTCTCACCAAAAAAAAGTGTTTAGGGGCTATAATGATAGAACTGTACTTATGTCTGGAGAGGAAGAAGCTTTAATAAATAGTTCCAGGAAAAAAACCCCAATATTACCAAACTGAAAGTGCATGCAGATTATTATAAATTCTTGACTATTCATGGATTTTTTACTTATTTTGTGACTTGTCTAGATTCATGACTTGTCTAGATCATTTGCTTCTTCTCTTTTATTGCTAGAAGGGGGAAGGCAAGGAATGGAGGGGAACTTAAACCAGCCAATCTAGCTACACATGAAAGTGTAACAACATTGCTAGTTCCACTTCACTTGCCCTTACAGAAAAGTTTCATAGAGAAGGAAAGTTCAACCATTTAGTTTTCTCTCTGGCCTTTATCCTGTTTGCTGGTGTCGAAGAAAAAGATGTTAATACTGTACTTGGATCGCAGACAAGTCTGCCAAAAACAACTCTAATTTATCATTATCATCTAAGCCACGTCTATCTTAGAGATGTCCAAAATGGCACAGTTGCTTCACAACCCCCAACATGTCTCAAGATTCCAAGATTATCTGAGGTAACATTTTATCGGGATCTTCATCAAGGAAAAGATCATTACAGGTAAAAATACAGTACTATGGATTTAACATTTCGGAATGGTAACTACTCAATTCCTTCTTGCATAGTTCCTCTCATGAATTAAAAAGGGCGTCCTCTCTGGGAGGCAACAGCAGGCACTGCTCTTAAGTGGGTCTTGGTGCCAGTCACTTCAGGTGTGTGGGGCAGCAACAATCTTTCTAGACAAGAGTTAGGTTTAGTTTCTACCATTGATCTCTTTCCATAAGAAAAGCCTTAGCTTTTGATCTACCTACCCTCCAAAAAGGAAAAATCTGGACAGAGTTTTTAGACTAGATAAACATTTATTTCTTAAAATTTCTGGCAAAACTAAAAAGGAGGTTTTTTTAATATGTTTTCATGCTGGCCTCCATTAGACTGGATAACTGAAATTTAGAGATTACCTTTTTTGGATTTTCTCTAGGTTTGGGTCCTGAAGATCTTTTCAAAGGACTGCAGAACTGAAAATCATACGCCAATGATTGTTTTATCCTGGCCTTTTCCCTTTTTCTTGTCATCTTGTAAAGTTCAACAACTATATATTGAGGATCAAATGAGATAGTAAATTCTATTACCTTATATTGGGGCACTTGCAAAGGGTTGCAAGGCCTTTTTTGTCCTGATTACATAAAACAATGACCTTTCCAGGCCTTTCAGGCATAGCCCGTTCTTGGAAAGGCTGTTGTCCTAGAACTGGATGGCATATGTCTTGTTTTGTTCATCAGGACCGGAACAAACCGTAAGATATCAAACAGACTGAGCATGTCCTCTGAACGTCCTGTTACTGTTAGTTTGTGTGCCATCAGTCAAACCGATCACAGTAGATGGTGAGATTGTCAGTCTCTGTTCCTTTAAACTGCTGCCTGGAGTAATGCAGGATTTAGGAATTTGTTTTTCTCCTCACCTGGAAGTGGCCTTTTTGTTGCACACTTATTTTCTCAGAATTAAAACCGAATTTTTCCTATTCTGAGGAGCCTCCTATAATACCACCAGGCTAACATCCATTCCACTCACCTCTTGGCTCCTTCCTCGATAGATTCTCCATCTTCTACCTTCCCCCCAAACCCGTTCCACCTTCCAGCTCCAAAGCCACGTTTCTTCATTCCTAAAAGAATTTGCTGAGGCTTCATCACTAAAACTAAGGTATAAATCCGAGAAGTGAACATGTTTGTCCTTCTGTGGGAAAAGAAAAGGAAGTGAGTAAAAATCTAGAGCTACTATTCTTGTGGGAAATATTAAGGCAAGAGGGATTAGGGAATGGGTTAATAAATCGTATGAATAAATGTTAACAGTTATCCAGTCCATCTGGCATTAATTGGATGACCAGTGTGATGTAATGGGAAGACACTGAACAAAATGTTAGAAGACCTGGGTTCAAATTCTAGCTCAACATTATGAGGAAAGCCCTATATATATAATTATATTTTTATTATTGGTGCATTGTAGAAATGATGCCAATTAGCTCAGTGCCCTAAATGAATATACAGAAATTAAAGGCAATTCAGTCTTAATTTATACCAAAATAATGTTAATTTGAGAATATTCTACAAGATTTTGTTTTGTTTTGTATTGAATAAGGCTATTTATTTTTAAATTTATTTTACATTACTTAATATTTTTAGTTTTCAACATTGATTTCCACAAGATTTTGAGTTACAAATTTTCTCCCCATTTCTACCCTTCCCACCACCCCAAGATGGCATATATTCTGATTGCCCCTTTCCCCAATCTGCCCTCCTTTCTGTCACCCCACTCCCCTCCCCCACCTAATTCCCTTTCCCCCTACTTTCTTGTAGGGCAAGATAGATTTCTATACCCCATTGCCTGTATATCTTATTTCCCAGTTGCACGTAAAAACAACTTTTTTTTTGACCATTTGTTTTTAGAACTCTGAGTTCCAAATTCTCTCCCTTCTTCCCTCCCCACCCACCCTCCTTGAGAAGGCAAGCAATACAACATAGAACACATATGCATCGTTATGCAAAACACTTCCATAATAGTCATGTTGTGAAAGACTAACTATATTTCCCTCCATCTTATCTTGTCCCCCTTTATTCAGTTTTCTCCCTTGACCCTGTCCCTTTTCAAAAGTGTTTGCTTCTGACTAGCTCCTCCCCGAATCTGCCCTCCCTTCTATCATCCCCCCCTTATCTCCTTCCTCCCTACTTTCCTATAGGGTAAGGTACCCAATTGAGTGTGTTATTCCCTCCTTAAGCCAAATCTGATGAAAGCAAGATTCACTCATTCCCTTTTACCTGCCCCCTCTTTCCTTCCATTATAACTGTTTTTTCTTGCCACTTTTATGTGAGATAATTTACCCCATTCTATCTCTCCCTTTCTCCTCCTAATATATTCCCCTCTCACCCCTTAATGTTATTTTTTAAAGATATCATCCTGAATAAGGCTATTTAAATGAATGGACAGCATTTACTAAATGCCTACTGTGTGTCAGACATTAAGGATATAAATACAAAAATGAGAAAATCCTTGCCTTCGAGGAGCTTACATTCTAATACGGCAATAATATGACACTTACAGGGGAGAGATGGCCAGGAAAGGGCACTTTGGGCTGTCCCAGGAATTGGGAGTGGAGCCATAGCTCCCAGAGTTATTTATACAATCCTAGGCTCACTTCTAAGCTCCATTCCCACATAACCAACTGCTTATTACACATTTCATACTGCGTGTCCATAGGAACCTCAAACTCAGTGTACAAAAGACAACTCATTACAACCCCTCCTCACCCCACCACCCCACCAAATTTTACCTTCCTCAGCTTGTTTCTGCTGAAAGTACCACTGCCCTGCCATTTACCCAGGTTCTTAATCTCAAAGGCAGCTTCAACTCCTCACTCTCCCACATATCTAATCAGTTGCTGAGCCTTGTTGATTCTGTCTCTACAACATCTCTTACACGGCCACCACCCTAGTTCAGGCCCTCAACACCACTGTCCTGGATGATTGCAATAGACAACTCATTGGTCTCCTTGTCTCAAGTCTCTATTCTATCTAATTTATCATTAAAGTCAAGTAAACAAATATTAAGTGCCCACTATGTGCTAAATGCTGGTGATACAAAGACAAAAAACCGTCCCCACTTTCAAGGAGTTCACAGTTGGATGAGGAGATAACATGCAAAGAACCATGTTCAAGCAAGATAATTGATAATCTTGGAGGAAAGGCACTAACATTAAGGGGGATGATAGGGGAAAGTTTCTTGCAGAAGCTGGGGCTTTAGTTGGGATCTGAAAGAAGTCAGGAGACATGAAGAGGGAGAGAGTTCCAGGCATGGAGGACAGCCAGGGAAAATTGAGAGGGTATTGGGAGATGATAATTAAAAAAAAAAAACAAACAGTGCCTACTATGTGTCAGGCAACGTGCTGAGTGCTTTACAAATCTTATCTCACTTGATGCTCACAACAACCCCGTGTGAGGTGCTATTATCCCGATTTTACAGATGAGGAAACTGGGACAAACAGGTTAAATGATTTGTCCAGGGGCACATAACTAGGAAGGATCTAGGCCGGACTCCAGGCCCAGTGTTCTATTCACAGTGCCACCTAACTGTTCTAAAGATGGAGTATCTTATTCTAGGAGCAGCAAGGTCATGGAGTCGCTGGATCCTAGATTATGTGCAGTAGAGTAAGATCTGGAAGACTTGAAAGGTTGGAAGGGGCCAAGTTATGAGGGGCTTTAAAAGCCAAAAGATTTTAAATTTGATCCTGGAGGTAACAGGGAGCCACTGGAAGTGACTATATAGGAGTGTGACAAGGCTTGTCCTTTAGGAATATCAATCTAACAGCTGAGAGGAGGATGGAGATGGGAAAGGCTTGAAGCAAGGAGGCTGATCAGGCTATTGAAATAGTCCAGCTTGAGGTGATGAGGGTCTGCACCAGGGTGGTGGCAATGACAGGATCAAAGAAGGGGGCCTATACTAGAAATATTACTGATGTAAAAGAGCCAGGCTTTGGCACCTGATTAGAATGGGAGAGGAGGGGATATGTGATATTACTGAAGTACAGGTCTGACCATGTCACTTCAACAGAAATTCCTCTTTCCAACAGGATCAGATACAGAGTTCTGTTTGGCATTTATAGTCCTTTACAGTGTTATTCCAATCTACTTTCCAGCCTTTACACCCCAAACCTGGCTTCATGACATTCCATCCCATCTCTGTGCTTTGGCAGAGGCTCTCTCCACACTGCCCCCTACCTCCCTTTCCTGGAATGCCCACCCTCCTTACCTCAAACTCTTACAATGCCTTTCTGTCAAAGCTCAGTTTGGTACCTCCTACATGATGCCCTTCCCAATCCCCTTTAAGCTACTAGTGCATCTTCCCACAAATTACTTCGTATACACTTATATGTGTAAATTAGCTCTCCTTGAGTGTAACCCCTTTGAAACTTACATTTCTATGATTAATGTATCTTCAGAGACTAGCAGTGATTGTCTGACCCTTTGCTGCTGCTGTCGCAGTTACTGATTTTATGACTACTCCCAGAACAAGAGTAAAGGGGCAGAAGAAAGGGGGACTTACGATGAGGCAGTAAGGGCTTTGGCAAGATACCCATATTGGGTAGGCCCCAGTGTCTTGGTAGATTGATAGATACAACAGGATTTTCATTATTTCAAAAATTTTCATCAGTATCTAATCACATATGCCAAGTTTAATCTTGGTATAGTTCTTCCAGTGGGTTACCTGAGCCGATTTCAGGTTAAAATCTGTATCATATTTTGAAAATGCTTACGATTTAGTTAAGTTAGTCAAAGCTACTTTTATCCTCAGGCCTCCCCTACCTAGGTCTTTCCCCACAACAATACAGAGTTTTGAGAGGAGCTAAGAATTTTGTTAGCCTTTTCTAGGTGTAGTTTTATGTTATGTAGTGATGAGGTATCAGGGCAGTGAAAAGAAGGAAATGTGTTATGCCCTTGGTAAAACTGCAGAAAATTAAAGGTATCTTGAAAAATGTCATCTAATATTCTTCCAAAGATGGAGAATTTTATTGTTCACTCCACCTCATCCCACCCCATAAGCTATCCTAGATTAATATGGTCAACCCAATGAGCCTCTTGACTTGGGGGAGGTGGAAGAGTACCAATCACTCAACTTTAAAAGTCCTAGACTTCTGGACCAGGAATTTACTTTGAAACTCATTTAACTCAACCCCTCTCATTTTGCATATGAGAAAACTGAGGTCCAGAGATGTTTAGATGTTCAACCCAGTCTGATAAGGGACTAGGTGACAGAGCTGGGACTAGAGCCTAGGATTGACTCCTAATCCCATACTTTTCTGACATTGGAACTTTCAAGCCCGGACAAGTGCTTACACCCAGCGGATGCCTAATAAATGATTTGTTGATATTGGGGAAGGGAAGGGCCAGGAAGGTCTTGGTCTTCGGAGGAAGGGATGGAGGTGGGGTCACGTGGCCCTGGAGGAGGTAGGAATGTGGAGGGAGAGAGGAGGGCAGCTGGGTCTGGGGTGAAGGTGGTGGAAGACTCTCCAGAGGAGTAGGGTGGAGGACAAAGACAAAAGGAGGAGGAAAAAAGGGAGATAGAGAGAGAGAGACAGAGTCTGTGTGTCTCCAATGTGGGGGAGGCAGTTGGGGAGAAGGGCATCAGGAGGAAACAAGGGACTGAAAGGGGAGAATGGGGGGGGGGGGGCAGGGTCAGGATCCAGGGTTTTGGTGTCAGTGGGGGGGGCTCTTCAGGACTGGAGGGTATTGGGGTCTCCAGAGGGGGATGGGCGTCATCAAGGAGAGTGAAGGTGTGGGAGAAAAGGGGAGACAGCAAGAGTCTGGAGGGAAGAGGGTAAGGAGCGAGGGATCGGGATCTGGGAGGGAGAAAAGAAGGTGGGGGTTTTTTTGGCGGGGTAAGAGGTCAAGACCCGGGCCTCCATCTCTTGGGAAAGGAAGGCTTGGGGAGGGGGCGAAGGTCTGGTCGGGTTCTCCAGGCGGTGAAGGCCAGATGTTGGGGTTCACGGAGGGGAGGCGGGTCGAGGCTGACAGGGTCGGGACCCGGGGCTGCGGTCTTGGGAGAGGAGGGCTTAGGCCTCGTCGCATTTTCTAAGCGGAGGAAAGAGAACGGGGTCTACAGCAGGAGGATGTTGGGGTTCGGAGGGAGGGAGCCCGAGGGGCTCAAGGCCTGCGGTCGTGGTCTCGGGAGACAAGAGAGGGCAGGAGAAGAGGAGAGAGAAGGAACTGACAGACCAGCCAGACCCCGCTTCCCGCTCTCCGTACCTGAACCCCGGCTTCCGACGATGCTCGCTTAAAGACGTCCGGCCGGGAAACACGTCCTCTCCACGTGCTTGCCCGGGAAGCGCCGGCTCCCTCTCCAGCCCACGACCCCGATCACAGCCGGAACTGAGTCTTCCGAATAAGTAGTTTCTGGTCGCTAGGGGGGAGCGCGGACCGCAGAGCACCGGGAACGTGGACGCGGCCGGCTCGCTGCATGGCTGGGTAAGCGCCGGCGCCTCTTCTTCCGCCCCCGGAAACCGAGGCCCCCGCGGCGAAGGGATCTCGGGGGAAAGGGACTGGGGAGGCGCCGGAGGGGCCCCGGGTCGGCCCCGGCATCCCAGGGCGTCGCTCTGAGCCGGAAGGAACCTTCTTTAATCCTCTCATTTTATATATGGGGAAACTGACCCGGCCCAGGGGTCACGCTCGGCCTATTAGGCAGGTACCTGGTGCGCCTTAGTTCAAACGTGGCCTCAGTTACTTACTAGCTTTGTGAGCCTGGGTAAGTCACTTCACCTCGATCTGCCTCGGTTTCCTCACCTGTGAAACTGGGCATTTAGGAGGCGCAGTGAATAGAATGCCCAGCCTGCAGTTAGGACGACCTGAGTTCAAATGTGGCCTCAGACACTTACCAACTGTGTGACCCTGGGCAAGTCACTTCACCCTGTTTGCCTCGGTTTTCATATAAGTAAAATGAAGAGGAGAAGGAAATGGCAAACCACGCCAGTATCGTGGCCAAGAAAACCCCCAAAAGGGTCACAAAAAATAGGACATGACTGAAAACGACCAAACAACACTAGGACAATGAAAGCATCTGCTTTCCAGGATTGTCGTCAGGATCAAATGAGATAATTGTAAAGTGCTTCGCAAGCATTTAACGTTTTTCAGGCATTAAAATATCTGTCTATATATATTATTGTCTCGTATGCTGCATATTATTTTATGTATCATGCAGTGTTTGTATATATTTTATATGTAACATTCATTATAAGATATGCTATTACATATTCATAGAATATATAACAATGATATATTAAAACGGCAATATAATTGCATAACATTGTCATATGATTTACATGTTACTTACATAATAGCATATATTTACATGTTATATAACAAACTAGAATATATTCACATAATATATAATACATGACACATTATAGTGATAAAATAATACATATGTATGTATGTATATATGTATATATATCCATAGCACTTTAAGGTTTGTAAAGCACTTTATAATTATCTCATTCGATATAACATATTCCTATATAGTTATTCCAACTCTTAATAAATATTGAAAACTGCTTTTTAAAGCAAAAAAAAGCCTCAGAGTGAGAGTCAGCAGCATTTCATTTAAGGCCTTTTGCTACCATTCACAAGTTCTGTCAGCAGAAAACAACTAAATTGCAATTTCAAAGATGATTCATGATTTGTGTAAATTGCGACAGCTGCTTGATAGACATAAAATTCCCTTAAAATTCACTTTTTTAGAGCAGAATTTAATGACTTTGTAGGATTATAATGGAGGTAAAATGTCGTAGACAATAGAAGGTTAGCTTTGCAGTCAAGAAGACATGTCTCTGCCATGCTAGCTGTTTGCTTATGGGCAAATTATGTAAAAGAAAGAGCAGGGTTGGGGAGGGGCGGGGGTCAGGAGTGAGACCAGCAACACACAGTTATAGACTTCTGAAAGAGGCTCTCTCCTTATGTGATCAAATTACACTGTAGTCCAAAAAAAAAATTAAAATTTCCTGTAACTCCCGGTCTGAGGGAATGAATAAACAAAGAAGTATTTACTAAGTGCTTATTATGTTCAAAGCACTGTGCTAACTTGGGAATACAGATAGAATAACAGAAGTAGTCTCAGCTTTCAAGGAGCTCTCATTTTAGGAGCTTTCAGCTGCAAATCAGATGGAAAGATCCCATATTCCTTAGAGTGCAATAGTAAGGCAGATAGTAATTTCTCTTCTTTCATGTCATTTTCACTGATAAAATGGTATCTCATAATGATATTGAACCATTTAACAGTGCCAAGGACTTGAAGGTCAAGAAACTTTCTTTTCCAGGTCTTCAGGAGCTGTGGCTGCTAAAGAACTAGGGGCTGTAGTGCCTGCCCAGTGGTGGCAATTGGTCAGTGGTTGATGGGTATTACTGGGCTAAGACCAGTTTCTCAACCTGCTTTCCAGCCTTTTCTGGTTTTTTTTTAAACATATTAAATAAACAAAAAGCTGTGACCAATTGACATGTAAGGGGATACCAGAAGGAAGCAAGCAAGACTGATAGTACATTAGGTAAAATTTCTGAGAGAACATGCACAAGAGTTGCACAAGATGAGTAGGCATGGATGGGTTGCAACCTGCAGTCAGTAAAATGTAAATTCCTTGTGAACAGAGATTGTTTCTTTTTTTGTATTTGTATTCCCAAGTCTGAGCCAGTGCCTGACACATAGTGGGCACTCAATAAATGTGTGTTGACTGATGAAAAAAATACCCCAAACGTTTTAAACTTTTAAGGGTTGGATAACTCAGAGGCAGCTAGGTGGCCCAGTGGATAGAGCACCAGCCATGGAGTCAGGAGCACCTGAGTTCAAACACAGTAAGTTCAGATACTTATAATCTGTATGACCCTGGCCAAGTCACTTAACTCTGCCTCCCAAAAATAAATAAATAAGTAAAAATTCATCTGGAGCATAATACATTTTTTTAAAAAGAGGTAGCTAACTCATGTATAAAAATTTATTGTTTTTATGTGGTTATTATTTCATTTCAACAGGCTACCAACTAGAATGATACCTTACTCATCTTGGTATCTATGTCATCTAGTGAAAGGCTCAGTACATTAGAGGTACTTAGTAACTATTTGTTGAGTGAAGGAGTAGTTTTCTTTTGCTAATAATCACTAGACTTGGAGTCAGAGGAACTGGGTTGGAGGCCTGCTCTGCCACTTGGTAACCTTGGGTTTTGGGACCAATCCTATATCTTCTTTAAGTCTCAGTTTCTTCATTTTTAAATTGAGATCATTATTGGTGCTACTTCAAAGGGTTGTGGAGGAAAGTTCTTTGTAAGTGGAAAAGCATGATATATAAATAAAGTTAATAATCTCAATGAATCTTGGAAATATGATGTTAGTACTTACCATTATTAGAAAAAATTTATTAGTATTTAGAAAGTAGATTGTAAGGAAACTGAAAAATAGTAGATATCTTTCATGTAAAAGCAAGAGGTTCCCTGCTTGTTTGTTTTCGTAAAACAGGTACCAGAAATCGGCTTGTGTCTTTCTTCAGTGTCAAAGGTTTCACACTACCATAAGCAGGCACAAAGGCAAAACAGCTACAGAGCATCTCTGGCTGGTGAGGCACTTGAAGGACCCATTTGTGAAAGCTGCAAAAGTAGAAAATTACCGTTGCCGAAGTGCCTTCAAACTTCTAGAGATACATGAGAAGCACCAGATTTTCCATCCTGGGCTTCGAGTATTAGACTGCGGTGCTGCCCCTGGTGCATGGAGCCAAGTAGCTGTCCAGAAAGTCAATTCCGCAGGTGCAGGTGAGTGTCTAATCAATTGACATAGTTTGTTAAGGTTTCTAGGATGAAGGTGGTGATAGTCCCTCCATACTGTCCTGATCAAACCACATCTGAAGTATTGTATTTGTTGTTGGGTGATACATTTTAGGAAGTATGTTGATAAACTGGAGGATTTCCAGAAAAGAGCAACCAAGATGATGAAAAGCCTGAAATTCATGCCTTATGAGGATCATATGAAGGAACTGTAGAAATTTAGCTTTGGAAAAAGTGAGACTTGTTGAAAGAGTGGTGGTGGTGGATATTGATAGCTGTCTCCAAATATCTGAGGAGGGAGGAGATTAAACTTGTTTTGCTTGACTTCAGAGGGAAAAACTAGGCACAATGAGTATAAATTGCAAAGAGATAGTCAAACTTGATTTAGGGGAAAATATCTTTACAATTACTACTCTCCAAAAGTGAAATGGGCTACTTTGGGAGGTAGTGGTTTCCCTTTCAGTGGAGGTCTTCCAGCAAAGACTGGATGACCACTTAATTGGGTTCAGTGTAGAAAGGATTCTTATTCAGGTCAGGGTTGGACTAGATGATTTTCCAGTCCCTAAGACCCATGATTATGTTCCATTTGAATATACTTCCATACGTATACTCTAACCAATTGAATTAATAGATCCAGTTTAAGTACAGGGAAATAACAGAAAATGACTAGGGCTTAGATGAGAGTAGGGAAACTAGAGTATGAATATTCATTTATGCTGGGAAGGGTCATATGGACAGGAACAGAAAGGAATTTTTACATACAATATTTTGTGAGATGAAGCAGTTGGATTTATAAGAAATCAAAGATTGTCATTGTAATTTGTACTTTTGACACTTGAAGGGTCTGTGATTTCATTGTTATTCTCTCCATCAAATCAAATTGTTACCAATATTAGATAATCTTAATGAGTTCCTTTGGTTGAATTTGTTGGCACATGGGATGGATTTATTGATTTAATTCAAAGCTATTTTAAATTAGTAAATGCTTGATGTATTCAGCTTATCAAAAAGTTCATGTAAGAAGGAAAAGTATTTTACCTTGATGATATTTATTAATCATTTGTATATTTTCTAGATCCCAACTCCCCTGTTGGTTTTGTCCTTGGAGTGGATCTCCTTCATATATTTCCACTGGAGGGAGCAATTTTCCTCTGTTCTGCTGATGTAACTGACTCAAGGACCATCAAAAAAATTCAAGAGCAACTTCCTGGCCAGAAAGCTGATGTGATTTTGAGTGATATGGCACCCAATGCAACTGGATTTCGGGAGCTTGATCACCAAAAGCTCATAAACATGTGTCTGTCTCTTCTGAACTTTGCTTCAAGTATATTACATCCAGGGGGCACGTTCTTATGTAAATTTTGGGATGGAGGTCAACGACATCTCTTACAGAATAGGCTGGAAAAAGAATTCAAGAGTGTCAGGACTATAAAACCTGTAGCTAGCAGGAAAGAATCATCAGAGACTTACTTTTTGGCAAAATTATACCGAGGAATTAAAACACCTTCAAAAGAGTAAAAGTTACATTTATTCTTACCAATAGGGTTATTGGGGCTTATATTAATTAAAAATTTGAATCAGACTTTGGACTATTGCTGTGTAAATATAATGTACTATGTAAATGAAATGTAAGTAGTAAGCAAAGAATAGGGGAACATTTATTCTACTGAGTCACATACAGAATCTGTAGCTGAAAGTGCCATTAGAGATTATGTACCCCAACTTGCACTTCTTATTTTATAGAGAGGACAATTGAAGCCCCTAGAGGTTTAGTGACTTCTTCAAGGTTAGTAGGTGAGCTAGAATTTGAGCCCAGTCTTCTGACTCCAAGTTTATATCAATGCCCTCTGCCCCACCCCCAACATTAATTTGTTTTCTTTGAAAAACAAAATACCACTCTTTTTTTATGTCTGAATGTTTATGAATTCTTGTGTGGAGATGAGTCTCTGGTATTAAGGACATCCTTCAATCAGTATATTTTTTGCTTTATGGTTTAAATAAATAGATATTCATGAAATAGCACTAAAATGTGATATTAAAGCAATTTAAAAAAAATGGTAATGCATTATGTCCATTTTTTATCCTAAGCTTATTCTAGAATTTTACATAAGTTTAATTAGAAGGTTCTTGGTTTTATTATTTTAAGGATTTTTCTCCATTAAATTTTTTAAAAAGTAAAATACTTCCTAAAATCAATTTTATGATAAGTTCATCCTTTATGAAGAAGAACTTAATAATGGGATAATTATATATTGGAACCACAGGAGATTATGGTATCTCATTTCCTCACAGACTTATTTAAAAATAAGACAGGCCAGGGGAAGCATCAAAGACCTTTTGAAGTCACTTTGAGCTCTGTCAAACAGTTCAGTCATGAGGGAATTTTGGATTTATGAATGTTGATTTTATAAGTTTTTTCGAGACCAGCCAGTATAGCCTCTCAAGTCTCCAGCCATACAATTTTCATATATCTTTATCTCAATTCAAACACTTAGGTACATGTTATGTGCAAGGTGCTGTGCTAGAATCTGAAGATATCAAAACAAAAACTAAACAATGTCTACCCTCAATGAGTTTAAATTCTGCTAAGGGATATGATTTAGCACTTGTGGAATTTTAGAGCTCATTACATATGCAATCCCATTTGATCAGTCAAGCATTTAGTGTGTGCCTGACACTCTGCTATGCAATGTGCATACAAATACAAAGAATAAAAATCACCTCTCTAGGAGCGTACAATCTAGTGGGGGAGACAATGAGTATATGTATAAACATATTCAGAGTAAATATAAAGGGAATGAGTGGTAAAATGACTTGCCCACGAAGCTAGTGTCATTTGGGATTTGAACTCTGGTATTCCTAATTCCAGGTCCATCACTGTAGGTGCTTCTACCATATTGCAGAAAGAGCAATGAATTTATAGCCAGAGGATGCGGGTTCAACTCCCAGCCATGGCATTTAGTACCTATAGGAACCTGATAAGATAGCTCCTCAGGTCTCTGATACCCCATCTGTAAAATGAGGGACTGGATGGCCCCTAAGATCCTTTCCAACTCCAAATATGTGATCCTATGAAGCTTTGTATAAAGTTAATTATGGGCAGAGCTTCATAAAGATGTCATTTGAAGAACAGTAACAACTTGGGATCAGGAAGGTTTTAAATAAGAGGTTGTGGCTGAGTTGAACTTTGAAGGAAGCTAAGGATTCTAACAGGCCAAAGTGATGGAAGTGTATTTTCAATATAGGGAGAGTTAGCCTTCAGAAAGGCAGTTCAGATGAAATGTAGAATGCATGAGGTTGAGTAATAAGTCTGGAAAGGGAGACTAAAGATAGCTTGTGGAAGACATGAAATGAAGATGAGCAGTTTGTGTAGTTTGTGTACTGGAGCCAAGAGGGAGGCACTGATGATTTTTTTAAGCAGATGAGTGACATGGTGTATCAGTAAGGCAATAAACACAACATCAACAATAATCGTGAATATGCCTATGTAGTTGTGGATCACAAAGTATGAGAGACTCTCCATATAGAAGGTAGAAGTAAAACATTTATTCAAATACCACAACCAGTTAGCCCACTTTATCACAACAGCTAGGAACTTAAAACACAATATCACAACATGGAGCCTTGCCATCCCAAAACCTCTCCGACCCCCTGCTGAGGTCTTCCCCAAAACAAACTCACAGTACAGCTATCACAGTCTGCTCAGCTATCATAGGTCGATTTTATTTACCTCAGCTCTATCACGATGGCCATTAACGGCCATTAACAGCCATAACAGCTCTCTCCCTCTCAGCATTTCCTGTGACATAACTTCCTTTTCCTCTCAGTAAGCTCCTCCCACCACATGTGACATAGGCTTCCTGTGATGTAAGCAGGTCACATGGCCTATTAATGGTTGGGAAAGATCTTCAAATCTAAATTGCTATTACACATGGTCATGCCTGTCCGTTCCTTAGGAAGGCTTTTGACAGTTATGTGGAGAATGAGCTGAAGAAAAGAAAGCCCAGAAACATGGAGACTAATTAGGAAGCTAATACTTCCCAGACAAGAGGCGATAAAGACTTGAACCAAAGTGATGATCGTGTGAATGCAGAGAAAGGGATAGATTCAAGAAGTGTGGAAATGGAGTAGAGGAGACTTGACAACTGACTAGATAAAGTGGGTAGGGAGAAGGACGTGGCAAGGATGACGGGTTGCCAACCTGGGTCATTGGAAGAATGATAGAAGAAATTTGGAGGATGGAGAATTTGGGAGAAATGAGTCCCATTTGGACATATTGGGTTTGAAATGCTGACGAGATATCCGAGTGGAGCTGAACAGCAGGCAGTGATGATGGATTAGCATTCATGAGTGAAATAAAAGTTGGTTGTATAGATTCAGGAGTCATATGCCTTGAGGTGATTGCCGAATGAGGCACTGTACTCTAGGGGAAGGTGCGCTGGTTCTAGAGTTGGAGGCAATAGTTTCAAATCCACCTTCGATTTTACTTGTAAGACCTTAGGAAAGTCATGGAATCTCTCTGACCAGTTTCTTCATCTGTAAAATGGGGGTGTTGGGAATAGAGGGGCCCCTATGTTTCCTTCCAGCTTTAAATCTATCATTCTATAAACCCACTGGACAGCAAGGGGATAGGGTGGAGGGGGAGGAGAATAGGGACTTATAAGTGCTTATTATGTGCCGGGCACTATGCTAAGCAGTAATAACTTAAAAATTTTGTCTTATTTAGTCCTCACAATAACCCTGTGATGTAGATTCTATTATCCCCATTTTACAATTGAGAAAATTGAGGCAAGGAGGAGTCAAGTGCCTTGCTGACAGTCATGCAGCTAGAAAGTATCTGGGGCCAAATTTGAACTCAGGTTTTCCCAACCAGGCCCAGCTGCCTGGTGGAGAATAAGCAAGAATTATGGTTTGTAAAAACATGAATGGTGATAGGCCAAGGGAGCAAGGGTTTCAGAGTACCATGCATAGTTGAATGGGTCAGCTATAGGGTTCAGACTGAGAAGGGGAAAATGGGGCAGTCAGAGATGTGATAATAAAGATCAGTGAGTATGGATAAAGAAACAGTTTAGGAAGAGAGAAATGGAAGGACAGGAGATTATAATCTGAGAGAGAAGAGTTTATGATTATGAAGGTGGCATAGGTATGTGTGATGGTGAAATCCAAGATATCATTTTCTCTGGGGAGGGGAGTGTAATCATGGAGGATGCAGGTTGTAAGAGTTGAAAATGTTGAACTGAAAAGCCAGAATATTTGAGGGACCATCAGCATACATAATAGGCAGAGAAAGACTGTGTGTCTTTAACTCTTTAGTTCTCCTACTGTCTGACCACCCCCTCCCAGTCTCCTTTGCTGCATCTTTATCCATGTGATATCCTCTAACTAGGTATCCTTCAAGATTCTGCCTGGGTCCCCTTCTCTTTTCTTTCTATACTGTCTGAGTTGGTGATCTCATCAGTCTCCATAGCAGTTATTATGCCTCTGCAGATTATTCCTAGATACGTATTTCAACTCTAGTCGTTCTCCCAAGTACTAATCCCATATCACCAGTTACTTGTTGGATATTTCTATGGATGTCATGAAGACCTTTCAAATTTAACATGTCCAAAACAATTCATTATTTTCCCATAAAATTCTCTTCCCTTTAGGATGTCCCTATAACTGTCAAGGGCAGCACCACTGTCTCAGTTACCCACATTTGGATCCTGTGGGTCATTCTAGATCCTTCACTTTCCCTCAACCCATATATTTGATCAGTTCCCAAGTCTTGTAGTTTCTATCTTCACAGTATCTTTCCTTTCTCTTCATTTTATCATCTCTCAACAGGACGAATTGAATAACCTTTTAATTGGTCTGCTTGCCTTAAGTCTCCCCTCTTCAATCCATCTTCCACACAGCTGCCAAAATGATATTTCCAAAGCACAGGTCTGACCATGTCATCCTCCCCCTCTCCCCAACCAACTTCAGGGGCTCCCCATTAGAGATTAGATATGAAGTCTTTTGGCATTTAAAGCTCTTGAAACCTGGCAACTTCTATCTTTCCAGATTTCTTATGCACCAGAAACTTCTTCACCCTGGAAGCTCACTCCAGCCTTGATTTCACATCTTGGATGGGCACTACGTCAGTCAAACTGAGACCTGTTAAAGACCTGAACTTTAAAAAGCCAAGGTCTCCCACTTCATCCAGGGCCATCTCCAGTCATCCTGATTATATCTTGCCACTGGACCGAGATGGCTCCAGAGGAGAAAGTGAGGCTGGTGACTTTGCACAGCCCTTCCTCACTTAAATCCAATTCACTTGCATGTCATGGCATCACCTCCCTGATGTCATGGTCCTCTTCAAGAACAGAGGACAAACAACAACAACACATCTTGGAAGTACTCTCCTCCTCCTTCTCTTCTGCCTCTACTGCATCTCTCCCCCTCTCCCCTGCCACCGTTGCCTGGTTCCTCATAGAACCTCCATTTTAAGGAGGCCACCCAGGCCACTCACATCTTCATTCCTCTCCAGGCTACGTACCTGACTCTCCTCCCTGATTTTCTGCACAATGTCTCCCACACTTCTCTCAAGTACCTTCATTCCACCCTCTCCTTCCTTTTATTGTCTTAATTGTTGTCTTTCACTGTTAGAAACATAAGGGCAGGGACTGTCTTTCTGATATTCTCAGTACCTGGTACATACACAGTAAACACTTGATAAATGCTTGTTGATTTGACTTCTTACACATTCCTCCACTGAAATCCCGTCATACTACTGGCTGTTCCTCAAACATGACATCTCTGTGTCTTTGCACTGGCTCTTCTTCCATTCCTGGAATGCTCCCCTTCTCAACATCCCAGGTCTCAGACTCTCAGTGTCAAGTACTGAAATAAATTAAAGTCATGCATTTGATGGGGTGCCTGAGTACTTCTGCTTGGACCCCAATTCCAAAATCACATCCAGTTCCAAAATCACATCTCTCCCTAGCCTCAAAACACTGTCCCTAGCAGTTTCTCTCTATCAAAATAAGGCAGCATGCCCTAGCAAAACATTTATCTCTCTTCCTGACACAGTGGCCAGCTGTGCCTATGGAATTTACTAGTTTGAACCAGCTGAGTACTGGCTAAACTGGCCGTGTACTGGGTTATAGAGATATTTACTACTCACTGACCTATCATATGCGTGCTAGACCTAGACATATGTATACTCCCTTACATTTATCTTGTCTAACAAGGCATTGATGGAAGCAGCCTGGGTATGTCCAGTCAGCCCTGACCATTAGTTGACTTAGTGACAATACCTCCATGTAGCCCCTGCTTGGGCTATTTCCCAGTGAACTCTGGGTAAGATATCTGTGCAGTAGATACAAAAGGTGCATGTTCCTTTAAGAACTGACCACTCCTTACCCACTCCCTAATCCCACCCTGAATAACCTAATTAGCATATTTGGCACATGTTTTATTATAGAACAAGCTATATAAACTTTACCTGTACCCCTCCAAGGTTGCAGGTTCCCTAAGAACTTTTGCCCACTGAAAAGTGTAATAAATCTTTGACTTAAAGAATCCTTAAGTCTATGAATTCATTCCAGATGGCCTCGACCCTCTCCAGTATTCTGGTCCTTGAGGGGTACCCCACCTCAACGACCCTTTCTGGGAACTCCAGTCTTGGGGTTCCTGGACTTTGTCTCAATCTCAACATTTCAAGGAATAAAGCATCTTTAATTGAGATGACAAGGTAGCAAATCTACCACCCTGGGGGGATGTCCCCCGCAACAGACTCACAGTAAAATGTTCTTATACCTTTATGAGAAAAGGGGGAGGAGATAGTATGAGGTAGCAAGACCTGGTCACAAAAGCCCAGTAACTCTTGGCAATCTGGGCAAGAAAAATGACTTCGTTTCGGTTGTTTTGCCCTTCATGCCATGAATCCCAATGGAAGGGGAGCAAGGACATTAGGAGCTTAAGCTAGGTTTCTTTATAAGGTAAAATCCCAGAATGGGGGACTTAGGGTATGGTTCAGCTCAACCTAATGGAGAATGAATATCTTAAGAGGGGGAATATAAGGGCATTACTGAAATTTTGACATTACTTGCAAGTAACATTACATTCGGTATTAACAATTTTCTGTCATCTCTCCCTCTGACTCTGAGAAGGTGGAGTCTTCTAAATGAACCACTAACTGATACGACAAATGCTTCAAGAGTTTTTAACTATGGGGCTTATGATGGGAAAAAAATGTGAGAGGAAGAGAGAGAGAGAGAGAGAGAGAGAGAGAGAGAGAGAGAGAGAGAGATTGACTAACATTGACATGAGCCATTGGGGGCAATTCCCTTTGGCAAGCAGATCTTACAGAAAAGAGGCAAGTAGGAAAGAAGTAAATAGTAAAAGGTAAAATTGTCCATTTCATCATCAGCCCTGTCTGTTGATCTCTGTACTAATTTCTCTGCTTCAATTTTCTCTCTACTTGTATTTCTTCCACATTCAGGGTGCTGACCTTTCCCTTGAAGTAGTGAACGATTTAGATATATTTGATTAAAGTAAGACTGTTGGCCCCCTTAAAGTTGCCTTTCCTTTAAGAAAAACAGATCAAAGAACCTGAGCTAGCAGGCCATCTTGGGTGTGCCAGGGTGCTTGCTGTTACATTTTCCCATATAGGCAATACAAGATATTCTATAAATTACTCTCTTCTAAGGAAACTGATTGCACTAACATTCTTTTTGCCAAAACAGAACTGAAGAGGTTTCTGATTTAGTCTTAATAATTAAGCTTGGTCCCAAAATTTGTTGCATCAATACCCAATTATTCTTACATTATTGTGAAATATTTAATGACTTTTAAAAAAATAAACAAATATACATATCTATGTGTATATTTGTGTGTGTATATATATGTGTGTGTGTGTGTAATTAGTAACAGGCAGTAGGGAAGGCCAAATATTGGTTATTTAGGATATAGAAAGGATTAAAATTCTAGGCTAAATAGCTCACATCTCATATCTGTATCTTACTGTAGTAACCCAGATGTGCTCCAGTATCAGCCTATAAAATAAATATTTAATATTATGTTCATACTGATCACTTGCCATGATTATAGAAATTTGCCATAAAGGGAGAACTAGGGACATAGATGTAGTGAGGGAATAATGCTTCCTTAACTTCATGTCAATCCCAGGCAAGAGTCACATAGATAGCCAATTATATTGAGCCAGGCTTAAATGGTGGGATATTTTCCATTCAAGAGGAAATGTCAAACTGAGAGAAATCAACTCAAGTAAATCCTACCTCAGTCCATGCTAAGAGTCATTCTCCCAGCCTTTCCCATGAGAACTCCACCTGCAGTTCGTGGATGTCAACCCCCATAGGGTTACATGGATCATTGGTCTAATAGCATTTCTTGATGATCATACCTGGAGTCAGTTTCAGAATAATGTCAATCACAGTCCCATAAGGTCTTAAATAGCAAGTTCCAATAATTATAGCTTTGGGTGGATTCAGTTATTAAAGGTCACATATCCTTAATAACAGGTATTGACTTGTTCCAGTTTGAAAACAGTAAGAGATTCATCATAAAAAAAAATCACAAGTTATCTTGCACAGGTTAGAGATATTTACTCTTAGAGGAAGAAGCAGGGACATAAATACCGCATTTCCCCATGTATAAGATACACCTTAATTTTGGGTCCCGAAATTTAAAAAAAAATGTACTACACAAAGTTATTGAACTCAAGTTTTATTCATCTGCTCATAACTTTCAGGCATCTTTTGGCCAAGTCTGGTGCATGCACGCATGCTTAGTCCATTTCGTTTCATGAACCTGAAGCACCAATTGTGTCCTCCTTTGAAATCAGTAACTTCTTTTTCATCAGCAGTTCTTCTTGCCTCATGCTGCGACCATCTTTGTGGACACAGGAATTCCAATTGCCCTTTGCTCTTCAATCCATATCTTTAGTTCCCTCTCTAAATCAGGCCATTTTGCTGGCTTGCCTCTCATGGCCTTCTTCTGCCGTGGTGTTTTCAGTAGGGTTTCTTCTTCCCATAGTCAGTATCATATTGTTTTCTCAGTTGGAGGAGGACCAAACTTATGTTCAGCAGCACGATTTCCATTCACTTTTGCAGGCTGGATCACTTTTAACTTGAATTCAGCACTGTATGAAAATCTTTTCTGAGCCATTTCTGGGCAGAACGTGGCAAAACATAACCTAATATACCAGTAACAAATGCTAAACAATGAGCTCAAAGACATCAAATGCGCAAAAGCGGGAAATGCAAGTAAAAAAATCTGCAACAATGAGCACAAAAACAAGCGTGAAAAAGCAGGAAATGCAAGTAAAAAATCTACAACCACTGTATAAGATGCACCCAGTTTTTAGACCCCAAATTTCTTGAGAAAAGGTGCATCTTGTACGTGGAGAAATACAGTGTCACACATCAACACTGGTCCTAAGGCTCAGAATGACTATAAGCAGACAAGCATATACAACCATGTGGGCAGTATGGGAAAATGAATTAAGAGAGTTCAACCTTAGCTTTCCCAAAGTCACCTTCTTAATCTTACTCCCAGAGACAGATAAATATCCATTGGCCTTAGATATCAGATGTCACACTCATTGAGCTGCTGGCTCAAGGACACAACAAACATAAGAATGAAACTCAAAAAGAATATTTAGGGTTCCAAAAAGGTTTCATCTCAAAAAGCAAAGTCTCACTAACCACAATAGGGGCTGGATACAATTGTTATCAGTCCTCTCAAGCTGTTGTAATAAATTGGCTAACAAATGAAATTTATAAGGCCTTCTGTGGAGAGCCAGCTATATCCTGTTTAGGCCTCATCAGACCTCTGTAAAGCACTCTTAGATCTTTGCACAGCAAGGTCAATTGAGAATGGGTCTGTGCACGGCAAAGGCCAATTTCAGGATAAGAAGACACGGCAAAGAAAACCCGCCTTTGTAGCTGATTATCTACATGGGAAATGACAGAAATGTTTCAGTCTGGTTATCTATATGGAGAGAACATAAATGTTTCAATTTGGTTAGCCTTGAAGAAAAATAGTGTCTCACTCCCAGGAACAAGGAGATAAAAAACTTAACCAATGCTTTATTGTACTCTTCTTAGAAGTTGGGATGACTCAGCAATTAACCTGTATAAAATACTGTCAGTAACTCCATTAAAATCAGTCCATAGCCAGACTATACAACTCCCCTAGACCCATGTCTTTGTCTTTTTGTGTTTCATTACTCCATCCACACAATTGCGAGGCTATTCGAAGGTGGCGCCTGGAACAGGGACCACAAGTCTGGGACTTGGAAGAGGTGGAGTAACATTTTACCAATACAGGCTCCAGAGCATATTCACATAAGGGGTAAGAGGATTAATTATCACTAAGCTTACTGGGGGATTGTAGAGATTTAGAGATTTAGTAATTTAAAAATTTAGAGATTTAGAGATTTAAATATGAGGCAGATACAATTTAAGGATAAGGGTCTATATCTGCAAGTATTAAGAAAAATTGTAACAGAAAGAGGTTTTTTGTATAACAGAAAAGCAAAAGCGAGAAGGTACAATTGATTTAGAAAGATGGGAGATTATTGAAAAACAAATGAGTAAAAGATTAAGGGAGGATGGACCAGAACACTTCCAATGTCAAATTTTTCCATATGGAACATTTTAAAAATATGTCTTACTCCAGAAGGAAAAGTTCCTATGGTACAAAGAACAATTAAGCATGATATTGGGGTTGGGGCGAGATCTTGTGAGTCTCAGCCCAGGGATGGGTGACAATAACCCACTAGAGGGTAGACTAGCTAATTGGGAGTTGCCAAAGTAGAAAGAGAAAAGAAAAATGCCAGATTTCTAGAAATCCTTTTAGTGTGTGCAGTCATTTTCTGTCTGTATCTGTTTTGTGTTACGTATCTCTCTGTGAAGAGAGTATGTTATCTGACTCTTCGTTGTTAAAGTTGTTGAAATAAGAAAATGCTCTTTCTTTCTCTCTTCATTCCAATTCTGGCCAAATTTGGAAGGTGAAGAGAGATAAGAAAGAAAATGGGGATCTTTTCCCCTTAGAGTTAAGTGAAGTGTGTTACTCCTAAATTTGATGTTTAAGATAAAGTCAGAATTTATTATGCTATTTGGCACTAAGGCAATTTCGAAAAATGCATAGTTCTGAAAAAGAGACACTTTGAGTTTCCCAGTATGGAGGAGAAGGGACAAGGCACCACTGAATCTTTACTAGAGTCCCACTCACTTTGGCTGGAGGATTCAAGGTTCTCACTTTCAAAAAAGTTTTTAAGGAGTGAACACAGAAATGAAGTTTACTTGAGTAAAAATTAGAACCACTAAGATCTTTTCACCCTGTTGTCCTGTCTCTGACTGAGCCAGGGCTGCGATAAAAGTTAGGGCAGCTGAAAATTCTTTAGCAGATTCTGTTATTCATAGATAATCTGGTGTAGCATGTGAAATCTTTTTCAAAATAATAAAGACTTATGAATGTGAAGAAAATTCAGTTTAAATGACAAAAGATATATATTTTTTCTATATCCTTCTCCAATCTATCTATCCTTGGGGGGTTAAGAATTCCAGCTCTATGTCAGAAGTATATACAAAGATGTTTTATTTCATGTGTGGTTAATAAGAATCACCATGAGACTAGTATAAATAAAAAACTGGAAAAAGGACTTTAAAAAGACTGTTACTTATTATATTCCCGAGAAACAAAAATACTTTCTAGAATAGGAATTATCTCAATAGATATTTCTAGCTTGCTATGATCTTCGTAAGTTTGCTACTTGGAAAGTTTAAAGAGTGATTTGACTGTGAATATATAATAGAGAGTTGGCTCCTTTTCAAAATAATTGCCATTTAGAAAACCTTTACCTGTAGTCAATAGGAGGTTACAGCTAAAACAATTTGGCCAGCACTTATGAAACTTGTAAGCTTGTTAACCAGGTTATTTGGGATTACTGTTTTAATGTTAAAAACCACATAGTTCTGGAGAGATAAAAGAAATTATGTCCACTCACCTTTCAGCTAGATTCATGGGTGGGTTCTATTAAATCTTATATGGATATTGATTAGGACAAAGATATTGATTATTGTGAGTTATTATTATTACTGTTCAATTAATTATCAAACTCCTCTGCCTGAAGGGGAAAACTGACTATACCTTGTTAGCAATGATTCAGATTCCTTAGGCTTCCTTTTTATGCTGGATCAAAAGAAGTAGTTAGAATATTAGCCCAGCACATTTTAAATTACTGACCTAATTATAATAAGTGATTGCAAACTGTTTGTAAAACTTTCCCAAGAAAAATGTGAATGGAACTTAGAAATGTATATTTGAATAAAAACAGGGTGCATATTGTTATTTGGCATTGAGAAATCTATTAACTATATAGCCCCAAGAAAATTCTATTGTGGTAATATTGGGTAACTATTAAGACTTACTGGTTGAAACATAACTATTGAGATTTACTGACTATGACATACCTATCGAGACTTACTGATTGTGGCATAATTATTGAGATTTGCTGGTTGTGACATAATTATTGTGACTTACTAATTGATTAATGTAAATACTAGTTATATATATATGTAAAATTTGAGACTCTGTGTTGTCAAAAAAGCAATTTCTTTTATAAACTAAATGTTGTTAGGCTAAGAATTGTACTGAATTAGAAAACTTTTAAATCATTCTAATTGACCGTGTATTATAATATTTTTTAGTGTTGTAATTTAAGAAATCATAAATTACCAAATTTTATCTTTAATTGTTTCACTATCATTTAGGAAATTTGTGAGATTTTAAATTAAGCTATTGAGGTTATTGCTTAAATCTAGTATTTACAATAGTATGTTTAGTTTTCTTTTTTTTTCTTCAATTATGTGGAAAAGGTTTGGTGATCAAATTTAAGAATTGTTTAATACTTAGGAATTAATAATAATATCAGGATAAATTGCAAGATGTTTCTGAGAAATATTTGCATGGAATTTATGGAATATTTAGGGAAATATTTTTTTTTTGCAGGGGGGAAGGCAGAGCAATTGGGGTTAAGTGACTTGCCCAAGGTCACACAGCTAGTAAATGTGTCAAGTGTCTGAGGCCAGATTTGAACTCAGGTACTCCTGACTCCAGAGCCAGTGCTCTATTCACTGCACCACCTAGTTGCCCCTAGGGAAATATTTTTATGAAGAAAAGTTTTGTAAAATCCTTTGCATGATTTTTAGAAAGCCTTGACTTTGAATAAGTGTGCTCAGAGAAACAGCAAAAGATAGCAGACAGGCCCAAGGTTTTTCTATTAACCCCTTCCTGAGATCCATGTTAATTCTCCTTATTTTGTAAAATTGCCAAGGCCCCTGGAAACTATCTGCTCAGGCAAGGTCATCAGCCCCAGAAAAAGAACCTGTTTGAGTTACATAAATTCTAAACAATTAACTTGGCTTGCTGAGAAATTGCAAGTTTATGTACAATAGATAGAAAGGATTCTAATGATTGGCTTTTACACCAGGACAAGTTTAAATTTGAGAATGAAAAATTAATGAAAACCTTTATATATATGAATCCTGCTAAATCTTTACTGCTTATTGCAGCTCCGTAGAAGCAGAAGCAACTGTATCTGACTAAGCTGTGATTAGTGAGACTTGGTGTTTAGAGATAAAGGACACTTGGGACCAAAAACAATTTTGTTTTGAACTTGAACTTGTCTCTGCTTTTTCCTTCTATAGCAAATTTCTGTGATCAGAGCAAGTAGTTAGTATAAGATATAAGCTCTTTTATGTTATCTTACTAGGCAATCTAATCTTATTTTTATCTAGAACTAGAACATGTGCAGAAATTTATACAACCTGCTTAAGACTCACCTTAAGATGCTCCTTTTGTTTAAAAAGGATTCTAAGAGCAGTAGTATTTTTCCTGTGATCACTCTCTTACTGCTACCAATGTGAGAATGTTATTTTGTTATTTGATTAATATCATGCTTGTCTAAAGTTTTGTTGCAATTAATAATGCTAACAAGAAGAATGGCTTGTAGTTTATTTTGTAAATGCCATCAAAGAAACATGGCATGACTAAAAGGTTAAGATTCTATATGCATTGTGTTAAAAACTGACTAATGTATTTATGTATGTACTGAAGCCTGTTATTAATTCTTTAAGTGACATCTCATCCTCCTAGTGAGGAAATTAATAATGGATGAATGTAAAGTGTAAGACACTGGCTTATGATGTGAATTTCTTAAATATGACAATTGTCCACGGTTCAAATTTTGAGTTCGTAAAAATGATCAGGGTTATAAAGATTAGAAATGGTAAGTTAAAATTGTGCTAAGATCACTTTTGTAGGAGTATGGACAGAAAGCTGGTTCCTACAAGAAGAGAAGAAGAAGATGCTGAGATGTGGTGCTGGAGATGGCTGGAACAAATACTGAGGACTTTTTGAATCTTAAAGAGACAATTGCATTTTTATTTCTTTTTGAGTCTATGTATCTATATTCTTAAAGGGGACTGCCCCCTTTGATTTGTCAATGCGTTGATCAGTCCTTCCTATATTTACTTAAAAGGGGATGGTTAAAGAAAAAATTCGGATGTATCTATAATGGTGAGGTGTCTACAAAAGAAAACGGGGAGATTGATTGGAATACTGAAATAATGAAACGTCCCTCTTCCTGGTATTGATTCAGAGGGGGTAGCAAAAACGATTATCAACATTTTCAAAAAATTTAACCCATTTAATAATGTATTTTTTACTATTTTCCATACACTACCTTATATTCTTTGTTTGATCATACTGATTTTTTGTCTACCTTGTGTCCTTAGGATAATAAACACTATGATGAAGCCACTTCTAGCAATAACCCATGAAGTGAAGTTACAGAATAAAAAGGGGGGAGATGTGGAGAGCCAGCTATATCCCGTTTAGGTGTCATCAGACCTCTGTAAAGCAGACTCTTAGATCTTTGCACAGCAAGGTCAATTGAGAATGGGTCTGTGCATGGCAAAGGCCAGTTTCAGGATAAGAAGACGTGGCAAAGAAAACCCACCTTTGTAGCTGATTATCTACATGGGAGATGACAGAAATGTTTCAGTCTGGTTATCTATATGGGAGAGAACACAAGTGTTTCAATTTGGTTAGCCTTGAGGAAAACTAGTATCTCACTCCCAGGAACAAGGAGATAAAAAACTTAACCAATGCTTTATTGTACTCTTCTTAGAAGTCAGGATGACTCAGCAATTAACCTGTATAAAATACTGTCAGTAACTTCATTAAAATCAGTCTATAGCCAGACTATACAACTCACCTAGCCCCATGTCTTTGTCCATCCACACAATTGCACAAAATCCTTCTAAAAATTGTGCAAAATATTTTCACTTAACATTCCTTTCTCCTGGTATTTCTCTTTCTCAAAGACAGCTTAAAATTTATCCTCATTGTAACAACAATGTTGCTAGCAGCTGCTGTGGAGGTGAAGGACCAATAATACCAGCACACAGGAGGGCTGCTAGCACAGGTTCTTTGATTTGGTTTTCTGAAGAAAGCAACTTTAAGAGGTTAGCAATCTTAATTAAAATACATATACCATTCACTTAGTTCAGGGGGAAAAGCCAGCTCCCTGAACTTCAGAGATAATACAAACAGAAATTACAAGTATAAATTATATAAACAGAGCAAATAACACAAACTAGTCTATCTGTAGCAATACGTACATAGTTACCAGAGAGAGAAGCAATAATATCTGGGTTTTTCAAAGCCAGGGGGGCTCTTGATGGCTACCCAGAGTCTTGCCTGGCCAAATCACCAACATTCTTCCAACGAGTGAAACCCCCAAAAGCAAAACACCAACTTCAGAGCTTACATACCCTGTTCAGGGTTAGAGGGCATCACAACCATAGCACTCAAACCCATGTGAACTAGGCTTTCTTGTTTCTTAAGCAGGTCCTCAAACACTCTTGATTCAATCAAAGAAACAAAGGCAAGACTCATCAAAAGCACCCTATTACCTCAGTGCTAAGAAGCACTCAAACAAAAAATAGCAAAAAGTCCCACTTTTCTTGCCATTGCATTTGAAAAGCAAGACTCAAAGGTACTTGGTTACCTTAACATTCCAAAACAGAAAACAGTAAAAAAAGTCCTACCCTGATTACCATTACATCTCCACCCCTGGGATGGGAATGATGATATTATTCTGTGTACTTATTTTGTATTATCCTTGTCGTATTGTTATATTGTTATGGTATTATTGACACCAGTTTCCCATTGACCTATGTAATGGATACAAAGATCTAGGGGCTGATGAGTGAGCCATATGGTCACTCTGATGATACGATGTTAGGTTAAGTATTTTGCAAATGTGATGTGTTCATTTTGAGGGGATTCTGTTGTACTTGAAAAAATGTTAGTACCTAGCAAGTTGCCTATGTAACGGGCATGAAAGATGTTGGGGCCCAATATTATATTAATGTGATCAAAGATCTTCCCCACCTATTCAATAGGCCTCAGGTAGGGATAGGTGGGAAAGCTTGATTATATCTTTGTTTGTAAGTAGGCCTAAAGCCTCTACTTACCAAGTACTAACCTGATTTGGGCATGAAGCCCTCAGGGCTCTAAGGGGAGTTGCTAAGACCAGAGCCCATGGTATGTGCACTGAGTTCTAGTCAATCATGAATTCAGCCAGTCAGAGACCTGAGTTGCAGCCAATCAAATGCCAGCTAGGACTGTATATAAGGAGAGTCCAGAGTGTGAGAGAACAAGAATTGGAGAGGGACAGAACTGAAGAGAAGCAGAACTGAAGGGAAGCAGAATTGAGAAACAGACATCAAGAAGATATTGAGACAGCAGAAATCAAGAGGGTGTTGAAGAGAAGACAGTGAGATAGCCAGCATCAACAGAACTGCAGAAGAGAGTGCTGAGCAGAGAGTTAGGATTTGTGAGTGATTGTTTACTAGAAGGCCCTAGTAGGGGGGAAGGTTACAGGATGACTTGGTTCCTTGCTATAATACTGTGTTATAATTTCTTTGTTGCTACATTGAGGTGGACTTACTGATTTTGGAATATAATTATTACTATATGGAATTGGGGTTATTGGTCTTGGGAATGGATGCTCTGGTATCTAAATAAATGTTATACTTCCTCTGCCTTCTACATAGAGAGTTTTTCATACTTTGCAATTCTGAACCATTCAGGAAAGTTCATGGTCATCCTCAAGGTCATGAATCTTGACTTACTGAAACATTGATGTATCAGTATAGACTTTCATGAAGTAATATAGCTGAAAGCCTCTAAATTGACAGATATCTACCTCTTATTCAACCTTTAATGTTAAGATTAAGTTGGTCAAAATGTAACTTTAATGTAGACCATTCCAGATATAACTTCATAATTCACAATAGTCTTACATTAAAAATTCCTAATTACCACCCTTCTCTAGTCAAAAAGTATTTGCAATTGGAGAGGAGATTCCATTTTCTAAGTGAAGCAATGCCAAAAATATGCCTAACTAAATTGGCCTTATCATATTAACCCCTAATAGCAACCAATAATCTTACAATTTTCATAATAGATAGCTAAATAATTTTAGATGAAACTTCCTCTTTACAATAGACAAATAGTTTATATGAACAGTTTTCAAGCATTTTGAATTTACATCTGTGATTATTAGGTTAGTTTAAAGTGTGCTGGGCTAAAATATTTTAAGATTCTAGTTGGAGGCCCGGTTTTTGGTCTCGACAAAGAAGACCTAATGAGTTTGAGCAGATGCTGGCAGGGTGTGGTCCAATTTCCCCTGGCAGAAACGTTTTGAGAGTCTTCACAGAGAGAGGTAATTAAATCATTCTCCATTTGAACAATGCAAGAAAACATTTAGGATCCTACGTAGTAGTCACATATCACAATAACCAATATTTTTACCATAACCAAAATTTATATAGTGTTAGGTTTATAATACAGGTTTCCTGCAGACCATCCTGAAAAGTAGGTGGACATGACTGCCAGACGCTCATCTAACCTTACCTGTAAGAGACAAAAGCTGCAAAAAATTTTAGAATAGTGTGGTCCAATGGTTAGAAACTGGATGATGATGATGATGATGATGATGGAATAAGAATCCTGAATAAGAATATTTTCCTTTGTAATTTCTAGTTTTAAACTAAAATCAAATCACTGTACTTTAACCTGAACATAGAACTTTATCTTGAAGTCTTAAAATATAGACACCCTACTCAGTTGTCAATCTGACACAAAAAGCAAGCATGCAGCATTACTTTAGTTCTTTTCTTTTTTGAAGGGGGAAAGGCAGGGCAGTTGGGGTTAAGTGACTTGCCCATGGTTACACAGCTAGTAAATGTGTCAAGTATCTGAGGCTGGATTTTTGAGCTCAGGTCCTCCTGACTCCAGGGCCAGTGTTCTACTCATCATGCCACCTAGCTGCCCCTGCAGCATTACTTTAAACTATTAGCAGGTCTACTAAGATTTTAGAACTCTGCCTTTCACAGTTGAGGACATTTTAACGGGTTCCTTGCTATGCTAACTTCACAGAAAGCCATTATTACTATCTCTTATATTTCTAAAGAATTCTTTTATAAAACATTTACATCAATCTTTTAACAATTAAGTCTATAATCTGAAAGAATGAAGGGTTCACTTTTCTAATAATATTTCTAATACAACGAATTTTCAAATTGGTTTGGGCATTGTCTTTATACATATCACAAATCATATAACTGAGGTAACTTGGCTTAAAACTACACAGCTAATAAATTCTGACTAATCAAGAACACCTTATTGGGAAAGGCACATTTAAACTAGAATAAATTCAACTACACCTGGTTCTGTTTTCCAAATGGTATAATACAGAATCTCAATTTGTAATTTTAATTATTTAGCATTTTTTTAAAAATACAAGTCTATTTATTCCAACCATTTCATGTTATGGATTCACCATTTCCAGCTAATCCACAGTCAAAGATTTAAAAATGACAATAGGACTATAAAACTGTGCATACTCTTTGACCCAGCAATACCACTTCTAGGGCTGTATCCCAAAGAGATCATAAAAATGGGAAAAGGATCCACATGTAAAAAATATTTATAGCAGCTCTTTTTGTGGTGGACAAGAATTGGAAATTGAGGGGATGTCTGTCAATTGGGGAATGGCTGAACAAGTTGTGGTACATGAATGTAATGCAATATTATTGTTTCATAAGAAATGATGAGCAGGTGGATGTCAGAAAAACCTGGAAAGACTTACATGAACTGATGCTGAGTGAAGTGAGCAGAACCATGAGAACATTGTACATAGTAACAGTAACATTGTGAGATGATCAACTTAGACTTAGCTCTTCTCAGCAATACAAGGATCTAAGACAATTCCAAAAGACTTATGATGGAAAATGTTATCCACATCCAGAGAAAGAACTATGGAGTCTGAATGCAGATGGAAGCTTACTATTTTCTCTCTCTCTCTCTCTCTTTTTTGTTTTGTTTCTTCTTTCTCATGGTTTTCCCCTTTGGTTCTAATTCTATACAACATGACTATCGTGGAAATATGATTGCACATGTATAGCCTATATCAGATTGCATGCTGTCTTGGGGAGGATTGAAGGGAGACTGGGGGAGAAAATTTAGAACTCAAAATCTTATAGAAGTGAATGTTGAAAACTAAAAATAAATTAATTAATTTTAAAAAGTGACAATAATCTATCCCAATTCTCACACTTAGGAACACCTTGCTTATCAAATTTCTCTAAAGCCTCTATTGACTTTCAAATCAAGCTACAAAACATTGATTCTCAACCTTTTGACTTAAGCAGTCAAACTTCCTCACACCTTCTCAACCTGCTTAGATCGCCTGAAGCCAGCACAAGGCGTGCAGAGGAAACGTCCAGGGACAAGAGGGGATTGGAAGACTTGGGCTTGCTGCTGCCTGCCAGCTATATGCAAATGTCCCCCATTTGTTCCCAAACCCTATTTACCTTCTATATTTTCTCTAAGGCCTTTATTTCTCTTTCCAAATCTTCCACACCCATTCCACAAAGTACCCAACTTTCCTTTATATTTCAACCATATTTCAGACTGCACATACTATTGTTAAACCAATGTCACTACAACCCTACTTTTCCAAGCTATAGAGTTACTTTCAACCCAGGTGATTCTTTTCATTAATGTGCCTATCACAATTATAACCGGTTGCTTCATTAGCTATAATTCAAGTGGTCTCTAGGAAATCAAAATAGCTCCATTGCATTGCTTATTCTTAGTTTCAGATGAACTTTGTGGGACAAATCCTCTTTTAAAGAGAAAATCATTTTCAGGTGGGAGCCGTGAGAGAAGGAGCTTTTCTAGCATTAACAGATTCACTCTTGATCTGAGCAGCTATTAAAACAAAGAAAGGAGGACAGTGTCATATATTCACCAATTCATGGGCAGTAGCTAATGGGTTAGCTACATGGATGCCAATGTGGAAAAATCAAAATTGGGAAATTCACGGTAAACAACTTTGGGGCAAAGAACTATGGGAAGATGTATGATATGTCTTGGTTACTAATTTGTCAATTTTTCATGTAGACACTCACGTGGCCCTCACTATACCAGAATGTGAGTACAGTGTGCAGGCTGATCGACTAGCAAAGATTGCTACTGAACATATTTTTCCTACTCCGACACCAACTGATGATCCAGTACTAGCAAAATGGTCCACCAAATGACTGGCCATTTAGGGGTCTAGGCCACACATTGGTGGGCACAAGATAGAAGTATTAGTGTCTCTTATTCATTGTTAAAGCAAGTTAACAGAGGAATGTCATATATGTCAATTGGAAAAGGAACGAACAGGTAGTAACTGGAGAAATAGCAAGGGGAAAAGTTCCAGCCCAGAATTTGGCAGATTATATTGGACCACTACCACAAGATAAAGGATACAAATTTATATGTACTTGTGTTGACACCTATTCAGGTATACTAGTGGCTTGTCTTTGTGAGAATGCAACCCAGAAAAACACTTGCAAAACTCTAGATATTATAAGTCTATATTATGGAACCCCAACGCAGATTCAAAGTGACAATGGGTCACGTTTCAAAGGTAATGAGACGAAGAGATCTTGTGTATTGAACAATATAGAGTGGATATATCATATTCCATATTATCCACAAGCATCTGGTTTGATAGAAAGAATGAATGGATTGTTGAAGGAACAGTTAAGAAATAATTCATATCAACATTGGAAGGATAATTTGTTCACTGCTTTACATAATTTGAATAATAGACCATTAGGAGGAAGTATGCCTCCAGCCAGAATGATGACCCTGAATCTGCAAATTAGAAGACAGCAAACACATAAGATTCAAAATATTGAGTATCGGTCTATGAGGGAAGGTGTCCCACCACCGTATCTAGGAATACCTAGTTTGGCAGGATATAATTTACATTGTTTAGGGAACTTTTGGTTGGATAGAAAAGAGATAAGAAAGATCTCTACTGGGATATGTATGAGAATCTCTAAGAATCATTTTGGACGGATATTACCTAAACCAGAATTAGCAGCTCAAGGAATACATGTATTGGCTAGAGTGACAGATTCTAGTTATCAAGGAGAAATTATTGTGACACTCCAGAATTTAGGTGAAGAACCTATACAGTTGTGTAAACATGATAGAATAGTTCAATTGATTATTATTCCTTGTGAAACAATACTTCTTGTGAAAACTGACCCTCCTTCCAAAATAACTATCAGAGGAAAGGAAGGATTTGGTTCTACTGATAGAATAAAATTGGGAACTAAAGTATGGGTAAAATGGAAGCCAGAAGATGTTCCAAAGTCTGCAGAAATTATAGCACATGGTAAAGATAACACTGTAACAGTGGTTTACCCAGGAGAAAATAGTTATGAAATTGTACCCTTGACTCATGTATTCTATCGTGAATGAGGTTATGACAGCCCCTTTGTTTCTTTTTGGATTTTTGTCTCTTAAATTTGTTTGTGAGATTTGTGTCCTGCAGGCTTAGTACCATCCACCTGCAGAAGCCTGATCACTTAAGCCAGATGTCAGTCTCTGATGTGTTCGGATGTCACCTCTGGACCTATCGAAGACTGTGATGTGTCAACCCTGGACCTGGCATCAACTGAGTTCCAGATGCCAGCTTGCTAAAGAACTGACCTCTTGAATAGGACTCTTAATCTCTTGGGGCAGGGACAGCTCTATGTCCAATTTTAGCAAAAAGAAGCTTTGGGAGACCTTCGCCTGTTACCCCAAGATTCTGAGCCCCATTTCTTCGAGGGGAGAATGATGACATTGTTTTATGTGCTTATCTTGTGTTATCCCTGTTATATTGTTGTGTAAAGTTCTGTTGATACTAGTTATCCCAGAATTCCCATTGCCCGATGCAATGGATGGGAAAGTTCTTGGGGCCAAATTTAATAGCAAATTAGATTTTGAAGATCTTTCCCACCCATTAATAGGCCATGTGACCTCCTACATGGTAGGAGGAGCTTCCTGACAGGAAAAGGAAGTTATGTCACAGGAAATGCTGAGAGAGAAAGAAAGAGCAGTTGTGGCTGCTAACGGCCATCATAGTGATAGTTAGGACTGAACAGGCTGACTTAGCTGTACTGTGAGTTTGTTTTGGGGAAGACCCCACCAGGGGGTGAGAGAGGTTTTGGGATAGAGAGACTCCATGTTGTGATATTGTGTATTGAATGTTTTACTGCTCTGATAGATTGAATAAATGGCTTGTGGGATATGGTTCTCTGATATCTTCTTCTACCTTTGTGGAGAGTCTCATATACTTTGTGATAGAGAACTACATAGGCATTTTGACAATTATCATCAACTTTGTTATTATTGCCTTACTGATACAGGGTCCCATTGTAGGTCTTGTAAAGGGCAGTTGGAGATTCCCCCTTCTATTGAGGCTAACCTATTAGCTGCCTCCATGACCACCTGTATTTCACGTGGGGAGAGCAAAGTCTTCATTAAATCAGTTCTGTATTTTCAGTCATTAAAATGATCTATCACTGCTCCTGGATTCTCCTCAGGCCTAGGGACATTATTTCTACAGGTGGAGAGAGCAGAGAGAGAAAAAGTTTTGTATCTCTAATAAAAATCACATTACCCTGGTTAGAAAAAGGGAAGAAGTTTTTGGTAAATCTTTCAGTTTAAGTTAACGTTAGCCAAAATTCCCTCCTGACGTAGCTTAGGACTGGTGGCAGGCTATCAATTAATCTCATTTGAGACTAAAATTAAAGATATTGGGCACAAGGAGGGGAGGGGGAGGCTTCATCTGGAGGTCTCCTTTCTTCTTCGTCAAGAAATAATAAATCTGAACTTGTTATAAAAAGTAGGAGTCTCATATAATTTACAAGCAAAATTTCTAAGTTCAAAATAGACACCACTTCAAAAGTTATTCCTAAATCAATTCCTCCTTCACTTTAATTTGCAACACTCCTAAAGATACAATTAAAATTTCTAACTTTTCCTTACAAGCTTATTTTTCTCCTGTCAATCCAATCCTTACATTTCCAAACTTGACCGGATCTTTTTGGAAGCTCAGAGCGTCCAGAGTGACTAACAAGGGTGTGCACCATCACATTGACAAAGCCTCTGAAAGCCACAGTCACAGAGAGACGCACAAACAGAACGCCAGGTTAAGGGACAAACAAACAGAAAACATTCATAAGTGTGTGATGGTTTCAGGTAAAGGCTAATTTGATTTTAAACATAGATGACATGACAAAAGAGAACACAGACGTGCCTGAGTTTAAACCTTCGGAGTCACCTCTATGCCAAGATGAGGTACCACAGTAGGACTTTGTCAATCCGTCAGCTACATCATAGCAAGAACCAATTGAGATTAGATAACTTCTATTTGTAGCAGACTCAGCTAGCAATGCTGTGTGACTTCCTGCGCAGCATTTAGCAACGTGGGAATAAAAAGCAAAGAAGTATGACAGCCAAGGTTGGGGCTTAGGAAGGCAAGAAGGAAACAGGGCAAGTAGCTCCTGAATGACAGGACCGTTTTTTTAAAACCTTTTTTGCATCTCCAGCTTTCAGAACAATGCCTAGCACATAGTAGGTGTTTAAAAAAAATGCTCGTTGGATATGAGCCCTCCTTGTATCTTTTTGTTACATGAATAAACTTGTTCTGTGTTCCATGCTTTTGAAGTCAACTAGTCATCATGTGTTTCTTAAGCACCTACTACGTGCTAGATGTGTGGTAAGCGCTTGGGAGACAAAGGTTCCCCGCTCCCCCCCCCCCCAAGAAAATCTCTCAAAACAGAGCCTGATGCAAATTTTCGTGGAAGCCGAGAGCCTTTGCGAGAGCACTAGAAAAAAGTGAAATTCGGGTATTTTTAGGGATGATGGGGGCAAAACCAAAATGAAACAAAAAGCCCTTGTTGACTAACATTTCTTTCACAGTCTGCAAAAAGCACTAAGAATTGTGTTGAGCCCTGCGTCAGATGGCGGCCGGAAAAATGAGCCAATCACATTCTTTGGCATTTTGCGGGAAGATTTAGGGATCTTCGGTCTGTCTACACCAACTCGTTCAAGTTCCGCGCCGCTGAAGGAAGAGTTTCGCACGCCTTTCTGTAGAGAAGTTTGTCCCTCGGAAGACGCCGTATCGAGGCCTGTGTTTGCAGGAAAGGGCAGTAATTGGCAGTCGGATCCCATAAAGCCGAGGCTCCTCTCGCGATAGGTGGACTGGGGAGGAGAGGAGGGAGATCTGAGCGGCGCAGCAGCTCCTGGCGGCAGTGGGCTCCGGCACTGTGGGTGAGCTTTTTGGGCACAGCCCCGTGGGAGGGTGGCTGTGGGGGATGCTCCGTACTGGGCCTGGCCTAGGGAGCTTGAGTTAGCCGAGGGGTCACGTAGATGCGGAGGAAACAGTACCATGCCTCCCTCCTCCGCCTTCCCGGTTGTGCGGGGGTTCACGCTCCCCGGAGCCTGGCCAGGAGCTCGGTCCACCTGGCACTGTGGGTCTCCCGGGCTTCCCCGCACCCCAAGCCTGGGCAGGGGCTTGATCCTCCCAGCACCTAGAGTTCCTCCCGGGGGGTCCCCAAATCCCTAAGCCTAGGCAGGGGCCCGGTCCTCCTGGCACCGAGGATTCCTCCAGGGGTCCTTGCATCCTCAAGCCTGGGCAGGAGCTCCGTGATCCCCCTCCCTAGCCCTGGGTCGGGATCCTGCTCCCCAGCTCCGTGTCAGACTATCTCTCCTCTCTCTGTTGAGTCAGATCAAGGTCTCTGTTCTTGATCCCAGGCAGTACATCGTCTGTATACTCTGTTCCCTTTAGACATCGTGATTTAAGTGGGTAGAGCCACTCCCCTTGGAGCCAGGAAGATCAGGGTTTGAATCTTGACCCTGTCTCTCTGGAGCTGTTTGAGACCGAGAAACCCACTTGATGCCCCCGAGCTTCAGTTTTCACATCTGTAAATTTTTGTGAGTTAGCAAAAGGGTAACTCCTGCTGATACTTGTTACATTGCAGGTGCTTTTTATGTACTTGTTGAGCCATTGCATTGTAAGAATCTTGGAGGCTTTTATACGTGTGATCTATTATAGCCAAGTAATCTTTCCCAGGCTGCTTAAAAGTTTTACCTTTCCTTCTGCCTTTGTTCGTATAAAGAAATGAGCAGTTGCCAGCTCTCTTGCTTTCATTTCATTTGGCCACCGGGCTCAAACTTAGCCCTCTTTCTTGTGTTACCATCTGAATCTTGCCAAGTCTCTTCACAACATTTAATATGAAGGTTCTTAACCTTTTCCTGTGTAAGCAACCCTTTTAGCAGTCTGGTGAAGCCTGTGAACCTCTTCTTAGAATAATGCTTTTAAATACATAAAATACTTCATTAAACTAATTAGAAGTAAGACTACAAAGGAAACCAGCTATATTGATAATGATTCCCAAAATATATATGCGAAAAAACCAAGTGCATGTACCCCAGTTTAAACCCTCCTGATCTGTTTACTAGGCCACCAGCTCCCGCATTGCCCCCTCCTTTTTGGTCTATTGGGAGATTTCCTTTGTATCCCTTGAATGTTGTATTGATCAGAAAGGAATTGCTGAAACTGCTACTCCTCTTGTTAGATAGTATCTGACCCTAAGTTATTAATGACTCACTTTTATCTGGTTTCCTAAGCATTTTCCTGACAAAAACCTTGAGAAGTACCTAGTTTAAGTATTGTTAGCTATGTTTTACCGATCACAATAAAGAAGGTGGAAAGGACCTTTGAGGCCATCTATTTCAGTCATTCCTAACAAAGAATTTCGTCTTAACTGAAAAGTAGTTATCCTGCCTCTAATGGGGTGTTTCAACAATCCGGCTAGCAGCTGTTGTGGGGGTGAAAGACCAACACAAGCCCAACAAGAACGCTGCAAAAGCACAGGTTCTTTTGATCTGCTTTAGTAAGGAAAGCAATGTTAAGAGGTTGACAAGCTTACTTTAATTCAGCATACAAATATCACTCACTTAGTTCAGGAGAAAAAACCAGCACCCTGAACTTCAGAGCAAAATACAAACAAATTACAAACCTCAACAGACAGACCTTGTCTGATTCAAATCCCAATTCATAGTTACCAGAATTTAACAAAGTCCCAATATCCGGGTTTACGAGCTGGAGGGCTCTTAGCTACAGCTGCCCAGAGTCTCTGCATCAGCTCACCAGCACAAGTGAGAGCCCTAAACAAAGTATAAACATCAACAGACAGACCAAATACAGATTCATAGTTACCAACATCTAGGTTCAGCCCGGAAGCTCATAACGTGGGCTGGCCCAGAGTCACTCATGCCACCACTGCTGTGGGCAAGAGCTCCAAAGAAGAGAAAGCCAACCCCTGGTTTTATATCTTTTTCAGGGTCAGGGGTGAGTCACACATGCGACTCACCCACGTGACCTAGAATCGTCACAAAGAGGTGACTTAAACCCATGTGATCTAAAAGCCTCTGCTGTCCCAGACATGTTACTGAAACTCATGTGTAAACTAGGCCCTCCCCTGAGTTAGCCCCACCTTGGGCCCCACCTCAGTTACCAATCCATACCCGCATAGGTTTTACACCTAATTGGGGTTTGGGCCTGGGGCTTAGCACCTAGGAAGACTCGAAGACTCTTAATCATTTTAAAACAGTAAGAAAGTCCCAACTCAATTGATATTACATGGGGGAAACTCTTACCTGATGAGGTATTCAATTCAGTGTCCTCTGATTGTGAAGTTTTTCCTTACAGACTAATAACGTTTAATAGCAACTGTAGCCTGAAGTTCTGACCCCTGGGGCCAAGCAGTGAAGTCAAATTCTTTGCCCGCATGACAGTCCTTTGGATGTTTGAAGCCTGCTGTCATGTCCTCAAGTTCTCTTTTTCAGGTTGTTCCTTTAACTAGTACTTGTATTATTGTTTCTCCTTCTACTGTCCTACTTGTTCTCTTCTAAGTGTGTTGCAGTTTCTTTAAGTCCATCCTAAAAATTGGTGTCCAGAACTAAAACTATTCTAGATGTGGTCTGATTGGTGCATGGTACAGTGGAACTGTTGCCTCTCTTATTCTTAATGTAGCCTGAGATGCTACATCATACAGTGGATTCACTGAGCTTACATCCACTAAAGTTCACAGATTGTTTTCATGGTCACTTTTGTCTAGCTATATCCCTTATATTTTTGAAGGTAATTTTTTTATAACTCAGGTGTAACGTTTTACATTTATTCCTGTTAAATTTAACTTTATTCAGTTTAGCCCATTATTTAAGCCTGAAAAGATCTTTTTGGATCTTAATTCTTTTGCACAATCTATTAACCTTCTCTTCCTAGTTTCACACCATCAGTAAATTTGACCAGCCTGCTTAAAGTACAGTGGTGTAATGGAAAGAGTGCTGGAACTTTTTAAGTCAGTGGCAGCATCTCCCAACTTTACCTCTTAGTAGTTCTGTGATCCTGGGTGAGGAGAGTGTATCGGGGACCTGCCTCCAACATAATACCAAGCAGTTAGTAATTGCTTTTTTAGTTATGATTATTCAAGCAGTTCTGAATTCACCTCACTGTACTATTTTCCAACCCACATCTCCATTTGGTCCATGTAGCATGAGAAAAGACTGTTAAATAGTTGGTTGAAATATAAAACTACTGTATCTGTAGCATTTTCCTGATCATTAACTCTGTTACTCCAGTTGAAAAGGAAATGAAGATGTCTTTTTAAAAAAAATTAGTATTTTATTTTTCCCCAGTTACATGTAAAAACAATTTTTAACATTCCTCTTTAAAACTTGAGTTCCAAATTCTCTCCCTACTTTCCTCCCTGTCCTCATTGAGAAGGTGAGCAGTTCGGTATATACATGTGTAGTCATGCAAAGCATATCTTTACTTGTCATGTTGTGAGAGAAAACATAGAAAAGAAAAAAAAAACCTCAAGAAAAATAAAGTAAAAAAATTATGCTTCAATCTGTATTCAGACACCATCAGTTCTGTCTTGACTACCTTGTTATACTTCTTCTCAGTGTTAACTGCTTCCCTTTTTTAATGCTTACAAACCATACTGGTGTTGAATTTGTAGAGTCTGTACTCTTCTCATTTTTGGAAAATATTGACTGTCCTTGCCCTTACCCAGTCTTATGGCATTTGTCTTGTTCTCCAGAATTGTTCAAAAATTATTCACTGTGGTTCATTGGTCAGATATGTCAGTTCTTTCAGTATTCTGGAATATAGTTAGTTTATCCTGGCCTGGAAACTTGAACATATATAAGTCAGCTACAGGCTTTCTGATAGTTTATTAATCAGCAAGCATTTAAATGGTGACTGTGTGCCAGGTACTGTGCTAAGCATTGAATATACAAAGGCAAAAGTGGAAAAGTTCTTGCCCCTTATGATCTCGTATTCTAACAGGAAGAGAACATGTGCACATGTAGGCATCCAAATAAGGAAACAGGCTTCGAGACATTGATTTGCCTTCGGTTGTATCTTACAAGCTATCCTTTCATTTCTTCGTCTTCTCTTCTGTACCTTTTGATTGTCCTGACTACAATCTCTGCTTTATTTTTTTCCCCTTTAATAGACTTGACCACTGGTTAACCAAGTTCAAGTGCACATTGTTTTGTCCCCTGAAATCATTTGTCCTTTGCCTTATTATGTTCTTGCCTTGCCAAGCACCAACCTTGACTTATTCATGCTGTCGACCTTCTTTGCTTTTATTCAGATATTGCTGGTGCTGGTGAAGAAGTCACACAGCATTGCCAGCTGCGTCTACTACAAGTTTATTATGACTGCTAAGACGTGGCTGACTAATTCACAAAGTTCTACTGTGGTACCTCGTCTTGGCATGGAGGTGACCCTGGATTCTTGAAGACTATACCTGTTCACATTCTAGAACTGTGGAGAGACTAATTTTCAATAGGCTGCCCACTTGTTGATGAATTTTATGGCAACCGATAAAACCAAAAAATTAAAAAAAAAACTTTGCAGAGAAATACAAAATTTGGTTGGCAGAGTAGTGAGAAATGGGATACGGATTGAAAAGTCACAGTCTCTGGATAGTTTGGAAACAGTAATTTAGCTATTAGCATTCTAAATGTGAGATCCTTGTCCAGGACCTGGGTTTCGATTTACAGATCCATTCAATTATGATTGGAAGAGGAAACTTAGAGGTCAGCTTTGTTCAGCCTCATTTAAGGGTGAGGAAACGAACTTTCAAATCTGAGTTTGAACGTGGGTCCCTTCACCTCAGGTCCGCTGCTGTTTTCCCCTGCCACCACATCCATCGTACCGTTTGTAGTTTGTCTAGAAGACAAACGGGAAGATGACTCACAGGCTGTATTTGGAGTGGCAACGGAAGGATTCAGCAAAGTTGGTTTTAATTTGTGGCCAAGAATAACAAGAAGCTTAACTTTTTGGCATGTGTTGTTATTTTGTATTGTAGTATTCATAGTAAGCATTTGTGAAAATGCCATCAGCCTATCAATAAACATCTAATAATCTACTGTGTGCCGAGCCATGTGCTAGGCACTGAGGACACAAAGGCAAAAAACAGTTCTTATTTTCATGGATTTCTTCCCCTTCTTCACTCTATAATTCTGTCATATTGGTGTCTTTGTTCTCACATGTGGACCTGAATCTCATCTCTGCCTTTGTGCTATCTCCTATCCATGTCTAGAATGTTCTATCTTTTCAACTAGGCCTCATAGGCAGCTTCTCTTCCTTCAAGATGCAGCTCAAGCAACCCCTTCTCCTTGAAGGCTTTCTTGATCCTCACAATTGCTTGTACCCTCTCTAACTACCTTGTATTTAACTACTTATGTGTATTTATTCTCTTTATTTACTTGTCTGACCCAGCCAGATAAAATGTACTTATGTAGATATTTACAAAATACCTACAAAGTGATTTTGAAGGAAAGTCCCTAGTAGCTAAGGGGTATCAGGAAGGCCTAAGGTCAAAAGTGGTGATTATGCTAAAACTTGCAGGAAACTAAGGATTCTTTGAGAGAGAAGTGAGGAAGGAGTACATTGTAGGCCTGGGGGACAGCCAGTATAAAAGCAGGAGATTGAATGGCATATATCGAGGAACAGCAAGGCCAGTTTGTCTGGAATATAATATGTACGTGTGGTTGTTCATTCATTTTCAGTTGTCTGACTCTTTATGACTCCGTTTGGGGTTTTCTTGGCAAAGACAGTGGTGGATTGGTTTGCCATCTTCTTCTCTAGCTCATTTTACAGACGAGGAAACTGAGGCACACAGGGTTAAATGACTTGTCCAGATTCACACAGGTAGTAAATGTCTGAGGCCAGATTTGAACTCAGGAAGATGAGTCTTTCTGACTCCATGCCTGACATTTCTATCCATAGTGCCACCTAGCTGCCCAATTTGTGTAGGTGAGGGTAATGTCCAGTAAAAGTCAGTTGGGGCCAGGTTACAAAGAGCTTTAAATGCCAAGCACAGAGTAGCTTATCTTTATTCCTGAAGGTAATAAAAAGCCACTGGCTTTCATAGTGTAGGGGAGTGACATGATTAAATTTATGCTTTAGAAAAATCAGTTTGGCAGCTGGGTAGAAGATGGATCGAAGTAGGTAGAGGTACCATGAAAATAATTGCAGCTTATGTACCACCCTCTGTTTTAGAGGAAGAAGAGGTAGAGAAATTCTATGGAGAACTGATCAAGACTCCAAATTAAATCGACGTACTTTAGTATCAGGGAGGACAGTGAAAAACATGGTTGGTGATCAAAAAAATGAAAGAGGCCAAAAAGGCTTATAGACTCTACATAAACCTCATGATTATATGTCTTAAATACCAATGCAACATTTAAAACTGGATATTCAGGAACCATCTCAGATTTGATATTTCTAAACCAGAACTTACTCTCTTTCCCTCCCTTCTTCCCGAAGCTTCCTTATTTCTATCAAAGGCATCACTGTTCTCCTAGTTTCCCAGGTTTGGAACCTCATAGTCATCCTTGACTCTACCTCACATATCCTGTTTGCAAAATCTTGCTATTTCTACTTCTACAACATCTTTTGCATCCAAACCCTTCTCCTTATTCAGAGAGCTAACACCTTAAGTCATGGCCTCATCCATTCTCACCTAGATTATTGCAATAGCCTCCTAAGTGATCTCTGTGCATTAAGTCAGTTTTCCTTAGGCCCAAATTTCACTGTCACTCTCTTGGTGAATAAACTCCCTTGGGAGCCTCTAGGAAAAATATAAATCCCCCCACTTAACTTTTTATTTTTATTTTTATATTTTTTCCCCATTTAACTTTTAAAACTTTTCACATCTTGGCCCCCACCTATTCTATTCTTCACCCCCTCATTATATATTACTTCCCTCTTTCATTCTATGATACTGTTGAATTGGTGTCTCTCTTAGGAGTGGTGTTGAATCTTATCTCTGCCTCTGTACTACATTTTCCCCATGCCTAGAATGTAATGTCTTTTCACATATGCATCATAGACAGCTTCTCTTCCTTCAGGGTATAGCTCAAGCAACCCCTTCTGTATGAAGCCTTTCCTGATCCTCACAATTGCTTGTGCCCTCCTCCCTAACTACCTTATATTTAACTGCTTTGTAATTATTTGTTGTTTATTCTGTATTGATGCAGCTCAAGTGCCATCTTCTACACGAAGCCTTTCCTTATCCTCCCAATAGCTTGTGTTTGCCTTCCCAAACTACCTTGTATCTAATTACTTTGTATTCTCTTTATATTTATTCTTTATGTAATTATATATGTGTGTATATCCATATATATTTGTTGTCCCTGGCAACGGATGTATCAGTAAGGCAAGATTCATGACCTCAAGGATGACCGTGAACATGCCTGAATGGTTTGGAATCGCAAAGTATAAAAAATTTTCTATGTAGAAGGCAGAGGATGTATAACATTTATTTAGACACCAGAATATCCAGTCCCAAGACCAATAACCCCAATTCAATATAGCAGTAATTATATTCCAAAATCAGTAAGCCCACTTCAATGTAGTAACAAGGAAATTATAGCACAGTATTATAGCAAGGAACCAAGTCATCCTGTAACCTTCCCCCCTGCTAGGGCCTTCCTGTAAACAACCACTCACGAATCCTAACTTGCTTGCTTTCTCTCCCTCCTCAGTTCTCTAGTCTGGGAAGCTCCCTGGTTTCCACTCTCTTCTGCAGCTCTGTTCACTCCTTCTTGAGCTGAATTCTGAATTCTGTAGCTCTGCACATTCTGAGTTCTATGGCTACCTTCTGGGTATTTACACTCTTTTTTAGGGCCGGAGGGCTTTACACTCAATCATCAAAAGAGTGTGGGCCTGAGGCTTAGTGCCTAGTAGGTAGGGAGTAGGCCTGCCTCTAATCAAGCCTGCCTTTGTTGGCCCCACCTGAGACCTATTGAATGGGTGGGAAAGAGCTTTCAGTTACTGTCTGGCCTCACAATGGAATGTAAGCTTGAGGATATGGATTATTTATTTATAAATACAGTACTCACCCCAGTGTGTGGCATGTAGTAAGGTATTTAATAAATAATAAATGATGATTGATTGAGAAAAGAATTTGGAGGCACTGGACATATTGAGCACCAAATAACATTAATAAAATGGAATTGGCTATATTTTAATACACATCAGGTGACTACTAAAATGGACAATCAGTCCATTTTAAAATTTCCCAGTGCATATCAGCCCTTTCTCTGCAGTGGAGAGTTATACCCTTATGTGTAGGTGCTATTTCCAAAGGAATATAATTTTTGGCCACTTATATTTTGTCAGCTATCTTAGGGCTTGGGGGCTAGATTGAAAAGAATACCCATTTGATTTTTTTTTTTTTCAAAAAACTGGAACAATTAACTCTTTGTCTTGCTCACTTTTCATTTCTAACTTCTTGAAATATAGCTCTGAAATAACAGGCTTTTAAAAAGAGCATTGTGTTTCAAATGGAGTTATCCGTCTGCCTTTAAATCCAGATCACCATGGCTTTCATTGAATGGCCAGTAATAGTTCCCAGCAGTCTCTCTTGCTCCTTGTTTGGATTTTGATGGGTCGGTAAGTGTAAATAGCAATTGTTTTCTGCCCAGAAATTCTGAGAGTCTTCCCCTCCTAAACTGATCCTCTTGCTATGGCAAACTAAGCCATCTTTTGTCTCAAATCTTACTTAGCCTTTAATCATTGAATGGGCATTGTCTCAGACAGACCGAGACCTGGGAAAGACCTTAGATTAAAATGGCCAAAGTCACCCACTGCATTTTTGGCCAGTCTTCTTGACTTTTGTCTTGCCACTGGACACCTATGACTCTGAAGGAGAGAGAGAGGCTGATGACTTTGCACAGCTCTGCCTCACTTAAATCAGATTCATGTGCAAGTCAAAACATCACCCTGTTGATGTCATTGGTACTCTTTGAGAATGAAGGATGAACCATGTGACCTTTAAAAAGGTTTGAGAAACATAATTTCTGGGTAATTTAATACTTTTATTAATAATGCCAGCCAGCATTTTAATAAAAGGATGATCATTTGACCATCTTTCTCTTAGACCAAAGACAATCATGGCTGGTAGGGTCAAGGAAGGCTTAAATGTGCTTTTGGAAGAGGAGTGTTCTTGAGGGTAGCAGTTGACTCTGACTGGCTAACAATTGATAAGAGAATGAATATTACAATGAGGGGCTGGACCTGAACTTTGATCAAGTGATTCGCCTCTTAAATTAACCTCAGCCTTGGGCAATCTGTTCTAAGAATTTGTCACACAATTTATCACACCTGGGTGGGGTCTGAAGAAGAAAGTCCAGTCTCATCATCAGCAGTGTCCTTCAGCAGATTGAATTTTTAAAATTGGTACTTTAGAAAAAGGGAAGAATTCTGTATCTCCCCAATTATTGGTTACTAATAATCATTCAACAATAGCTGTGTGTATATGTTTGACCAACCAGTTTATTAGATCCAAGATCAATATTGAAACCAAATCAGAAGAAGTATTATAGAAATAAGAACATGGGGCATGCAGTTGTGCTAACTCTACCCTGAGTTTAACAAATAGGAGCAAGCATGCAGCCTTGTTTCATCTGTTGGGAGTGCTTTTTAGCATGATGTTTCCAGTCATGTTGTCAAATGCTTTAAATGAGGATGAACACAGCATCAAAGTAAGCTACCACACTGATTGTCAGTTCTTCAACTTTAAAAGTCTACAAGCCAAGACCAAAGTAGAGGGAGTATTAGTGCATGATTTTCTGTTTGCAGATGATTGTGCACTCAGTGCAGCCTCTGAAGCTGAGATGCGATAAGTATGGATTGATTCTTTGTTGCTTGTGCTAATTTTGGCCTAACAATTAACACCAAGAAAACACAGGTGCTCTGTCAGCCACCACCACACTGTCCATACATGGAACCATAAGTTACAGCAAATGGAGAAGTTTTGAATGCTGTGGATAAGTTCATTTACCTTGGTAGTGTACTTTCCAGGGAGGTACACATTGGTAATGAGGTTGATGTACACATTGCCAGAGCTAGCTCAGTGTTTGGGAGACTCTGAAGGAAGGTATAGAAGAGAAGAGACTGACTACCAAACTGAAGGTCTACAGAGCTATTGTCCTGACCTCATTGTTGTATGCCTATGAAACCTGGATAGTATACCAGTGCCATGCCAGGAAACTGAATCACTTCCATTTGAATTGTCTTAGGAAGATTCTGAAGATCACCTGGCAGATACCAGACACTGAGGTCTTTTCTCAATCTAAGCTGTCAAGTATTCAAACTCTACTTCAGAGAGTTTGTTCAACACCAATGGACTGGCTATGTTATTCGAATGTAAAATGTATACTTGCCAAAAAGGCTATTTTATGAAGAACTCGCACAGGGCAAGCATTCACATGGTGGTCAGAAGAAGCAACATAAGGACATCCTCAAGGTGTTTCTTAACTTTGGAATTGATTGTGTGACGTGGGAGACACTGGCACGGGACTTAGCGTTTCATGCCCACATCAGAGAAGGTGCTGTGCTCTATGCTGTATAAGCAAAGCAGAATTGAAATAGCTCAACAGAAATGCAGGATGCACATATTTAGATAACCTACCCCAAGTGTTCACATGAACTATTTGTGCCTGACCTGTGGTAGAACATTACGAACTCGTATTGGTCTGAGCAGCTACAGTCAGACACACTGAAACTTGACTCTAACATAGTGATGTTATTCTGGTCCTCTTCAAGAATGAAGGACAACCACCAACCAACTTAAACAAATAGTTGATGCAACAGAATGGGAAATGGATGGAAGAGACTTTGAGAGACCTTTCCATTTCCCAGAGCTTAACAGATATAAATTGGTTGCAACAATGAGGATCCTAAAAGATCCTAGCACTTAACCTCTGATAGCAAACATTTTAATCTCCTTGCCAAGCAAAAAACATATGCAACCAAGGGCAAGGCAATTTTAGAATATAAACTCTTTAAAAATAATATGTGTGGATTTTATAAATTGCTACTTTTTGGTTTTATGTCAGATTTAATTTTGAATAGATCTCCCTGTTACTTCCCCTACCCAGGAGTTCTTCACTTAGAACAAGAATTTAAAAAGGGAGGAAAAAAAAAGATAAGGGTTTAGCAAAACCTGCCTATAAATATTGACCTGTGTTCCAGTGTATGTCCTTTTTTACATCTATAGTCACCTACATCTTCAATAAAGAAGCAGAGCTGCATTTCTTTACCTCTTGGTCATTATAATCACATAGAATATAACCTTATTTGTAAAATCTAAGGTAACAAATCTGTTAGAGGAGAAAGTATAATTCTCTTGCAGAATAAACAGGCAAGCACTTGGTATGCCTTCTGAGAAAAAAGGAGTTGAAAAAGTTTGTAGTGTACTTACAAAGCATGTGTATGTAACAGTACACATATCATTGAAAGTGAAGCTGACAAATAGTACATTCAAACTCAGCCAGTAATTTTTTTTCAAAAACAAAGCTGAGTAGAGTTGGTGAAAAGGGAGATTTATTTCATTAAAAATAATTTTATTAATTATTGTTTCTCATCTAATCTGGGTTAACCTTTTAATAAACCGTGATTAAAAAAGAGGAGAATAAGGGATTTGCAATGAAGTGTCAGCCAGAAAGCATGAAATCACATTAGGGTAATTTAATTGTGCTCTAAACTAAATCACTCTTTCATGTGTCCCCAAGCGGCATGCGTGCAACCATGACATGAATTCCATTCCTTTCTCTCATTGGGCTTCTTTCTTTGATCCCTTTCCTCCTTATTAAAGTGCCTGGATCATAGGAATGTTATGAAGAATTCTGGAGTAATTTCTGAGGAACATTCGAATATTGGAATATTTTGAAACCGTCCAAAGGCAGTGCATATTCACTCCATTTCTGTATAGATCTTGTGGTGTTTATGAAAGATGTCCTTTACTTTCCCTTTATCTTTTTGTAGGATAGAAAGTGACCATGGAAAATCTTGAGGAGGAAAATACTGCTGTCCTTTCTTGCCTTAGGACTTTGGAAAACTTTCTTTCAAAACCAATTGTGGAGGAAGAATCTAACCTGAATGTACAGTACCAGCAGAGCATGCAAGTGAGTATATGTGGCAATTGTAGTTGAAGAATTCAGCAGTGCTTCAGGGTCAGTCTTACTAAAGGCCAGTAGGGGCCAAGGCCCCTGTGCCGTGGAGTCTACACAGTCAAGAGAGTTGTAGCAACCCTGCGTCAGGCCTACAGAGACCCTGTTTTAACTGTGTGGCAATACTAATTGGAGAGTGTGGGGGCTATGTTCAGAAAGAGAAGGAAGTAATGCCAGTACCTCATTCTAGTCCTCGCTGCTTCATGTGTTTTTATAATTCTCTTTTCTTCAATTAACAAAATCTGTTTTCTCTCTTTCCTTCTCCCTTTCTACCAGCTGAAAACAAAACAAAACAAAAAAACCCTTGTGACAGATAGGAAGAGTCGAGCAAAACAAATTCCAAATTCCTGCATTGGCCTTGTCTAATTGTCCCATAGCTATGTGGCCTTCAAAAATTTGCACCCCGGGTTTTATTACCTCTTCTAGCATGCTTTATCACCAATCGTCTGGATTCATAGTAGGTCATTTTATTGCTCAAAGTTCAAAGTAGTTTCTCTTTATGATGTTGTTATTGTGTGAATTGTTCTGACTCTGCTTCCTTCATTCTCTATCAGTTCATTCAAGTCTTCCTAGGTTTCTCTGAAACCATCCCTTGCATTATTTCTTATACTAAAAGTATTTCATTATAGTTATGTGCTGTAATTTGTTCAGCCATTCCCCATATGGGAACGCCCTTAGTTTCCAGTTCTTAGCCACCATAAAAAGAGCTACTATAAATATTTCTGTACATATGGGTGCTTTTCCTCTTTCCTTGATCTCTTGCCCTGTAGTGGCATTACTAGACCAAAAGGGATGCACAGTTTGTTAACTTTTGGGCATTGTTCCAAATGCTTTCCAGAATGCTGGATCAATTCATAGCTATACCACCAGTGCATTAGGAAGCTGTTTTCCTGAAACCCCTCCAGCGTTTGTAATTTTCCTTTTTGGTCAGCTTTGCCAATCTGATTGGTGTGAAGTGGAACCCCAGATTTAATTAGTGATTTGGGTAAATTTTTCATATGGGTTGGATTTCTTCTCTTGAAAACTGCTTATTTGTATTCTTTGACCATTTATCGTTTGGAGAATGACTCCTTTTCTTATAAATTTGAAATTAGTTCCTTCTGTATCTTTGAAATGGGAACCTGGGAATTGGGAATTTGTTGCAAATATTTTTTTTTTCCCAGTAGGCTACTTCCCTTCTACTTTTAGCTACATTGGTTGTGTTAATGTGAAACCTTTTCAATTTTATGTAATCAAAGTTGTACATTTTATCTTATGTGATCTTTTCTGTTTTTTTTAGTCATGGAACTATTCCCCTATACGTAGATTAAAAAGCTTATACATTGCTGTGACAGCCTCCTATGTCCCAGGCACTATACTAAGTGTGGGGATACGAGGAAGGACAAAAGAAAGTCTCTAGCCCAAAGGAGCTCACAGTCTAGTGGGGAAGACCACAATGCAAATAACAGTGTACAGACAAGCTATACATAAGATAATTAAGAAATAATCAACAGAGGGAAGACACTAGAATTAAAGGGTACTGGGAACACTTTGGTACAGGAGAAGCTGGGATTTTATCTGGAACTTGAAGGAGGCCGGGGAAGCCAGGAGGTGGAGATGAGGCAGGGGAGCATTCCAGGCATGGAGGACAGCAAGAGAAAATGCCTGGTATTGGGAGATGAAGTATCTTGTGCCATCTTGCATACCACCTCCAGACTGATTGAAAACAAAGCAAAGCAAAACACCAAAACATCATGTCACAGGAACTTCTCTTCAGAAGCTCCAGTACCTACACGATAAATTTGAATTCATGAGTCTGTTATTCAGGACTTTTCACTGTCTGGCCTCCACCTTGCTTAGGCAGTCATCTCTTTCTAACATGGACCTTTCCCTTTAGCCAGGATAATGGTCTCACAGTCTCTAGAACGTACTATGCAGGATGAGTTTCCTTAGGTTGTATTAATCACCTCTCTCATATTCCTGACCAGCAGCTGCTTGAGCCCTTCAGTGATGGCGAGGTCACTGACTTACAAGTCAGCATGCTTTGTTGTCATACAGCTCTGTTATTAGAAAGCTTTTCCTCGTAAATATCCAGGCTTGGCATCCCTGTAGCTCTTACCCTTTGGTCCTAGTTTTGCTCTCCAGAGCTACATAAAATAAATCGTTTTTCCTCTTGTGCATGACAGCATTTGAGATATTTGATGGTAGCTGTTGTGCAGATCTCCTTTTCTCTCCTGCCCTCTACCTTTTCTCTAGGCTGACCATCTTCAGGCTTTCATCTTTTCTACCATGTGACGTGAAATGATTTTGAGCTCCCTCATCATCTTAGTCATTTTTCTTTGGCCAACCAGAGTAGGTCTAATCCCTCTTTCACACAGCAGTCCTGCAAATACTTGAAAACATTTAGCATGTGCCCCTTAATTCTTCTTTTCTCCAGGTTATACCTGGCTGTTAATTTGTTTATTTCTACAACTTTTTTGTAAAATTTTTCTCTGTCATCCTCTGAAAGATAATGTAGATTCACATCTTTAGAACTGGGAGTGCCCTTAAAGGTTATTTAACCCAGCTTAGTCTTTACAGATAAAGAAATAAATTCAGAAAGAAGTGTTTTGCTAAGGTAACACAGGTAGTAATTCACAGTGCCTGGATTCAAAACCAGGCCCTGCGATGCTAAGTAAAGTGCTTTATCCACTACTCCATACTGCCCTTCTGAAGGGTTTTATTTTTCTCTCTTGTTAAGGACAGAGTCGTCTGATCCCTAGCACCTTATATGCTTAGATTTAACCTCAATGAGAAGAGGGGGATGGTAGGGGATGAAAAATACCATGTTAACTCTCCCTTCCCCACGGGTATCTTCTATTCTCTGTACGTTGAGCTTCATTGTAGTCTTTGCTTTTGGTTATAGGAAGTATTGCTGGATTAAATGATGTATCTGGTGAAGTATTTCTGTTCAGGAAGACCTGAATTCAAATCCTGCCTGGGACATTTACTACCTGTGTGACTTTGAACAAGTCACTTCTGTCAGCCTCAGTTTATTCATCTCTAAATTGAGGATAATAATAGCATCTACTTCCCTGGGTTCCTGTGAGGATAAAATTAAATATTTTTGTCTTGTAAGGCATTTTTGTCTTAAACTTAAAGAAGTATTATAAGGAAAATAGCTATGAGAATACTTCACTTCTCTAAGGAGAAACCTGAAAGTTGTCCTTCCATTTAGCTGCAACTTCTTTTTCTTCTGGTTTCATTTATTTATTTTTGTTTTTTTAAATACCATTTTATTTTTTCCCCAATTATATGTAAAGACAATTTTTGGCATTCATTTTTATAAGATTTTGTGTTCCAAATTTTTCTCCCATCCTCCCCTCCCCTCTTCCTAAGATGGTAAGCAATTTGATATCAGTTACATATGTGCAGTCATGTAAAACATATTTCCATATTAGTCACAGTTGTGAAAGAAGAAACAGAACAAAAAGGAGAAAACATGGAAAAAAAGACAAAAAAAGTGAACATAGTATGCTTCAATCTGCGTTCAGACTCCATCAGTTCTTTCTCTGGATGTGGGTAGCATTTTCCATATTTTCCAAGTTGAAATTGTCTTGGATCTTTGTGTTGCTGAGAAGTCATTCATAATTGATCATCATACAATGTTGCTGTTACTATATACAGTGTTTTTCTGGTTCTGCTCATTTCACTTTGCATTAGTTCATACAAGTCTTTCCAGATTTTCTGAAATCTGCCTGCTCATCATTTCTTATTCCATAATAGAATAGTATTCCATTACATTCATATACCATGACTTGTTCAGCCATTCCCCAATTGATGGGCATTCCCTCAATTTCCATTTTTTTGCCACTATGAAAAGAGCTGCACATATAGGACCTTTTTCCTTTTTAATGATCTCTTTGGGTTACCGACCTAGTAGTGGTATTGCTGGATCAAAGGGTATGCACAATTTGCTTGCCCTTTGGGCATAGTTCCAAATTGTTCTGCAGAATGGTTGGATTGGTTCACAACTCCAGCAACAGTACGTTATTGTCCCAATTTTCTCATATCCTCTTCCACATTTATTATTTTCTTTTTTTGTCACATTAGCTAATCTCCTAGGTGTGAGGTGCTACCTCAGAGTTGTTTTAATTTGCATTTCTCTAATCCAAAGTGATTTAGAGCACTTCTTCATATGACTTCATCTGGAGTATTATGTTTGATTCTGAGCATTACAGTTTAAGAAGTATATTAATAAGCTGGAAAGTGTCCTGAGGAGACTAACCAAGATGGTGATGGGCTGTACAAGAATGATGGGTGAAAGATTCAGAGTCAAATTTAGGCTTGATGTTAGGAAAAACTTGCTAACCTTTAGAGCTGTCCAAAAGTGGTGTGCCAGAAAAGAGTGCCCAAAGTGATAATGAGTTTCCTGCTCCTTATAAGTCTTTGGGAGTGGGGTGGTGGTGAAACAAGTTTGTTATAGTAGGGTTTCATTTCATGTATGAGTTGGACTAGATGGCCTCTGAGATCCCTTCCAACTTTCACATTCTGTCATTCTGTGTTTCTGTGATTTCCACAGTTGGAGGAAAGAGCTGAACAGATCCGTTCAAAATCTCACCTTATCCAGATAGAACGGGAGAAGATACAGATGGAGTTGAGCCATAAGAGGGCTCGAGTTGAACTTGAGAAGGCAGCAACAACCAATGCCAGGAATTATGAGGTGGGTATGAGCTAGAAGCTAAACCATTTCTAGACAAGCCTCTCAAGAGAACTGGGTTCTTGTGTGATACCTGCCAAATAAATAAGTGCCCAGTCAGCTGAAAAATCCCACAGTGACATGACAGCATGTAGCCAGAGGAGCTTTGGGTCTGGAACGCTTAGGCATTCTTCCTCTGGGCCAATTATTTAAATGGCTTAGGTAATTGGAAATGCTTCAGATCCTTGACAGTGATGAGTTGGAATGGTGACAATTCCAGCACCCACATGAGAGGAAATGAAGCCTAAATGATGACTCTGAAAGTTTTTGGGTTGAATGTGCTTATGAGTTTACTGAGCTATATTGCTTAAGTAAGCAGCCGTGTCTAGGATTTGACCTCCTGGCATTCTTCCTTCCTCTGGGAAAATAATAGAAGTATTGGCAGACACCAAGTATGTAATGGAGGAATTGGGAAAAGTAGGTGCCTATAAAGGAAACCCCCGGCCCATCCTTGGACAAATTGCACAGAGTAGGGTCTTGCATTTTGCCTGAGTAGTGACAGAGCCTTGCAGAGCAGCAGGCTGGGCTGTGATTCCTCAGCTCCTCTGAGGTGATGTGGCATAATCCTCCTTTAGTATGTAAATCCCTGACTTGATTTGCTTTGATTAGCAGAGCAATTTGCTATGGGTTTTTCAGTAAGTGCTAATCAATTTTAGCAGAAATGCTGGCAGGGTTGAAAGCTGAGAATTGGATTACAAAGTCTTGGTCTCTTCCCTCTGCCTCCCAAGCCCCCTTTCTCTGAAGAAACTTTTGCTGTCCTTTTTATATGAATGTTTTTATACTTTTTCTTGCTTGGTCTCTATGAAAACAGTGGAGATAGTTTCAGCATGATATTAATTTGATTTTTTTTTTTAAATCCAGATGATGTGATTCCCTGGTGATGATTTGTTATGAAGTCCTTGGCTTTCAGTTAGCTTGAATTGGGATAAACCGTGAGGCCTAGACTGGGGAATGTTATGCCTTTGTGTCACTCCCCTGACTGGGCCTTGCCTTCATCGAAGTTTTTGTGTTAAGTGGATTTTGCTGGCACTTTGGTTCAGTTTCAGCAGTTAAGCTGTGAGCTTGCTAGCAGAGTGGCTAGCGGGAGGGCTCTGTGTTGGAGCCTGGAGAGTGGGATTGAAGAGCTCGACAACTGTCCTTGCTGTCTTTTTTCCATGGGAGGAGTGGAAAAGGGCCTGGACTGGGAATTAAGAAACCTGAGGTTTTGACTTTTCTCTACAACTTACTAGTTAGTTATGTGATGTTTCCCAAATCACGTAATCTCACAGTCCATTTCCTCCTCTAAAAAATACCAGGTTGTTTTTATAGATAAATTTTTATTGATGAATTTTTTTACATCACCAAAATTTCCTCTCTTCTTCTCACAGAGTCTTCCCATATAATAAATATTTTTTAAAGATTAAAAAAAAGGGAAAAGAAAAAATCAGCAAAACTGATAGATGCTTTGAAAAAGTCTGAAAATAAGTTTAATATAATATAATATGGACATTCCGTTTCTGTGAAAGAGTGGTGTGGAGGTATCTTCTCACATCTCTTCTTTGGACCAGTAGTTGTTCCTTGTGATTTTTCATTATTCGCTTTTGATTTTTTTTTTTTGCGGTGGTTCTTTCCTTTTACATTATTGTAGTCATTGTATATATTGTTTTCTTGGCTCTTCACTCTGCATCAGTTCTTATAGATCTTTCCATGTTTCTATATCCATCATCACACACATCATTTCTTGCAGTGCAATAATATTCCATTACAATTAATACACCGCGGTTTGTTTGGCCATGTCCTGATCGATGGGCAGCTACTCTGTTTCTAATTCTTCGCCATCACAGAAAGTGCTGCTATAATGACTTGTTTCTCCTTTGTTGCAGGGGTCACTGTGAGTTGGCTGTGATACAGACTTAGCCCACCCTATTTCTCCCCTAGACTTTATTCTGTGGAATTGAATGGAAGTTATTTTCTCTCGTTTATAGAGAGAGGCTGACCGCAACCAGGAGCTCCTGACCCGTATCAAACAGCTCCAAGAGAGGGAGGTAGAAGCAGAGAATAAATTGAAGGAACAGATTGAAATCAATAGGTCATGTAAACAGGATCTGGACACAGCAAACAAGAAGCTCCAGGAGAAAGAGAACAAGTTATCGGAAGCTAATCAGGTGAGTCTTTGAAAAGCATTAGAGATCACACTTCCAGATGGTGGGAGTTACAATTGGAGGGAAACTTAGGGATGATATAGTTCATCTTACAGAGAAGTTGAAGCCAGGAGAGATTAATTCACCTTCTAAAGGTTACACAGGACCAAGGGTCTCTCTATGATCTTTTAGCTTTTTTTCTTTGGGGTGGGGGTGGAGGCTTCTATTTCTTTCTGTTCGCATGTGATAATTCTAGAGTACCAAAGACTCTAAAACTCGGGCAGACGCTGTGTTCATTCTTAAGTGGCTCATCAAAGACTTTGCCATTTTACAAGAAGGAGCTAAGACCGAGGACTCTTTTCATTGGTGTCCATGGTTGTTGATTCTGAAGGGAGATGAAGGGGAAGAAAAATCAAGGAAAGGAAAAGGTGACAGCAAGCCATCTGTATTCCTTCTGCCTCCTTTCTTGGTGGCTATTTGGATGCTGCCTAAAGGTTATTTTAATCTGATTGTTATAAGAAGAACAAGACTGGAGCTGGGGGGTGATGTTGGCTTGGTGCGGATGAAAGCACACTGACTCTGCTTCTATAGTCCTGTTTCTCATGGATGCTATTTATTGTTAGTTACTTTCTGTGTGATTCTTACTTGTAATATAAATGGGTACTCCTCTAAAACAGTCTTAGGATCACTGGGAATAAAAACTGGTTCCTTGAAAAGGGAGCCAGTTCATTCTCCTGTTGCATGTTCTGACTGAGAAGAATGCTTTTGACCCTGCAAGTGGGAGAGTAAGTCATTAAAGCGAGAAGTCAAGTGACAGATTGACAGTGATAGGCCTCTCTTTATTGACTCTTTTTTTTTGGGGGTGGAGTGGGGTTTATAAGTCTGCCTGGGCTTTTGGCTGAGTGGCTTCACCTTTGTTTATCAGTGTTTGATATCACCACATTCTGCCTTAGTAATTAGTTAACCTGATGATCTTGGCATTTTCTTTGTCTTTCCCCGCCCCCCCCCCCTTTCTTTTGTATCCAGAACATCAGTGAATTAAAGGGGAAAATTTCTGAGTTGCAGTGGAATCTAATGAACCAGGAGATGCAAGTGAAGAACTTGGAATCCCAGAAGCAGGAGCTGACGGAGCAGTTAGATGTACAGAACAAGTGAGTACAGCACAACAGCAGCCCTTTCAGGAGAAAAAAAACCAAAACAATCCAAAACCTGTTGCCTCTTTGTAGATGCTTTGAAGGGGGAACTTCTTTCATGGATTTTGCTTTCTATTGGTTAAAGAAAGGCTTCTCTTTTTTCTAGCTGTTCATGATCTATGAAATTTTGAATGCTACCATTGTATAGAAATTAATATGCTGTTTTTTCATTCTAACTCATATACACACGTGTATTAGGAGGGCAGAGTTTATAATTTCAAAGAGGATCATATATATGTCTGAAAGGTTTGGAACCGCAGGATATAAGAAACTCTCAAAGTAGGAGGCAGAAGAATGAAAGCATATATTTAGGCTCCACAGTAACCAACCCATGAACCAGCATCCCCATTTTGATATATTGATCAAAAGCTTCCAGGCCCAATAAGTACGCCTTGAAAGAGTAACCAGGAGGCTACAGAGAAGCATGATTGTGTAAAGCAAAATCATGCTTCCCCCTCTATGGTAAAAAGATTACCCACTGGCCTGAAGTCTTTGTTCAGCTTCCTCCCGTAGGTCGGCTCTGCTACTGGTAGCTCCTGCTTTAGCTTTGGCTGTGGCTGTGGCTGTGGCTGTGGCGGTGGCTGTGGCTGTGGCTGTAGCTGTAGCAGTAGCAGCCTCTGGCTCCAACGGAAGCTGTTTTTAACCATCCGGCTTCTGTGGGGGTGTAAGGTACGCTGGGGAAAGCACAGGTTCTTTCGATCAGCTTAAGCAAGGGAAGCAAGGTGAAGGGGCCGACAAGCTTACTCCAGTCCAACATACAAACAGCATTCAGTTAGTTCAGGGGAAAAAGCCAAACTATTCAAGGGCACTTGTTGACTAAGTGCTAAGGAGCCCATTTTTGGTTACCAACACAACATGGTTCCTTCTCCAACTCCATTATAAATGAGCAAAGCCCACATGATTTACTGAAATGAGGTTATGGCAGTCTTATAGGATAGTCATAGGAAAAGCTTAAGGTTAAATTATTGTTATTTATTGTATTAATGATAGCTAATCTTAAACTTAATCCTCTGTTGTCTTGATTAGTAAGTAGCTCCATAGGCTAAGGTCTAATGTAGTTATGCAGTAGGCTCAGAGTTTTTTTGTCATTATTAAGATTCTACAAGTGTGAGAAGTCAATAGAATTATAGAATGTCAGTAAGTCATTCAACAAGCATTTATTAAATACTATGTGTAGGGCATAGCACTAAGTGCTGAGGATACAAAGAAAGGCAAGAAAAAAAAGGTCCCTGTTCTCAAGCAATGTACATTTTAAGAAAGGAGACAACATGGACCTTTAGACATCATTAGATCTAGTTCAGCCCTCTCAGAAAGTGGAAGGGACTTGTCCATTGTCCAGACCACGGGAGAGGGCAATCGTGTGCCTTGAGCAAGTTTGCAAATGTTCTTATCCCCTTTCTTTCCAAATTAAGGCATGAACAGTTTTACTTCTTAAAGAGTGATTTGCTTCAGTTTAGATAAACAGCAGTAGAAACAAAACCAAATTAGTTTATGTATAAGTACAGTCACAAATTAGTGGTTGTAACTTCTCTTTTTATCAGTGAATTTATACCCATTAAAAAACCATCAAAATTAAGGAGCTTTACATTATTTTATTAAGTGGAAAGATGATTTGACAATTGGTCTTATGCCATTGATAATTCTACCTAATTCAAAATTATTTTCAGTTTGCTGAAGCCCCTTTTATATTACTGTTTTAAAAACATTTGGATAGCATCCATAAAGGGTCTACTTCTGAATTAGCTGGAAAATGTTGAGTTGCTGCTGATTCTACTTAGCTCAACATTACTAAACAGAATTTAAGCATGTCAAGATTTTCACAGCCAAATTACTTGCAGCCCTTTGTAATTCCATCCATTCTAGAATTCAAAAGCTATTGTGGTTTCTTGCAAATTTTCACATTTGTGAATGCATTGCTTTAACATTGTGTTAGAGGACCAGAGTGTTTCAGAATGAGTGACCTTTAAGAGATGTCTGTAATTTGTTCATTAAAATTTTCTTCTGGGTGGTGGAACCTGAAAGGAATTGAAAAACTTTTTTTATTAGTCTACAAAATTCAAGAACTACCTCATTTAAACAACCTGCATTAGTATTTATTTACTTCATTAAAACCTGTGTGGTACTACATTACAAATTTGTTTTATTGAAGAACATTTTGTTGTACTTTATTTGTCTTTACTCACTATAACTAAAGTAAAGGATGTCATTAAAGAAATTTATGATCAATAAAGATGGGCTTGACAGATGATGAGAACAATGGACAACTTATGTGCTTCACTGGTCCTTGAGATGTGAAGAGAATAAGGAAGGTCCTGAACACACAGTGGGAATCCCCCAAGCTTATAGGAAGACATGGACAAATGTTGTATGGTATGGACAGGGAGGGGCAGTTCTGCATGGATGGAAGGAATATATATATACACACATTGCTGGGATCGTAGATTATTTTACTATTTGAGTTTTTGCCATAATGTCATAACCTCAGCCTCCTGTATTTTTATTATGAATCTCAAGCTAAAGTCATTTATGAAGGATATTTTATGCCAATCCAATCTGGTGACAGTACATTGTATATATGTGAAATATTCATGGAGAATCCTGTCATTGACAGTATTGACATATGCAGGTATTGTACTCATCTTCTGGGATATAGCATCATAGGTATGGTTAAATACAAACATTTTTGAGAAATGATTTCAACTTGAATATCACAGACCCACAAATTAGAAGTTTGGTTTTGGATTTTATTATATAAGTAGTTCATAGGAAAAGTGTTTTGTTTTGAAATTGAATTGATTCAGAATTAACTGTTTTTGTATTTTGTTGTGGTTATTCATAAGCTCAATAAGTAGCAAGAAAGCCTTCATTATTCAGACTTCTCATTTTACAGTTAAAACTACTGATTTTTTTTTTTTTGCACAAAAAGAATGGGCTCTGAAACACATTTGAGAATTTCCTGTTACTTTTGATTAGGTTGACTGATGAATGTTATCATCAATAAAGTGCCCTTTCACTTTTTTTCATTGACTTCCTCTAAAAAAAAGGTATTCCAATGATTTCTCTTTCTTTATTCTTAGGTGTAAGTTTTTATTTCTTTGTTAAAGTAATAGGTATCGTTTTGGGGGAGCAATAGTACATTATACATTGAAGAGAATGCAAGGAAAACAAAATTATGATTTGGTTTACAATGTATTACCCAACCAGGCTTTGTTAAATTTACAATGAGAGATCGCTTGTTAAGACCATTAACCTGTAAAGCAGGGATTCTTAACCTGGGGTCCATGAACTCATTAAAAATATATTTCAATAACTGTATTTCAGTCTAATTGGTTTTCTTTATAATCCTGTGTATTTTGTTTTATGCACTTAAGAACATTATTCTGAGATGATGTCCACAGATTTCACCATATGGCAGAGAGGTCCATGGTACTCATGGCACAGTAAAGAATCCTTGCTTAGAGCAAGTGACATTCATTCATCATCTTGGCTCACTTTGAAGTTGGAAAATAGGCATCTTTATTTTGCTTGAAGTCATCTTCTGATTGATGACATCTGATTTAATCATTCATATTTTTTTAAGGATGAGAGAATCTTTTAAGCTTACCAGTATCCCTTTATTCTCCAGAACAAGCAAATCCTGAGAGTGAACTCCTTGCCTCCTTTAAAAAGAAACTATCACTTAGTGAAATTTTTTTTCTTATCATTTAGCAAAATACCTGTAGCTGGCTGGCTAAGCCCTTGTTTTTGGCTATTGGATTATAGAAAATTCCTGAATTTCAGAGTTGCATATATTAAAAATACAGTACTTTTCAATTTTTCCAGTGACTCATGCATCCATAGTTACTCATTTCTTTATAGCTGTAGTGATAGGCTCTTTGTTGGGCCTCTTCCAGCTTTTTTCTTAAGTCTAGCTTTAGACTGTTTTTATTCCACTTTAAATCCAATTAAAGATCCCTATATGAAAGAAAGGAAGTAATTAATTTAACTTTGCCTTGCCTACTTTATAAATAATTAAGTCTGACAAATTTTTTTGTGAGTACAAAGCACCCCATTTTGGAGCCTCTCCCTCTTAGCTACTATAGTTTGTATTCAGAAATACTAGTCATCATCTGATAGCCAGAAATAAATACTTTGATTTATTACTGCCTTTATTTTATTCTTAGTAATGGTCAGGTGACAGGTCAGTAACAGCGAATTGGTTGTTGACAGCTTCATGGTATTTGCTTTCCTAATTACTTGACATCTATTGATGGTGCCTGGAAACAAAGTAAAAAATGCAGATCAACACAATTGGAACTGAAAACCATCAATCACTTCCTTCTTTAATATAAGCATTGTACTATATTGATTTCCAGATATGGGGATCTATCCTTACTATACTCCACTGAACATAGCAATTCTCTTCTGCTACTAGAATATAGATTACAGCAAAGTATAAGCATTTGGTGGTACGGTAGGAATAGCAATTGTTTTATGTTGTCTGAGATGGGTTCTCTTTATTTTCTTTTATTTATTTATTTTAAATTATTATTTATTTAATATTTTTAGTTTTCAGCATTGATTTCCACAAGAGTTTAAATTACAAATTTTCTCCCTGTTTCTACCCTCCCGCCCACTCCAAGATGGCATATATTCTTATTGCCTCGTTGCCCAGTCAGCCCTCCCTTCTGTCACCCCACTTCCCCCCATCCCCTTTTCCCTTACTTTCTTGTAGGGCAAGATAGATTTCTATCCCCCATTGCCTGTATGTCTTATTTCCTAGTTTCATGTAAAAACTTTTTTTTTTGAACATCTGCTTTTAAAACTTTGAGTTCCAAATTCTCTCCCCTCTTCCCTCCCCACCCATCCTCCCTAAGAAGGCAAGCAATGCAACATAGGCCACATGTAATTCATCGTGCAAAACTCTTCTAAAATACTCATGTTGTGAAAGACTAACTATATTTTGCTCCTTCCTATTCCTATCCCCCTTTATTCAGTTTTCTTCCTTGACCCTGTCCCTTTTCAAAAATGTTTGCTTTTGATTACCTCCATCCCCGATCTGCCCTTCCTTCTATAGTACCCCCCTTTTTTTATCTCCTTCTTCCTTCTTTGCTGTGGGCTAAGATACCCAATTTGAATGTGTATGTTATTCCCTCCTCAGGTCAAATCCGATGAGAGCAAGATTCACTCATTCCCCCTCACCTGCCCCCTCTTCCCTTCCAACAGAACTGCTTTTTTCTTGCCACTTTTATGTGAGACAATTTGTCCCATTCTATCTCTCCCTTTCTCCCTCTCTCATCCCCTAATTTGATTTTATTTTTTTAGATGTCATCCCTTCATATTTGACTCACCCTGTGCCTTCTGTCTACACACACACACACACACACACACATACACATACACACACACATACACATATACACATACATACATACATACATACATACATATGCATATTCCCTTCAGCTACCCTAATACTGAGGTCTCATGAATTATACACATCATCTTTCCATGTAGGAATGTAAACAAAACAGTTCAACTTTAGTAAGTCCCTTATGATTTCTCTTTCTTGTTTTCCTTTTCATGCTTCTCTTGATTCTTGTGTTTGAAAGTCAGATTTTCTATTCAACTCTAGTCTTTTCACTGAGAAAGCTTGAAAGTCCTCTATTTTATTGAAAGTCCATATTTTGCCTTGGAGCATGATACTCAGTTTTGCTGGGTAGGTGATTCTAGGTTTTAATCCTAGCTTCATTGACTTCCAGAATATCGTATTCCAAGCCCTTTGATCCCTTAATGTAGAAGCTGCTAGATCTTGTGTTATCCAGATTATGTTTCCACAATACTCAAATTGTTTCTTGCTGGCTGCTTGCAGTATTTTCTCCTTGATCTGGGAGCTCCGGAATTTGGTGACAGTATTCCTAGGAGTTTTCTTTTTGGGATCTATTTGAGGAGGCGATCAGTGGATTCTTTCAATTTCTATTTTACCCTCTGGTTCTAGAATATCAGGGTAGCTCTCCTTGTTAATTTCTTGAAAGATGATATCTAGGCTCTTTTTTTGATCATGGTTTTCAGGTAGTCCAATAATTTTTAAATTATCTCTCCTGGATCTATTTTCCAGGTCAGTGGTTTTTCCAGTGAGATATTTCACATTGTCTTCTATTTGCTCATCCCTTTGGTTCTGTTTTATAAAATCTTGATTTCTCATAAAGTCACTAGTTTCCACTTGCTCCAATCTAATTTTCAAGGTAGCATTTTCTTCAGTGGTCTTTTGGACCTCCTTTTCCATTTGGCTGATTGTGCCTTTCAAGGCATTCTCCTCCTTATTGGCTTTTTGGAGCTCTTTTGCCATTGGAGTTAGTCTATTTTTTAAGGTGTCATTTTCTTCATTATTTTTTTGGGTCTCCTTTAGCAAGTCATTGACTTGTTTTTCGTGGTTTTCTTGCATCACTCTAATTTCTCTTCCCAATTTTTCCTCTACTTCTCTAACTTGCTTTTCCAAATCCTTTTTGAGCTCTTCCATGGTCTGAGACCATTCATGTTTTTCTTGGAGGCTTTTGATGTAGGCTCTTTGACTTTGTTGACTTCTTCTGGCTATATGCTTTGGTCTTCTTTATCACCAAAGAAAGATTCCAAAGTCTGAGTCTGAATCTGAGAATGTTTTCACTGCCTGGCCATGTTCCCAGCCAACTGCTTGACCCTTCAGCTTTTTGTCAGTGTATGACTGCTTGCAGAGTAGAGAGTACTTTGTCCCAAGCTTGAGGGGATGTGCTGTTGTTTTCAGAGCTATTTCTACACAGCAGGCTCTGCCACACCAGTGCTGTTTCTCCCCCAAGAACCACCAACCTGGACCGTCACTCAGATCCAAGCAGGCTCTGCACTCCTGATCTGATCTGCCACTTAATTCCTCCCACCAGGTGGGCCTGGGGCTGGAAGCAACTGCAGCTGTAGCTCTGGAAGCAGCTTCAGAGCTGTACCACCTCTGCTGCCCCGGGGTGTTGGCTGACCATGAACTCTTTTCACTCTGTCCCTGCAGCTTTTCCCACTAACCTTCTCTGTTGTCTTTGGCATTTGTGGGTTAGAAGTATGGTAACTGCCACAGCTCACTGATTCAGGGCGCTAAGGCCCGTTCTGCCCGGCTCCTGGTCTGGTTGGTCCAGGCACAGCCCACGCTGGGCTCTGCTCTGCTCCACTCCCAGCACGGTGTGATAGAACATACTCAGCGACCATCCAGGCTGTCCTGGGCTGGAACCCTGCTTCCCCTTGCTATTTCATGGGTTCTGCAGTTCTAGAATTTGTTCAGAGTCATTTTTTATAGGTGCTTGGAGGGACCTGGGGAGCTTTAGGCAAGTCCCTGCTTTCCAGCCACCATCTTGGCTCTGCCCTCCTGATGGGTTCTTTTTAAAGGAGGCCATTCTCAGGATTTGCTTGTTTTGGAGAATTAAGGGATATAAAAAATCCCGCCAGTGGGAAGTGGGTGTTCCTGAGATGTGGTGTGATTCTCTTTCCTCCGGTTAGCGTGGAGGCATGAGGAAGCAGTGTCTATTTGTAGTAATTATTTCCTTTTTAATCCTCTATACTTACTCATTTTTATTACTTTTTATGGCTCATTTTCATGAGCCATTTCATTGCATCCTAGTCCTAAGGCTATATTACTAGACTAGCCTTGGTTATGCCATTGCTCAAAATTGGTGGCAGAGCGAACTGTAGACAAAGGCCATTGCTTTCATTGATATGTGCCTTGGAAGGCATGATATTGTTAAACAGATTCTTGGAGTTATCACTGTAACACGTATGGATTGGATAATAACAAATGTCACCAGTGTTGCATCGTGTTATAGTGTTGAGCTGTAATCACTGGAATGGCTCAAGGTTGGCCCAGCCTGAAGCATTTGGGGTTAGTCAGGACTGCAGTGACTTTCTGGATAATTTTGTGGTTGAAATTGAGGAAGGGCTATGCAGAGGAAATAAAGCCTCAGGTAACTGGATGGCCAGATACAGGAGGCTCGGTACCCTGTGGTTGCAACAATTTTTAGTATAAGAGGAACCTTCTAAATGGGATAAGGATAAGGCTCCCATCTACAGCCTGATGGATTCATGAGGAGCTTGCCAGGAGAGTAAAAATACTGTAAAACCTCTACTCTTTGCTTCTTACTAACACTTTTAGAAAAGCTAGAACCCTCATAGAATGAAAACAGTTCGTGCATTCAGCAGTTAGAGACAGATAAATATGCTTTTGTTTTTAAAGGATTGTGTCTTGAAGGCAGAAGGGCGCATCCTATGGACTTACTAACAGCACAGGTTAAGAGGGCACTTCTCATTGGGTCAAAGACCAGTAGGCCACAGAAAACACCCAGAGGTTTTGCTGGAGAATATGTTGAATTCTGCTTAGATGAGGACTGTAAGGGAATAAAATGGAACAGGAGTTAGGATGAGAATTTAAACATTGCCAGTGGTAAGAGTGCCTTGGATCTACTCTGTTACCATCCTCTGGGGTGAGGTGGCTTCCTTCACAGGGAAGTTGGAGATGTGTGTCTTTTCACTATCATGGAATTTGGAGGGTAGCAGGAGAAATTTTAACAACAGTGTAAGGAGTCAGTTTAAAAAGTGCTAGTGGGAATCTTGTTTAAACAGCCTAATGAACGTCAGTTTATAAAGAGTTAGTGGGAGCAAATGTAGAGCTTCTCTGGGCTGCAGATTTCCATTGGCTTGGGATGCTCACCACTGACTGACTCTTGTAAAGCCTGTTAAATCACTTAGAGGCAATTGTCTTTTGTGTCTCTTGGTGCCTAAATCAGGAAAATCATTATGAGTGTGTAAAGATGAATTGTCTCTGCAATTCCTCCATGATCAGCCAAGAAGAGGTTGAAATTCCTAAAAGAAATGCATTTGGTGAACTGGACCTATGTTGCTCCCATAGACACTCTGAGGATGGTTGGCAGGGGGGACTTTGATGTTAGGTAGGTTGTAGGTGATTCCCTTCTCCCTAAGCGGCTTTGAATGTGGCTTCTAAAGCATGGGTTTGAAAAGATGATTAATTATTAGCCTGTGGAATTTAGCAGCCCCTTAAATGGTATCCTGATATCTGAGATTAAGGCAGTAAGGATCTTTCTGCCCCACTGAAACTTAGGACATTCTCCACAGCCCCCATCTTGATTAGTTGGGTGAGCCAGCTAAGTCTTTGTATCCAAACCCTCGAGGGCTGAGGTCCCCCTGAGGCTCAGGCTGCTCTAACTGCAGGAGCACTTGGTGACTGGAGGGCATATGCCTGAGTTAAGTTTCCTTGGAAAGGGGAAGAGGCACCAGATATTTAAGGGGCTGCTGGATATAGGCAACCAGCTTACCATCATACTGAGAGACTCTCAGTGGGTCCATAGGGACACTCCAGTTTTCACCAGGGGTTTTGGTAGAAGACTACCTAGGGAAGGGGCATCCTTGCTGGGTTGGAAGTAGGCTACCAGGGTCACAGTTGGGCTAACCAGGATATTGTTGGATGGATATTTTTACTTCTTGGGAGTCAGTACCTGTATGCGTGCTTATGGCAACAACTGTTCTGGTTATTATGTGTAGAGACAAATAGAAGCCTTTGAAGTCTTGTGTACTTAAGATTAAATGATATTGGGGCCCTGGGTGGAAGGATGTCAAACATAGTTTCTTTTGGTGTTGGAGATGAAGGAGAATGGAATTTCTCAACATACAGAATCACTTTATAATAACATGTGTGGCTGGCGAAGAAGATGTATGTTACCTGGAGCTTTGTAATGGATTACAGGAAACTGAATAAAATTGCTACATCAGTTTCAATCCCTGTGACTGTTTTTGATACTGTAAACATGTGGACCAGGCCATACGCCGGGTGAATTGTATTGAGTTATAGATCTTGGGAATCTTCTCTGTTCTCCTGCCTGAGACGAGTCCAGGATAGTTTGCTTTTATTTGGAAAGGAATTTGGTTTACCATCACTGTCCTTCCTTAGTGTTGTCTTCTGTTTTGTATTGCTGATATCTAAAAGAGCCACATTTCTTGAAGGCATGGATGTCCACCACTCTTTTGATGATATAATATTGACCGGACTCTAGATCTGTTGGTGACTAATGTGAGGTAGACAGGGTGGGAAATGAGCCCTATGAAAATTCTTGGTCCAACTTGTTTAAAGTTTTGGCCTGAGGGGAAGCCAGATGATATAGTCCATAATAAGATAACTAATTTTCTTCTACAATTAAAAAGTAACTCAGATGCTTATTTGATCATTTGGTTTGGGGAAACCCTATTCTCACCCTGGTTATTTTGTTGGCCTCCATCTATTGAGTACTGATAAGCCTGCCTCTTAAGTTGGACCAAGAACAGGTTGTAGAATTGGAAGACCTAAAACAGGCCTTTCAGCAGTCTTTCTTCTATTGAATCCTTATCACTCTGTGGGGCCTGTGTTTTTAGAGATCTGTGGTCCTGAGGGCTAGTCTGAATGGCACCTTTGTCAGGCACCAAGGGGAGGCCAGAATAAATGACTGGTAGACTTGTGGGTCTATCAGCTTCTTGAAGTGGCTACTTGGCTACTTGCTGGCCTCTTATTGGGCCCTAGTTGCTACTGAGATGATGGGGGATCAAACCATTACCCTTTGTCCAAAATTACCTATTGCGAATTCCATGATGTAATGTGGCCCTTCTAATAAGATGGGTAGGACATAGGAAGCTTCCATTGTTTAATGGAAATGTTATACTCGAGATCATGCTTGTCTAAGGCCCGTGTGTACATGTGCACATGCGTGTGCCTGCACATGCTTAGTCCCCCATCATGAATAGTGCTCTTTTTTGCTAGTGGTATAACCCTTCAGTCAAGCCTCAGGGCTTTGTCTCTCCTGATGGTCCAAGAGACCTATGATTACTTGGCCTTTTTGTCTGTTTTCCTTTTGGCTCTGACCGTAATGTGAGAAATGTGCACAACTGGACACTGATGGCCATTAAGTTATGTCGAGATAAACTGAGGTATGGGGGTCTTGGCACATTTTCGTAATCGAGAGGATCATGGCCAAGTTGTGAATTGTAAGGATGGTTTGTAAGAGAGCTTTGAGGGGTGCTGCAGATAGTATCTTCATCTATGCTAACTCTGGAGCAGGGGCCGTGGGTCTGGAGACTTAAAACATATAGGACAATTTCTAGACAGCACAACTTTTTCTCCCTTTGTGATCAAGGTTGATGAAAGAATTTTGCCAATGTCTCCTAGACATTATTTTTCCTCTGTTGAGCCTAATAATCGGTTTGATAACAACAGAAATATGGGACAGGTAACTGGTGCGGTGGATAGAGTGCTGGGCCTGGAGTTCAAATGTGGCCTCAGACATTTACTAGCTGTGTGGCCCTGGGCAAATCATATCCCCCTATTTGCCTCAGTTCCTCATCTGTAAAATGAACTGGAGAAGGAAATGACAAACCACTCTGGTATCTTTGCCAGGAAAACCCCAAATGGGGTCATGAAGAGTCAGACATGACTAAGATGACTGAACAACAACATGGCAGAAATTAGGGACTGGGTCCATCCTCAGTCTGGACATGGTAGCCGTGAATGCTTTTTGTGGTGGGTATGGGATTATATGATCTCCCAACTAAGGAGGAGAGAGCTGCTTAGCAGAAAACTGCTGTTCAGTGATGTTCCTCATGCCAATTGGAGCAATCCCCTTTGAAATATCAGTGTAGCTTGATTCTGCTTTGTCCTTGACCTGCCTTCAGTTGACACATGGATGGTATTGCTCATTTTCCTCCATCTCAAGGCAAGAGCTTGTTTGTGCTTGTGCAGGTGATATTTATTCAGGATACTGTCTCATGTTGCAGTGCCAGTGAAGTGTGCCAGTATCCAAGCTCTTTCAGGACTTATCATTCTTTCTTATAGACTTCCTACACCGTAGCTTTGTATCACGGTGCCCATTTTACTGTGAAACATTTCAAAGATTGGGCACACTGCCAACACATTTGCTAGGTCTTTGATCTCTGGTGTCATCTTCAGGCATCTGGTATTAAACACTGGAATGAGCTATTGAAGCAGAAGCTCTATCATCATACCATGATTATTGGGGTCAGGGGTCTTCTTTTCCAGGACTTGCATCTGTGATTGATGATCTAGTGCTGTGCTAGAAAGGGGGATTGCTTTCTATTTTAGTGGTTTCTTGGATATGTCCTTCAAGAAGGCTGCACCTCTTTGGATGAACTACTTTTAGGCTTGACTCTTTCTGTTATTCCATCCCTGGTATGAAGTCACCTGGCCCTTTAAGTTCCCAAGGCTCTTGGGTTCAGCATCCTGGGCTGTCTCCATCGGGATCTGAGGGAAGATGCTAATCAGTCAACAAGTGTCTACTATGTGCCAGGAACTATACTAAGTGCTGGGAATACAGACAGGAGCAAAATATAGTTCCTGCCCTCAGGGAGGTCACAGTCTAATAGAATGTGGTGGTGGTCTGACTTGCCTAACATGTGTTGCCTCTTACCTCTCCCTCAGGGGGCCCTGCTGTTTCAGCTAGGCTGGCTTGTCTGCCCTGTGGTTGGCCACTGGTAGAGATGGCTGACTCTTTTTCCACAGGAATTGTTTCTCCAGATGATGGCTGTGAAGGCTGGACCTGGAAGCAAGACTGGTAGTCTAGGGATTGTGACCACTGGTAGGGCTCCTTTGCCTGTCTGCATATTGGTGGCAGTAGTTTGGTCAGTATGTGCTGATGAGGAAGGTGGGCCACTTCTATGCAATGATTTTTCTTCACGATGATGGCTATGGGTGCTGGGCTAGAAGCAGATTTGATGGTTTAGGGCTGGGTTACTGCTATTCCAAGGATTTTGAGCTCAGGGACCTTAGCCGTTTTCATTAAAATCTGAGGTGAGATAGTGATCAAGGTGGTGGTGGTGGTTTGATTTGTCTGGCACTTGCTCTTTACCTTGGGATACCTTGCTGTTTCACTGAGGCGGTCTTGCTTGTCCTGTGTGTGTATTTTCACTAAGCTCTTCATCCATTGGACTATATTAGGTTTCTTCCTAAGGACAAAGTTGTTTCAAGGTCAATTAAGTGGTAGAAAGTCCCCTGGAATATTTTTGGGACCTTTCTCCCAAGGGGATGGCATGTGGTAGGACCAGAATTTGTTTTATGTAGCATGGAATAGTTTTCCTTTTAGAAGGCAAGGAAGCTTCCTTGAGATTTAGTTGATAATGTAAGCATAAAATTCCTGCCCTGTGGGGAGTAGTAATCTGAAGTCTGGTGTAATTTCCACTGTCCTGAGGGTTGTTGTTTTGTGTTGCAGCCCTGACAAATGTGAAGGTTGGGGGAATAGCATATATTTTTAATAATTACACCCTTTTAAATCCTTTATTATAATTTGTTATTTTTATTGTATGTTGTGGTCAATGAGTAGTATTTCATTACATTCTTATCCCAAGGCTGAATCTTTGCACTGAGCTTAGGCCATTGCTCAGAAGATGTGGCATTTGATAGCCAGAGACTACTATTGATAAAGGCCATTTCCTTTCATTGTTTTGTTCCTTGGAAGATTTCTTATTGTCCAGCTATGGCTTGAGTAATCATTGTAAAGTATACAGATTAAGTAATAGTATACCATAAGTAGAATTTTTCGGTATCAAAAAATACATTTACAAAATATTAAAAAGTATTGTTTTATACCCGTAGCTGCTGCTTACCTTACTTGCCCTTAGTTGTGGCTCTGCCAAAGTCATACAGATCTTATTAATACACTTCCATTGAATGGACTTTCATATTTGGAATTATGCTAAATTTGTGAAATGCCTCCATATATTCATACGGTAACTCTCTTGTCTATTCAACAGAAAATGGCAGGAAGCCAGCCAGAGAGTCCTGGAGCTCCAAGAAAGCCAGTGTCTTATAGCTGACAGTGAAAAGAAAATCAAAGTGAGTATAGTACTATGTTGGTTTCTTCTTCCCTCCAAGTTAGGGAAAGGTGTTTTTGTTTTGTAGACATTTTACATGATGGGCCCGGTATTTCTGAAGGACAATTCAGAAATGTATTTGAGGTTGGGATGGTGTGGACATTCTTTAGCTAATTAGCTCTGTGTTCGATTGGGCCATCTCAAACCTGTGGTCCCTGGCATTAGGTTAATTGCAGTTCCCTTAAATGTATTAAATAGCTCTTTGCTCAGACAAATACGTAATTGATTAACATGTCTTTTTGAAGGGAAATAAAATGGATGAGTTTTAATATTATGGAATGCATGAAATTTGAGTCTGTAGCCACTGAGCTAAAGATATGGCTGATGAGGTTAATTTGGCTAATGAGGCCAAATTTGTAGTCTTTGGACCACTTATCTTCGCTTTACTAATAATCACCTGGCAGGATAAGGTATTAGACATTGAGGTCCTTACTCAAACTAAACTGCCAGGCATTCAAACTCTGCTTGAGAGAGTGCAACTCTGGACTGGCCATGTTGTTTGGATGTAAAACGTACACTTGCCAAAAAGACTATTTTATGGGGAAATCACACAGGGCAAGCATTCACGTGGTGGTCAGAAGAAGTGATGCAAGGACACTCTGAAGGTCTCTCTCGAGAACTTTGGAATTGATTGTGTGACATGGGAGACACTGGCACAGGACCTTTCAGCGTGGCATTCCCACATCAGAGAAGGTGCTGTGTTCTGTGAGCAAAGCAGAATTGAAACAGCTCAAAGGAAACACAGGATACGCAAATTTAGAATATCCACCCTAAATGTTTACATGGGCTCTTTGTGCCTGAGCTATGGTAGAGCATTGTGAGCTCATATTGGTCTGATCAGCCACATTTGGATACATTGAAACTTGACTCTAGCATAGTGATGTCATTTTGTTCCTCTTTGAGAACAAAGGACAACAACCAGCTAACCAATCAACCAATAATCACACATTATACCTCTAATCCTCTTAAGGCATCTAGAAATAAGTGGATTAGGTGTCTGTAGCTGCATCAAGATAGAGACATCCCCACTGTTTAAAAAATGAGTCAAAATTTCTATCCTGATACTGAGTCAGTAGCACTATATGATTTCCTGAAGTACAGAAAATTTCATTGTTATTGAAAAAGAAATTTGCTAAAGTTTAGTAGTTCGTCAGCAGGCCTTCAGTGCGTCCATGTTCCATGTTTTTTGGGTCTCTGATCTTCTTAGGAACTGGAGCAGAAGCTCTCTCTGCAGGAGCAGGATGCTGCCATTGTGAAGAACATGAAGTCAGAACTTGTACGGTTTCCAAAGTTGGAGAGGGAAGTGAAGCAACTAAGGGAAGAAAATGTCTACCTGAGGTAAAGGGGGAAGAAAAAAAAGGGTCTGTTGCTGGCAGAAACTTAAGAGCCTTTTGTTTCTCAAATTATTATTTCAATTTCCTAGAATCTCAGATAGGACCTAGTCTCATCCATACCAGATTAGGAGATCCTCTTCAACACCCTACATAAGTGTTTAAGTGTGGTGTCTGCTTGAAGATTTCCTGTGATAAGAAGCTCATTACCTCCGGAGGTAGCCCATATCACTTTTAGACAGCTCTAGTCATTAGGAACTGAAATCTGCCTCTCTTAATATCCTGTTCATTGTTACTAATTCTGTTCTCTGGGGTCAAGAAAAACTAGTCTAATTTTCTTCCACATTATAGTCCTTCAAATACTTGAAGACAGCTATCATGTCCTCTCTAAGACTCCCCTTCCTGCCCCGCCTCCCTGCCCCCCCCCACCAACCAGCCCAAACCTTGGAGTCATCCTTGATTTTTCCCTCTCTCTCATCACCCATATCTAATCGGTTGTCAGGTTTATTAGATTGTGCCTTCACTGTGTCTTTCTCTACACTCTAGTTCAGGCCCTGAAACACTGCTCCCCTGGACTATTGTAAAGGCCTTCTAATTGTACTTTATGTATGATAGACACTTAAATGCTTGTTGGATTGAATTAGTGTGTTCTTTCTTCTAGTGTCTTTCCCCTCTAATTCATCTTATTCACTGCTGCAAAAATCATCTTCCTAAGGCACAGGGAGAGAGAATAAAATACAATAAGGCATCTCATTGTCCTGCTCTATGATAAAATAGAAACATCTCTGTCTGACATTAGAAATATTCTGCAGTCTGACCACTTTCCTAATTCATTTATATTTATTTCCTTTTTCAGAAATTCTGCATTCTAACTCAAATGGCCTATTTGCAATTCCTTGAACCTCACATTGAACTCCTTTCTTTTTGCCTTCATGCATACTGGCTCCCATATCTGAATGGTCCCCATCATCCTCAGCCTTACCTCTTAGAATAGCTAGTCTTTAGTCTCAGCCTGCGTGCCTCCATCTCCGGTTGTCCGTGCTTGTCTTTTCTCATCTGTGTATATATGTTATGTCCTCCCAGTAGATGTAAACTCTTTGAGGCCAGGAATTTGTTCGGTTTCATTTTGTATCCCAAGCACCAGGTATAATGTCTTGTACCTAGTAGGTGCTTAATGCATGTTTGTTGAATTAAAATCTGTTCCTTCATTCAAGTGATGATAAAAGTATGAACCAAGAAAGGCCAGGGACATAGTACAGTGGCTCACCACTAGAGGAAATTGTGTTGATTTTATTTACATTGCTGTCATTCCGTATCATGTTCTTTTCTACTCTGCTTCAGTTAATACAAGTCTTTCTGTTTTTCTCTTTTTTTTTTCTTTTCTTATCTAGTAATATTATGTTACATTCATATGCCATCATTCAGTTATTCTCTAGTCACTAGGCAAATGTTCTTGTTTTCAAACTTTACCATAAATAATACTGCTAATAACCTTTTTGTATCAGAGACTTCTTTTTGTCAATAACCTGTTTGGGAAGTGAGATTTTGGTTGGGTTCAAAAGGTACAAACAATTGAATAACTTTATCACATAATTCCAGATTGTTTTCCTGAGAAGTTGAAACAATTTGCAGATCTATCATCAAGGAATTGGTATGCCTATAACCCCTCCATCAACGAGTTTTCCCATGTTTCTGTAATTTTTATTCTTTTGAGTGTGAGGTGAGTCATAGGATCTAGATTTAAAGATGGAAGGGACCTTAGAGGACAGTTAGTTCAACCCCCTCATTTTATAGGTGAGGATACTGAGGGCTGTAGAGGTTAAGTGATTTGTGCAGAAGTCATTTAAGTAGTAAGGTCAAAGAAATAATAAGTGCCAGAACTGGGGTTTGAATTCAGGTCTTCTAGTAGGATAGTTTTAATGTGCATTTGTCTGATTATTTGTGATTTTGAATAGTTTTAAAAGGTGCTTATTTTCATTTTGTAGTTCTTTTGAAAGCTCTTGTTCATGTCCTTTGACTACTTGTTTATTAGGGAATTACTATTGAATTTAAAAATTTATGTTAGTTCCTTATAGATTTTTGGGTTTGGCTTTTAATAAGGTTATTACATGCAGCAATTTTTTTTTTTGCCAATCCAATATTCTTATTCTAGCTGCACTTACTTTATTTGTGCAAAAGATTTTTAAAAGTTATTTTTATCAAAGCTGTCTATTTTTGTCTTTTTTTGAGGTTTTTTTTTATTTTTAGTTTACAACGCTTAGTTCTACATAATTTTGAGTTCCAGATTTTCTTCCCCCCCATCCCCCTCCCTCTCCAAGATGGCATGGAATCTGATATATCTTCTACATATAACTTCATGTTGTACTAATTTGCACAATAGTCAAGTTATAAAGAAGAATTATGTCCAATGCAATGAATCATGAGAAAGAAGAAACAGAATAAAAAAAAAACCCAAAAACAAGAGAGAAAAAAAAAACAAAGGGAAAAAAAAAAGGCGAGCATAAAGTGTGCCTCAATCTGCATTCAGACTCCATAGTTCTTTCTCTGGATGTGGATAGCACTCTCCATCGTGAGTCGTTTGGAGTTGTCTTTGTACCTTGTATTGCTAAGAAGAGCAAAGTCCATCAGGGTTAGTCATCACCAAATCCATATATCTCTGGTCATATATAATGTTCTCCTGGTTCTGCTTTGCTTGCTCAGCATTATATCATGTAGGTTTTTCCAGGTTATTATGAAGTCGGTATCATCCCAATTTCTTATAGCACAGTAGTATTCCATTACCTTCTGCCATTCCCCAATTGATGGGCATCCCCTTGTATTTTTGTCTTTTGTGACCTTTAATTTCTGTTGTCTGGTTATAAACTTTTCTCTTATTCATAATTATAGATAATATATTTCAGTGCTTTATCAATTTGAAATTGATAAGAGATGTGAAAGATGCTGACAACCTATTTTTCAAACTACTTTCCAGCTCTCCCATCAGTTCTTTTGAATACGTAGTAGCTTGGAGTATATTTGTTTCTGCTACTCCAGAATTTATTTTGAGGCATTATTTTAAAATTTTTTGAAGGGGAATTTGGGATACCTCAGACAAGTCCCTGCCCTATGCCATTTTGGCTTCACCTCCTTGGAGTATATTTATAAGAAACAAGTTATGGATGATATGAAAGTAATCAGACTCTTCTTGAATAGCAAAGCTTTGATAGGGAGAGTCAGTTTTCTAGACTAGGATGAGACCAAGTCTCCTCTGGCTTGGTAGATACTGTGCATTTGCTGATCAAGCCTAGGAGCTGGTTCAGGACAAAGGATTGGTTGCTTTATAAATGGTTGACTGTTCTCTCCTTGCTGCCACCAGAGAAACGAAAGAGAACATTGGCTTGTTGAAAGAAGAAGTAGAAGGACTTCAGAGAAAACTGGAACGTCATGAGAAGCTACAGGAAGATATGGTGGCCTTAGAATTGGAGAAGGAGGTGAGGATCTGTCCTTAAGAGGCTTGCGGTATAGTGAATGTTGTCTCCTTATCTACCTAGCTTAGCTTTCTTGAAGGACCTTAGAACCTTAAGTCTACTTTGATTTGTTTATTCAAACTGGCCATTTTCTTTTTTTCCCCCCCCTTAAACCTCAATCTTTATCATAATGGTTCCTCTAGTAGTGAGAATAAGAGAATGCAAGATATGCTTTGTTTGGGAGAGCTTTTTTTCCCTCTGTTAATATACATGGACCATAGTTTCCTTCAGACTGGACCTTCTTTTGTAACATATCTCCGGATTTCTGTCTGAGGATAGTTGTCTCAGTTTTTAAATCTTTAACTTGAAGAGACCCTTATTATTATACATCTACAGTATGTGTCCATGATAGATTTACTCACAGATGAGCTTAATTAACTCTCCATGCAACTGCAGAGCAAAATTTTTCTAGAAGACGTTCTTCATCATCTTTTATTTTTCTACTTTGTTGGTGAAACTCTAAATTTTTATTAATGTCTTTTGTTTTTTATATCCCCGTGGTATTTTCCATTATCTGTCCCAGATGACCCTCCTAGAGACCCATCCCATATAACAAATAGTATTTTTTTTAGATAGAAAGTAAAGAGGAAAAACCAATCAATTCATGGAAAAAGTCTGAAAACAGGTGCTGTGTGCAACACCTGTGGGCCTCCCACCTCCATGAAGCCTAGAAGTGTCCTCTTACATCTCTGCTTTCAAGTCATGCTTGACCTTTATAATTTTGCTATGTTAGCAAGTGATGTAATGAGGGGGAAAAGGATTAGAACCCATCCTACTTCAATCCTAGTTCTTGTTTCTTTTCATTCCTCTTTGATGATGTATCATTCTAGTAAGACTATTCACTTGTATTAGGACTAGTTATGTAAAGTTTCTTGAGGTCAAGGGCCTAATGCAGTTGAAGGGTATATGTGAAATAACTGATGAATGGATTCACTTACTTGATTTTTTTTAGTTTGATTGTAAAAATCTCAGTCTCCAACAAGATGGCAAAGTCATTACAATACTTTGACTTGGCGGCTGTGGGGTTCCATCCTCTTCCAGTAGTGGGAAGAATCTGTTCCTATTATCTTTTCTTCTGGGCCTAGGGATTTAAATCATATAGTACATTCCTCAGGTCATGAGAAAAAGAAAGAAGCTGGTGGGGCTGGGTTTTCTTTTTGGGTGGGTCGAGAGTAGGTCATGGGAAGGCATGCTTGCGATTTCGTTAATTGTGTTGAGCTCTTAGGTAGTAACTTCCCCTACTAGTAGAAATCTATACCTGCTATGCAACTTACAAGAGCGAGTTGCAGGGACAGGTGGGGCATTGAGGGGTCAAGGGATTTGTCCAGAGTCACACAGTCCATATATATCTAGGTAGGCTTTGAACCTCAATCTTCTTGTCTTTGGGGCTAGTTCTCTTTGCTACACTATGCTATCTCTAGTGGGGCAGCCATTGCTCATGATTCTGGATTCTTTGGTTGGTTCATGGTTTTGCAGTAAGGGGCTAAGGCTGTTTCACATTACTTTTTGTGTTTTGGGATGTATATTTTCAGTTACAGAACTAGACAAGAATGAACCAGGGAAACATGCATTGGAACTACAGCAGTTGGGGAAAAAAACCTAGTTGTTTTCAGAAGAGGCTTACTTAAAATGTTTATATTTTCCTAAAGAGGTAGGAGATTATAAAAAAAAACAAAACTGGGGATCCCTTCATTTACTGTCATATCTAGTCAACCCTTAGATTCAAAGAGCAGTTGTGATTTGGCCCTCAATGTCATTGTGAATCAATATCCATCATGCTTTAATCATGAGATTGCAAAAGATGTTGAGTTTTAAGGGAGATTGTTCCTGGAATTTGAGATGGAAGGAAACAGTTTTAACCCATTATGATTTCTTTGACTTTTAGAAACTGCTGGAAAAGCTGAAAAGCTGGGAGAGACTGGATCAAACCATGGGCTTAAATATCAGGTACATAATAAGAATGTGTGAAGTTATGCTGTCCCCTCTTTTAGTTTTCACAACTGTGATGGCTTAAATGTTTCTTTTGAAGAAGTATTCCTTGATTTCTCTGAATCAGATTATCTTAAGACCCTGTCTTGATTTTAATTAATTTGCATGTTAGTCTGTGACATGGTGAGTTCATCATGACCTTCAAAGACAAACTCAACTTGAGGTATCAGAATATTATAACTTTGAGGATATGAAGGTCCAGGTTAAAAGGGTTGGTGCTAGATAGCTACATGTTTTGACATGTTTAGCAGAAGTATAATAAATTTTAAAGTCTTTTTCATCGTTTTGGAATTTGAGGACAGAATTTGTAGCTTGTGATATTAGATATCGAAAAACCGTAAACATTTTGACACTTCAGCATATATTGACTTTGATTCGTATGTGATCTCAGAGTGTGCCTACTCCAGTGGTACAGATTGGTGAGACACATTCATGCTTTCTCTTCCCATGTGATGATTTTCTATGTCTTCCCATAATTTTTTCGTGTTGGGTCCACCAAACGTATTTATTGCCTTCCTGTGGTTCTCTTGACGTTGCTCTAACACCATTGGAGTTTGACTAACCACTCTTCTGGTGCAAAATGAGCATATCCTTGATAACTTGGGAAAAATAGGATTTATTAATAGTGTGGTCTAGTGTAAGTAGTATGAGATTGACATTCAAAGAATCCGATAGAGATCTCAATTTTGCCACTGTTACTCAGGCAAACAATTTAACTGATCTGGGCTTCAGCTGCCTCATCTTTGAAATTAGGGAGTTGGATTGGATGGTTTCTTAAGGTCTCTTCTAGCTTTAACCATTTATGATTTGTGTTCTATGATTCTAAAAATCTAGTCCTTTGATAAAGATCCCTAATTTAATATCTGTCTGATTTTTAATCTTTTGACCATACTTTTGTTTTCATCTGAGTGAAGAGCTCCTGGTAAAAATCTTCCTCTGCTAATGCAGACATCCATTGATCGCTGTTTACAGTCTTAGAGAATTGCCTGGGGATTAGGTGACTTGCTCAGGTTCACACAGCCAGGGTATGTGTCAGAGGGAGGACTTGAAGCCACATTCTCTTGACTCTGAGGTCATCTCTCAATCCCCTGTGCAATACTGCTTCTCTTTAATAAGTATTTAAAAAGAGGTTGAAGAGGTCAGGAAGATGAACAGACAGTTTTGTACATAGATGCTGGCAGAAGAAAGCTCTCTGTTGTCTCTTCCTAAAGTTGAAAAAGTTAAGTATGAAGAAGAAAGACTGAAAGGGAACTTAATGACTGACTCTAAGACTAAGGGAAAGGGAGAGTTTGGGAGTAGTGTATAGGTCTGTTATAGTGAGGTCTGAGGCCTCACAAACAAATTTCAGATTCCACAGAAACTAGTGCTGGTGTGCTCAAACCAAAGTATTTATTGTAAGTGCCCAAATAACTCCTTGATCCACATGGAAATAGATGAGCTTCGGTTTAATTTTTAGTTACCCCTGTAGGTTAAAAATTATTTGTTTTAAAAATTTGAGGGCCATCTGCCTTGTATTTGTAAATTGTCCCTTCAGTTATCCTGTTTTTCACTTGACTTGTGTTCTCTCTCTCCCATTGGGCCCAGAACATGCTAGCAGAAGAGTAGTTTTGACGTATTCCAATCTTCCCCTTTAGAAGAAAACAGGTTTTGCTCCTCAGAGTTTGTCCCAGCAAAATTTCTCTGTCGGCTGTTGGTAGAGAAACTTTTACTTCCTGCTGTTCAGGTTTAATGAGGTAATTTCACAGTGGGGGGGAAATGGAACCAAGTGACTTTTCCTGCTGAAGTCTAATAACATCTTCATTTAAAATCAGAATATTCACTACAAAATGTTAGCAAGGTATTTGATTGCACCACATTGTTTAGTATTGTTAAAAGGTTCTTTTTTTACACATGTACAAAAAAAGTAATCGCTCTCAAGAAAATCATTTCTTCTTTGTGATTAAAATAAGTGGAGTTGGGCTGAGTTTTTAGGCCTACCTCTTATGGCTTGAAGAACATTCTTTTTTTTTCTTCTTCTAGTCTGGGACAGGAAGGTAAAAATATAATGGGAAATTATTGACCCAATCAGGAACCTGTAGTGATCCCCTTTGCCAACTTTAGCCAGCCTATTTGCTTGCTCACAAGTAGACGATAGTCAGGATGGGGTCAGCAGATTGGGCACTGTTGGATGGCACATCTTTTCATGTCTATCCCAGAGTCAACGTGATATGAGCTCTGCCTCTTTATAAATAAGAGAGAGGGGAAGAAGCAGCAGCCATGAGTCTTTCCATTGCTTCCTGTTTCTATTTCCATGTACCTGTTGCCCAGGGCTCACTAGGGGGGGAGTTGTTCATCTTCCCCTAGTGGTTCTGCAACTGTTTCCCTTACTCGTAGGTGCCATAGCCTCTTCGGTGCATAATTTCTAATTTCATAAGCCTCCATCTGAATATCTTACTGAATGGCTTTTACTTTATGTACTTTTCTCTAAATCTTTCTGGAGAGGCTGGACTTAACATTTTGAGTTAGTCATGCGAACACCAGGAGGCATGGTGTGTTTAAAGGGCTTTTTATTTTTACATGCCTGTTGGGTTTTAAGACAGGCAGGGATGTGGAAGTCTTTCATGCTGTTCTACAAAATCTCTCCCAAGATTGAGAATTTTCCTTAAAGAGTTGTCCTTTACTTAAAGAGTAATTTAATTATGCTATCCAACTGCTGGCTCTGGAATCAGCTTCCATTTCAACCAGTTTTATGGGCTTTAGTTCCCTCTGCAATTTTAAAATGCTTCTTGGCTTTTTGTTTTTCTTTTTTAAAAGTTACAAAGAACAAACTAGAATGCTATTTTTTTTTTAAATTTCACCTGAAAAACCCAATATTTTGTTGTGCAAATCCCAATAGAGCCTTAATCTTCAGAGAGTGTTCCTCTTTTCCAGATTTATGAGCCAATCAGAAAGCATCTCCTCTGTTCATAGTGATTCCTTAGGCAAATCGTAAGCATTCATGATTTCTCTAGAATGAAGGAGATAAAATGACCACTGGTATAATCAGTCAGATCTCTGCTGGATTGTAAGAGTACCTGGGATCTGCTAAAGGGCAACCAAACAGAATATAAAACAAGCAGAGCACATGCAGCAAAATTGAATTATCCCAATGCAAAACTAACATGTGTATATTTATTCATTTCACATCCGCAGTGAGTGTTCCCCAAGTCACTTTAACTTTTTGGGGCTCTTCTTTCTTTGCTCGGTTTGGTGGTCTCGTCAGTTTCCACTGGTTCATGTCATCTCTGTGCAGAAGATTCCCAGATTTAGGTATCTAGCCCTAGTTTCTCTAGCTAGTTGGTGATGTCCAAGGGTATCTCTAGTTCATCGTGTTCAAAGCAACTCATTATCTTTCTCCCCAAACTTACTCCTCTTCTGAACTTCCTTATTACTTTTGAGGCTGTTAATATCCTTCCAGGAAGCCAGGTTTAGAACCTGTGTGTCATCCAAGGCTCCTCACTCTTTACTCCTCTGTCTTTTCCCCTCCTCCATTTCTGGTATGTTATCAAATCTTATAATTTGTATTTCCACAACGTCTCTTGTTTGTGACCCCTTCTCTCCACTCACATAGCCACTACTCTAATTCAGGCCATCATCACCTCTGACCTGATCTGTTGTAGTAGCTTCCCACTTGGTTTCTCTTCTTCAGATCTCTATACACTCCAGTCCGTCCTTTATATGACTGCCAAAGTGGTTTTCCTTAAGTGAATGTGGTGCCATGTTAACTTTCCTCTATAACTCCACTCTGCTCCTCATAATAAACTCGAATTGATCCATTACCCATTACCCTGTTTGATCCTAAATCAGTCAAATAATCATCCTAATTTGATTAACCAGCCTAATCAGGTATGATTAGATGGCCATGGTTGGTCTTTTAGAATGTTGAGGCTCATGTTGATCAAGTAGAGATTATAGAAAGGAAGAGGCACTATTGGACTAGATTTTCTGACTCCAGTGCCTGCTGTCTTTTCACTACTATCTTACATTTGTATAGGTCTTTACAATTTACAGCTTGCTTGTTTGAAGGAAAGAATGTACCTAGTGTATTAATTGGGGGGTATTAATAAGACTTGTTCTAGAATACAGAAGGTTTTTTTTAGAGGAGTGTTTTGTGAGAGTGGTTGAGACTCTTGAATGGCATGCTAAGGAGTTTGAATAACTTTTTTATGATTAAAAATTTATTAAGGTGTGCAATAGACTTATTAAGAGGACACTTAATCTTAGCTACAGGTGGTAACAGATTTCAGAGTAGCAGTACAGATGTCTCAAAGCAGGAAAAGAACCAACAGCATCTTATCTGGCTTAGGAAAGTCGTCTTTTTTTGCCAGATTTCTTCATTTCACTACTGGGAAGTGATCCCTTCCTATCAGCTTTTGCTTTGAGTTCTTGGAGGTTTTTTTTATGTGTTCTTTTTGTTTCAAAGCTAAATCTTCCTTGTGCTTTTGGACTGCTTCAGAGACTTCTACTTGTTATACTGAGGACAGGATGTGGTGCTTTTGGTCAGGTTATCTGACCCACCTCTTCTCCCATCCAGAGTTTGGATAATATTTAATGGGAACCACTAGAGGTTTTTGAGGAAGTAGGATATGTATGTATGTATGTGTGTGTGTGTGTGTGTGTGTGTGTGTATGCATGCTGAATTTAGAGTTGAAATTAGTCAATCAACAAAGATGTATTAAGGGTTTAATATGTGTTAGATACTGTGCTAGGCTCTGGGAACATGATAATAGTCAAACTATTCCTGTTCTCAAAGGGCTTACATTCTAGTGGAAATTGCTCTTTAGGGAAACTCTTTAAGGGAAGCTCTTAGGAATGGACAGAGTGGATAGAAAGGACGGAGGAAAGAAAAAATATAAGCAAGGGAACCAGTTAGGAAGCATTAAAGTAGCATTGGGAATGAGAGAGGAATGAATAGATTTGACAGGAATAGTGTATTAAGAGCTCTAAGAGGCACTTATTGCTGTGATTTCTATTTTGAAAACGTTTATCAATTTTCTCTGGATCCAAAGACAGCCTTCTAAGGTAGCAGAACGGGATTCAGAAAATGCTTTGTAAAGATTTTGGCAGTTCTGAGGATGTGATAAACACACGCTCAGAACCGCTTTGAATTTTGTTTGGTTTCTGAATATCTTAGCTTTTATGCTGTGAAATTGCCTTATGAAAACAAAACAGAACAGGTCCTAGACTTTAGCTGCCTTATTTGGGGACCTGGGTGCACAGTTTCAGAGCCCACCTAATTTAGCTTTGCCATCCCAACCTATGATTTTGTGAAGCTATGTCTTTCCACTAGGTGGCATGCTTCCCTTTGTAATTTGGAAATCCAGCCTCTCAGCTTTGGACTGGTGGAGCTACTGTTGCAACCCTTGAAGGGTTCTGGGCATCAGCAAACTAAAGTTGTTCGTTGATTTTTTTGTTTTATGTGCATTTTAATGCCAGATCCAGGAATTCACTCCCACTGGACCAGTATTGCTTCAGTAATGAATATCTTACACTTGGTTTCCTGTTCCTGTCTGGGAAACTGTGTGGATATGAAACCTGTTCCTTAGCATCGTCTGCCAATAGATATATTGTGCCTTGTGCATTCTTTCCCCCTAAGCAACGCTCTCTTGGATTGTTTTTCAGATCTATTATTATGACTCTGAGTTTTAAATTAATTTGACAAATAAGGACCTTCTTTGTGTAAGGGTTGTTTTAAAGAAGTCCATTCGAGAATGAAGGTGAAGTCAAGGTCTTGAATTTTGGATGTTGCGTGATAGGACATTTTTCAGGTAGAGCTACAGTGTGGTGCAGTGGGTAGTGTGCCTAATTTAAAATCAGGGTCTGGACTCAGATTCCAGCTGTGTCACTTATTTTAGTCAGTCAATAAACATTTATTAAATGGCTACTATGTGCCAGGCACTGTGTTAAGCAGGGGAGGATTCAATAAGAGTCAAAAGACAGTCACTGCCCTTAAGGAGCTAGCAGTCAAATGCTACAAGTGAATAATTGTAATTAATAATGATAATCCAAACTTTTGTTTAGATTAATGATAATCTAACGTGATGATAATCTAGACCTTTATGATCTTGGACAGATCACTTAATCCCTCTGGGCTTTAGTTTCCTCATTGGTAACAGGTGAAGTTGGACTGGATGACCTCTAAGGTGCGTTCTAAGGTCCATTTGAGTTTTGACTGCATTGCTGTTTAGGAGATGACAGAGAGACCTACTATTCTGACAGGCTTACTAAGAGTTGGGAACCTGGGCCTCGTCTTTATAGGTTCAGAAACTATTTTATTGCTTCACTCAGGGTGATAAAGGTTTATGAAGACAAATAGCCAAATTTATAGGAAATAGAGGTATACGGTATTCTCATTTATTAATTTACAGTGGAGAGTATATGGAGATGCAGCACCAAGTACTAATTATCTGCATAAGATAGTCTATTCTGATAAGTTAACTCAGGAGACCAAATTAAAAAGTTAGAAGGTTGCTTAGTGAGTATAGAGTAAGAGCTTGATGAATTGCCCTTCCCTCCCCTAGGAATGTGTCCGCCTAAAGAAATGATATTGTGTATCTGCACACTACACACGGTAGTGAAGCTGTAGGTTGGTGTTTTCCTAACGAAACACTGGGATGTTCCCTGATCTCTTCAGCAGCATGCTTAGAGAGGACATTCTCCTTTTGGTTGTGTTATTTTTTCAACTTGCTCGTCTTATTAATTTTATATTGATGCATTTTAGCTTCAGCTTTGGAGAGAGTGACATGTTTTAATCTTTATTTTCTTTGGAAATTGTTGAATTTTGGTGCTCTGTACATTTTGTAAGAAAAATTACTTTGTTTTTGTTTTGAACTCATAGTATAACCTGTAAAATCTGGACAGATTTTCAGGATAATGGTGCAGTGGCCAAAATGTGGCCCTTAAGGACAAAGAAGGTGTTTGTGCGGGGAAGAGGAAGTTATTATCTAGTTCTCATTTTCTTAACCAGGTAGAGCATGCCAGGTTCAACGCTGAGTGGCTGGGGAAATTCCTGGGACCTTTGCAGATTTCTGTCTACTTAATTCATGCTGTTCTTCACATGTTTCTTGGGAGTTGGGTGACTTCTCTGTGGAAGGCATGTAGTGTTAGAACAATCTAGTGGCTTGTCCTTTTTTGAAGTTGGGGGAAACACATTGAAAGGACAAGACTGTTGGATATCTGCTCTTTGCCATCTATCACCAGTTGATGCTTGTATGTTTTCTCTCCTTTTTACTTTTATCCAGTCTGACAGCTAGTCTGAGGAGATATGATGATGCAGTGGAAAGAGACGTGGCCTTGGTGTCAGAAGTCATTGTCTTTCTGGTGTCTGGACTTGCCAACCCTGATAAATATTACTCATTTTTGGAAGTTCTTGTGGGGACAGATAGTAGTGCCAGGCAGAAACTAGAAAGCATCTGTAGGAGAGATAACATCTTAGGCAAGAAACTGAAGATCTTAGGAAAAAATGGGTGTTTTTTAGGGCCTTCACAAAAGAAAGGTAAATATGGTAAGTAAGCAGCTGGCTAAAATGAGACTGTGAGAAATCAGGATTTGGAGTTCTGGACCAGGTATTGGAAGACTGCACTCTTGGCTAGGGATGGACTGCATCTAACAAGGACCATGAAAAATGTATTTGCCTAGTGGCTTCTATATCTCATCTAGAGGACTTTAGGTTGAAAATGGATAGAGAAAGAGAAAACTAACTGCATACCTAATCTGTCTGGATACAACAGAGAGTAAAAGCTATGAAGCATGTGAAGAAAAATGTCAGTGGAAAGATACAGAAATTTGCCAGAGACAATATCAAGGAAGAGGTATAGTAATAATACTTATGGCCTCAGGTCCCTTATGATTTCTCTTTCTTGTTTTCCTTTTCATGCTTCTCTTGATTCTTGTGTTTGAAAGTTAGATTTTCTATTCAACTCTAGCCTTTTCACTGAGAAAGCTTGAAAGTCCTCTATTTTATTGAAAGTCCATATTTTGCCTTGGAGCATGATACTCAGTTTTGCTGGGTAGGTGATTCTAGGTTTTAATCCTAGCTTCATTGACTTCCAGAATATCGTATTCCAAGCCCTTTGATCCCTTAATGTAGAAGCTGCTAGATCTTGTGTTATCCAGATTATGTTTCCACAATACTCAAATTGTTTCTTGCTGGCTGCTTGCAGTATTTTCTCCTTGATCTGGGAGCTCCGGAATTTGGTGACAATATTCCTAGGAGTTTTCTTTTTGGGATCTATTTGAGGAGGCGATGGGTGGATTCTTTCAATTTCTATTTTACCCTCTGGTTCTAGAATATCAGGGCAGCTCTCCTTGCTAATTTCTTGAAAGATGATATCTAGGCTCTTTTTTTGATCATGGTTTTCAGGTAGTCCAATAATTTTTAAATTATCTCTCCTGGATCTATTTTCCAGGTCAGTGGTTTTTCCAGTGAGATATTTCACATTGTCTTCTATTTGCTCATCCCTTTGGTTCTGTTTTATAAAATCTTGATTTCTCACCTGATGCCTCAGGTGTATCTACATGATTTCTCAGACTGTGTATAATAAACTGAACTAGGGATCTTAATACAAGGAGATGAATTTGATTTCATGTATGTCATATATATCACTGAGACTTATTGGGCTGTGGTTTATGACTATAATGTTAAAGAACAGACTAGATAAAAGGAATGGTGGAATAGCATTGCACAGTAAGAAGATCCAGTCCTGTGAAGAAATCCTTGAAGTGGAGGAGGGAAGGTAATATAGACAGCGAAGGCAGAATTGGTGACACTGTGGGCCAGAAGGAGGAAATGGATGATGAGGTCTGGAAGCTGATAGTAAAACAAGGAGGGGTGTGATAGAGAAGTAATAGGGGATCGTAAATTTCTTCTGTCTGCTGAAAACAGAGAAGTTGAAAATTTTCTTGACTGGTCTCCAGGAGCCTTCATATCTACAAAGGCAGTTATGGCCTCCCCTCTTAGAACTCACATAGCAGTTTGTTTCATTGTTTTCTTCTATTTATAGGTATTTGTATTGGTGCTGTATCCCCCTACTAAACAATAAGGTCTTTGGGAAACATGGGCTATGGCTTGTCTAAATTGTCTGTTTCCTTAGAACCTTCTAATAAAGATGCAGAGTAGATGCTTAATAACTGCATAATGTTATGCTTAATATCAGCTGTTGTTGATGGCGATCATTTCATTCTTCATAAATGTAGAGGAAGTGATCGAGGAAAACTGTTCTTTTTGACACAATTCTGAGCAGTAATTAAGTACTGGTTGCCCGTCTAGATAGGAGTCTTAGGAGTGAGTGTCCATACCATTTTAAAGTTTATGATAACAAAGGAAGAGAAAGCTGGGCATAGTCTGGTATATGCCCTAAACATTGACCTATTGAAATGAAGATGTATATACCCAAAGAATGGTAATTGATTGTTGTCAGCTTGGAGGAGGGTCTGTTATGAGATCATGTCTGTTGACCTGTACTAGTCAATATTTTTAGCATTATTAGCTAGCTCCAAATGGTGAAAGTAGTAACAGTGGTTAGAATTTGCAAATGTAAATTTTAGGTTCCTAATTTTCTCACAATTAAAGTTGTCCAAAAAATGGTGGAATTGGCCGCCCTGGGAGGTACGGTCCTCCTTATTAATGTAGAGCTTCAGGCTGAGCCTTGAATGAACACTTGTTGGGATATTATAGCAGAGATTCCTGATAAGGTATGAGTTGGCCTAGATGATCTCTAAAGTCCTTTCCAGCCTTGAGATTCTATGATTCTAATTTGAAACATACTGGGGCTGGTGCAGCAAGTTTGCTGTCTTGGTTAGCTTAGACCTGTCAGGGGAAATGCAGATTTGACAGGAATCTGGGCCAGCACTGATGGACCATTTTTGCTGGCTATGAAACCTGCCAGCTGTAGGCAGCCCACACCAAACTGCTGACCTGACTCTTAGAGCCAAAGATGGAAACCTGTGACTGCTGACCTGGTTTTCTTCCTAAAAACATCTGTGGACTGGCCAGCTGACAAGTGTTGGGAACTAGTTTCCCCTGATATGTGAGGCCAATTAAGAAGGATAGTGAAGGGGTTTTCATAATTTCTTTCTAAGAAAGGGTTTAATTGACCATTTTAGATGTTTTTATTATGCTAGTTATCACTTGTAATTTGTAATTAGTTAGGCATTGGAGTTGATTGATATGGCAAGCAGTAGTGGTGCCTGAGAAAGGTGAGTGTGTATTGTCAAGTGTCTTGTCATATATTTAATTAGTTAACTTTTTTTTGCAAGTATGCTATAGGAAGAAAAATGTTTTATTTTTGAGTTTTTATGGTGAACCTGGGCTCCTGTAGAGGACTGATTATTTAGTGTCTTTTTTTTCCTACCATCTTCATTTCAGTCATTTCTCTAGAATACTTATATGCAAAGTCATTTCTCCCAGTTGTTGGGAGTCATAGAATCATAGAATTTTGGAGCTGGAAAATCGTTTAGGTCAATCTCCTCATTTATAAACAAGTAAAGTAAGACCCTAGGGGATTATAACCCCATAGCCAAACAGCTAGTTTGGTGCCAAAGGTGCAGGCACCAAAACCAGAGTTCTTTGTTTCATGCCACACTGTTTCTAATTGAGCAGAGACTGTATGAGAAAGAATTGAATCCCCAACTTCCTTCGAAGGCCAGGCCTATTTTGACTCCTCAGTTTTTAGTACCCTCCCTCCCTGAAATTACTTGGCATTAATTTTGTATATAGTTAGATTGTTTTATCTCTCACCCCTCCCTCCACCCCCAATAGAATGTAATCTTGTGGGCAAGTACTTTTTCATTATTGTCTTTTTAGCTGTGCCACCTACCATAATGTGCAGCTCAAGCATTTCAATAAATGCTTGTCCAGTGAATGAATGAATGCATTAAGTGACCTCTAAGTTTTCTCAGTTCTTAGATGCTGAGAGCAAACGGACACTGCTAGATATTATCTTAGGATGATCTGATGTGACAGAACTAGGCAAAAGCCAGATGTTCTTGTGTGTGTGTGTGTGTGTGTGTGTGTGTATGTGTATGCCAATATATTTGAAAGGATTTTCTGGTTTCTGCCATAGTAGTAGGTCTGCTTTTATTTTTCAGTTTTGCTCACAGCCTTCACCCTTGTAGGTAAGCTTTTAGATGTATGTGGTTTTAAGTTAAGCTAGTTTTGTATTACAGTTAATATTTTATGGCCTACAACTGTGGTATATGGGTTGTATCTTTTAACTTGTCCGGGTGCCAAGAGACTCCTCATGTTAAATAAGATGCTTCAGAACATGAAGCAGAAAACAAATAGACATGAAAGCATTATGACAATTGTCATACTTTCATGTACAGCATGCCCCAGGAGGAAAGGGTGATCTTTCCCTTCACCCCTTTTCCTGTGAAATACATTTGAGTTTCTGGGATGTTTGATAGATTTCAGAAATGAGATGTAGATTTGGTCAGTGATTTGTGGACAAAGCATTATCACTGACAGGATGTTCTCCTTTTCTCATGTCCCTAATCACAGCTAGATTCACTAGAGACAAAAACCACACAACTGGAAAGTAAATTGCATTCTTGCCCTGGGTTAGCTCCAGGCAGGTTCGTTTTCTCAGACCATCAAGTTTGTCTGGGAATGTTGCAGCATGATCTTATCTTCCATTTTTTCTTTTCTTTTTTTTTTTTTTGCAGACCACATGGTGATTGCAAAGTTCAGGAGAACATAAGAGAAATTTTTAGGAAGAGAGAATGTTTCTCCTAAATGTCTCAAGAGCATGTATCGTGAGAGTGTTACAGTGTTTTGTTAGATCTTGCTCAAGTAGACTTTTTAGAGGAAATCTATCCTTGAAATCCCGTTTTAAATTATTTATTTTTAGTCAGTGAAAACTTACTTTTTCTCTTCCCCCTTCCCTCATACCCCTTTGAGAAAGAAAGGAAAACAGAATCTATGTTGGAAACATGTAGTCAAGCAAAACAAATTTCTGCATTGGTAACATTGAAGAAACAATGGCTTGTTGCGTTCTCCAAATTTACCTCTTTGTTAAGAGGTAGGTGGTGTGTTTCATCATGAGTCCTTTGGAATTGTGGTTGATTACTGTGTTGATAATTCTTAAGTCTTTTAAAGTTTTCTTTATAGTGTTATTGTATAAACTATTGTTGTGGTTCTGTTTATGCTGTATCATTTCATACAAATCTTCCCAGGTTTCTCTGAAATTATCTCCTTTATCATATCATATAGCAAAATAGTATTTCATCACATATTCCATAACTTGTTCAGCCATTTTTCAATTTATGGGGACATCCTCCATTTCCATTTTTTTGCCACCATAAATGAACTGATATAAATATTTTTGTACATCCTTAGAGTTTGTTTTACTTAGGACTAATCTATCCTTTATTATGCTCTGCTCTCCTCTCTTCTTCCTTTTCTTTCCTGTTGGTTGAATAAAATGTATTTCTGTAACCAGTTTTGTGTGTGTGTATATGTATGAGTGTATGTATGTATGCATGTGTCTTCACTCTTTCCTCTTCTGATCAGTTCAGATGAGAGTTAGATTCATGTGTTACCTTTTATCCCCACCCTTCCCTCCTTGTTGGTAAAGATGCCTACTAGTGCTCCTTGATTATGTAAGTTAATTTTTCTTTCCCTTTCCCCTCTGTTTTTCCTTTAAGATCACTAAGAACAATTCCCAGGCATTTTACTCAATTGGACTTGCCCTATGACTCTTAATGATGATGGGGTTCATGGGGCAGATGTATCATCATCTCCTCATATTAGAATGTAAACAGATATCCTTGTTTAGTCCCTTATGATTGTTCACTTATATTTACTGTTTTATTTTCTCTTGACTTATATTTTTGCAAATCAAAGAATCTATGTAGCTCTGGCATTTTAATCAGGAATGCTTGGAAGTCCTTTGTTACATTAAGGGTCTATCTCTTTCTCCCCTACCTCCTCCCTCCTGTAATACTGTTCTGACTTTTGCTGGGTAAAATACTCCTCTCTATAATCCTATGTTCTTTGCCTTCTACAACATTTTATTTCAAGCTTTCCTCTCATTTATGGTGGTGGCTGCTAAATCTTGTGTGATCCTGGTTGTAGTTCCTCGGTACTTGAATTCTTTCTCTCTTCTTGCTTCCAGTATTTTTTCTTTTACTTGGAAGCTCCAGATTTTGGCTATGATGTTACTGGGAGTTTTCATTTTGGGATTTGTTTCAGGAAATGTTGTTATCATTGTTCAGTTGTTTTTCAGTTTTGTCTGAATCTTCGTGCTCCCATTTGGGGTTTTCTTGACAAAGATACTGGAGTGATTTGCCATTCCCTTCTTCAGCTCCTTTTATAGATGAGGAAACTGAGGCAAACAGTGTAAATGACTTCCCCAGGGTCATGCAGCTAGTAAGTGTCAGAGGGCAGAATTGTACTCAGGAAGATAAGTTTTTTTGACTCCAGGCTTGACCCTATTCATTGTGCTACCTAGCTGCCATTCAGATGATGACTTGTAGATTATTTTTGTTTCTGTTTTCCCTTTTGGTTCTGAGAGATCTCAGCAGTTTTCTTTTAAGTTTTTCCAAACATGGTATCTAGGATTTTTTTTTTTTTTGGTCATGGCATTCAGATAGTCTAATGATTCCTAAATGTTTCCTCTTTGATCCATATTCCATGTGAGTTGTTTTTATTATGAAATACCTTAGATGTTCTTTCTGGTTTTTTTCAGTCTTTCGACTTTGTTTTAATATCTTTTACTGTCCCATGGAATCGTTGGCTTCTTTTTGATCCATTTTTATTTTCAGGAAGTGTGTTTCTTGGGCAAAGTTTTGTACCTCTCATACTAAGCTGTTAATTCCCTGTCTAGTTTGTTCTTCTGTAGCTCTCATTCCTTTTCTAACTTTTTCCTCTAATGGTCTCTTTTCATTGGTAAAAACATTTTTAAACTCTATTCTTCTTAAACTCTTGCTTCATCTCTTTCATGTATTCCATAGTTGATTTGTCTCCATGCTGTGTTTTTGTTTGAGGCTTTTTTTTGTTTTGGAGTCATTCTCTTTTTCTGGGTTTGTGTCTTGAGCATCCTCTTCACCATAATAACGTTTAATAGTGGGATTCTTTTTTGATTTGTTCATTTTGCCAACCTAGTTCCTGACTTCTGACTTGATTTTAGGAGTAGGCTCTGTGAACTTCTGGAGGGCAAGTTTGATCTGGTTCTTTTGCTGATTTCTTGGGTATTGGATGTGGTGGTATTTCAGGATCTTAGGAACAGTTTGGGCTGGGGACCGGCACACATTCAGTGATTCCAAAGTGTTCTAATTCAGAGTAAAATGTGATTGGTGCCCCTCTTGTCTGAATTTGGTAATTTTCTGTCCTTGCCTTTCTAAATGGTTCTTCCAATATTGTCACTGGATGATCATACCCAATCCCATGTGCTCTGTTCACCTGTTCATCTGATTTCTCTCTAGTCACAGGATGGGAAGACTGAATGAAGTCTCCCATTTCTACAAATTCAGTTCCATCTTCTGTGGGGGCACTTTGTGTATGCATATGTAATATGTGTGTGTATATATATATATATTATTTATAGTGCATACACACACACACACACACACACACACACACACACACACAAAACCAATGGTAGTGCCCTCCTGTAGATCATCTCTGCTGTTATCAGCCAGTTGTTAAGTTCTACTAGTTCAAAGTGACAGAATTGTAGATTTCCTTTTGTTCTGGTATTCCTTCCCTAGTTATTCCTATGAAGGCTTCAAACTGAGCTAGAAGCTGGAACTGAGACCCTGAATCCCACAGCAGCCGCTTGTTTCTCAGACTGATTCTCTTTCTTCCAATATCCTGACCAGGGCCTGCCTTGGAACAGAGCAACCTCTCTAGATCTGTGACCTGGACCTGGAGACTTGGCAGGAAGGGGAGAGAATAAGCATTTATATAGTGCCTACTGTGTACCAGGCACTATGCTTACACTTGCTATTTCATCTTCACAACAATCCTGCAGTGTTGGTGCTGTTATTATCCTCTTTTTACAGTTATTGACACTGAGACAGGCAGAGGTTGAGTGACTTGCCCAGGGCTACACGGCTAGGAAGTGTATGAACCTGCTTTGTCAGAGATCCTGGTCTTTATCTAGAACCTCCTCTTGGCCTTGTTTACAGCCTTTCCTGTCCAGACTCCTTGTCCGAGGTCCGTAGACTTCTCTGTCTGTCTCACATGATTCACTGTAACTTTGTCTTGGATTTCCCATCAGAATTTGATTTGGTGCATTTTCTAGATCTGTTTAGAGGAATTTGGCCTGGAGATGCTGAGCTCGCAGTACTGTGGCCTGTTTCTCTGACCTATTGGCTCTTCTTCCCCTAGCTCAAGTATAGAGAGACTTCTTATTGCTATGGGACGGATTCTTTGGCCACTTCAAACCTTTCCAAAAAGGTTCTGTCTGTGTGTGTACCATCTCTCCTCCCTACCCCTCCAAAGAAACAAAACAAAACAGAAAAAAAGCAACTAGATTTGATTCTTGGCCCTGACACCAACTCTCTGTTCCTGAGGAAGTCAGCTAAATTTCCATAATTTCTTTCTCATCTGTGAAATGGGGTTATTAATACTTGCTTGTCTACTTCATGGGATTGTTGTGAGAAAAGTCCATAAAGCACTATGCATATGTGAGATTTTGCTGTTACTGTTATTCCCATTGATGACTCAAGGACCTTGGCAAGATCATTCTACAACCCTTTTTCTCACCTGTAAAAAATAAAACCTACTTTGCTTTTTGTGGCATTATGTATCCTAAATACTATCTTTCATTACAAGTCTTGCCTTGTGAATACTTTCCCTTTCATTTAATTTCTTCTTCTTCCTTTTCCTGCTGATTTCCTTGTATCTCTTGCCCCCTTCCTCCCCTCTAACTTATCTATTCTGTTTAATTCTGGATGTCTGGCTGTGCATACGCTCGCCAGTCTTTGAAATCATCAGGCTTGCTTAAATAATAAATTGAGTTTCTAACAGCTTGCCTTTCTAAATGGTTCCTTCAGTATTGTTACTGAGGTCGTGCCCAAGCCCATGTGCTCCTGGTCCATCTATTCATCCGATTTCTTCCCAGTCACAGGATGGGAAGACTGAAGTCTCCCATTTCTACAAATTCAGTTCCACTTTCTGTGGGGGTACTTTGTGTATATGTAATATATAATATAATATTATACATATAAATACATACACACACACACAGAGGTAGTGTCCTCCTAAAGCCTGGCAGCAGTAGGGGTTATAGTGCAGCCTTTGTTCTAACCATTCAGTCAGCGTTAAGAAGTGCTGTTAAGCACTCCTGTTTAGTGGATGAACACTTCTGACGAATACTGTGTGGGCCGAGTCTTTTTGAAATGAAGGTATTGAAGAAATGATTATTTTACCGCATCAAGATACGTGCCCCCTTTGGTCCCTCTACTTTATAATAAATTGACCACATTATCCTAAGACTAGCAAGCTGAGGCAGTTCTAAACAATCTCCAATATAAATTGAAAAAGGAGATTGAGTAGGATGGAAAGCAGAGGCCAACTAAGAGACATAGTCAGAATTAATGAGCAATCAAAGATTTTTCTTTCTCCTTTTAAATGTTAAAATGGCTTAATGATAAATTTGTTTTCCTTGTTCCTAGGCACTTAGCTTTCTGGTTTTAAGATATCTGGACAATTTTCTTCTAAGATTTCACTAAATATGATATCTCAGCTCTTTTTTTGGTCATGGAGTTGAGGTAGTCCAATGATTCTTAATTTTTTTCTCCTCAATCAGTTTTCCGGATCACTTGTTTTTTTCTTATGAGAAAGCTTATATTTTCTTCTGTTTTTTCAATGTTTTTGCTTTGTATTACTATTTCTTGTTGTCTCATGGAATCATTGGAGTTTGTTGCTTGAATAAGGTTTTGTACCCCTTTTGCTCATCTTTTAATTCCCTTTCCAGTTCTTTCTTCCATAGTTCTCTTTTCCATTTTTTTTCTAGTGGTCTCATTTAATTTATAAAAACATTTTAATCTCTTAAAAAAAATTTTTTTTTACTTCATCTCTTCTAGGCAGTCTAGTTGAATTTGTCCCCAAATTATGTTTTCCCTTGAGACTTTGCTTGTCATTCGCTTTTTTCTGGGTTTGTGTCTTGAGCATCCATGTCAACATAATAGCTTTTTGTAGTGGGATTTTTATTTTGTTTGATCATTCTTCCACCCTACTTTCTGACTTCTGACTTTGTGTTAGGGCAAGGGTCTGATCCCTTCTAGAGTGATGGTCTGGGCTGGTCCTGCTGCATTCTTGAAGCATTGAATGTTATGTTTGTTATTCTGAGTTCTCAGGGGCAGCTAGAGCTGGGAACCTGTAAGTTTTTAGCGCTTTCAAAGTAGTCTGATCCAGGACAAAGTCTGATCAGCTGCCTGAGCTCTGCAAATTTCTGACCTGATCTGAACAACAGGGGTTTTGGCTTCTCCAGGTTAGAATTTTAGCAGACTTTTGCCAGACTCAGCCAGTACTAGCCTTTGGAAAACTATGCTAGTTGAGAATTATAAGATTGCAGGCTCCTTTTTGGTGTGGGATTACTTTCCTGATTATTTTGCATAGGCTTCAGACTTAACTAGAAGCTACACCCAGACTCTGCTCTTTCCCTTGGTGCAGAGCCACTTACGTGCTTCAGAACTTCCTCCTTGCTTGGCACACAGACAAACCTACCGGCCCTCTCTCATGGCCACTCCTGACCCTAAAGCACCTTCCATAAGCATACGCCTCTTCTCATTCAGCCCTGCACCTCCGACCTGGAACTGGATAGTAGCAGAGCTGCCAGTTGGCATCTGTACCCTGTACAAGTCTGTGCTGCTGTGGGATGTATTGGAACCTTGACTTACTCTTGTGCACAGCCTCTCCCTGTATTGGAATGCTTTGCCTGGCATTACTGGGTATATCCCATTCTAAGGTTCTGCAGAACTCTCCTTGTCCCTTTCCTGACCTCGGCTGGAAAAGTGACTTGCTATGATTTTTTTCTTAGTTTTCCTGATCACAAATCAGTCTGGTACATTTTCTGGATCTCTGGGTAGAAGTTGTGGGGTAGGCCTCTGCAGTACTTTTTCTTTATATTTCACCACCTTGGCTCTGCCCCCTTTATCCTTGAAATATAAAATATGTAAAAAAACAAATTGTAGTTACAATTATATTTTTGGTGTCTTCCCACCACTCCCAGGATGATTGTTTTCATGCAAACACCTTTTCTCTTTTGCTCACTCTTTTTACCTTGATTTCAAAATTTAAATATACATTGTTTTAAAAAGAAATTCACGTATGGGAAATTCGTAACGGGATGTTAAACAAAATTTAATTATGTCGGGGGTAGCATTCCTTTTCCCCAGGGTTGATAGCTGACATTTCTTTTTGTTTCACTAGAGTAGTTAATTTTATTCCCCAGAATGGGAACTCTCATGTCCTTATTGACCACTGTCTATCTAAATATCCAGTTTCTTCATGTTCAAATGCTTAACGTACTTGTTAATTAATATTCATGCATAAATTTAATGTAAAATATTTACAAGGAGATCATAATAACATCACAGAAATTATATACTACAATATCATTGGATTTATGCCAGGAATTTAGTGTTTGTTCAGTATTAAGGAAACTATAAACATAATTGACCACATTAATAGCAAATTAAATGAAAAACAAAGAACAACAGAAATCATAGGTCTATATCCAACATTGGAACACATTGAAATAGATGGATCTTTCCATAATATGATAGGAGTATTTACCTAAAACCGAGAGCTAGCCTTATTTGTAATGAAGATAACGTATAGACTTTTCCTTTCTAAAAATATCTTAAACTCTTCTCAATTATTGAACACTCATCTTTTCTTCATGTGTGGTTAAACTCAGATTTGCAGGGTAGGTCACCCTCGGCTGCATCCTGACCTCCATTGCTCTTCTGAACACATTATTCCATTCTTACCTACATGTTCTACTGGGTCTAGAACAGGACTTGTTTCTTAAACCCTATGGGGTTGTGAAAAATTTGACAACAGTAAAAAGTTTCTGAATGCACAATGGCCAAAAATTAATTAAAAATCAAATACATAGTGAATCCAAGGCGTTTTTGGCGGTGCTTGCCAGTGTTGTGTTGCCTTGTGCAACTTCACTGCAGTCTTGGTTCTGCCATGCAGTACTTCCACAAATGCTGGAAAAAGTTTAAGAAACCCTGGGTCTAGATTAGTATTATGTTTTTTGGATGACCTTTCCTTTGTATTTGAAAGGGTTCTCCTGATAGTTTGTAAAACTTTTTCTTGAATTGTATTGTTAAATTTAACTGCCATATGTTTTGAGTTTGCAGCCTTGGGTTAATTTCTGAAAATGATCTGTGGATTCTTTCTAATGGAATTTCGTTTTCTTTGTTCAGACATTTTCATCTTTTATTATTTCCTTCATTATGGTGTTAAGGGTTTTTGTGCTATCATTTTCTTTTGGGAAACCTACGATCCTTTGGTTGTCTCTCCGCACTCTGTCTTTAAGATCAGTATTGTTTTGCTTGCATAGTGAGCACATTTTCTTTCACTGTTTTTTTTTTTTTTTTTTTTTTGCTTCTCTTCTTATAGATTGTCCTTCACATCTGTGTATTTGCATTCTGAAACTAGTGTTCTTTTGTTTCTTTCTTTAGGCTTGCCATTGCAGATTCCTGTTTTTCTATTCTATTCATTATTTTTGCTGTGCAGGCCATAATTCTGCTCTATATTCTCATTTCAATTTTGAACTGCTCGGGAACAGTATATTGTGGTTCTGTGTTCTCAAATTCCACAGAGTTCTTTATCTCTTCGGGTGTTGGGTTATTTTCTTTTTGTTTTACAGTATTTATTCTTGATCTTATTCACTAGATTTAGAGGCCATATTTCTTTCTGTTGTCATTGTTTATCCTGTTGGTTTATCTGTTTATGTTTAAAGTCTCTGAGGTTTCTTCTTCCTGAAATCTTTGTTAATTTCATTCTCCCCCCCTCCCCCCCTTATTTTCCTTATAGCCTACTTTCTGACTTCCTCTCTGATTGTGGTTTTCTTAGGAATTGGATCTCAGTGTCTTGGCTTCCTTCTATGCTTGGTGATTCATAGCTCACCAGCTTAGGTCTCTGCCTCACCTGACTTCTGTGTGGTTAGAACTAGCTCTAGCTGGATGCTGGAGTTCTTCCCCTCAGGCTTGGCGGAGTGTTGGACTCCACCCCACATCCCCTTCACCTTCCCCCACCAGCATCCTGTCCTAGTGTCTTGTCCTGTTTCCTAGTTATTTGACCCAGCATGGGCAGTTTGGAAGTCTGTAGCTCTGGTGCTATAGGGTTGTGGACCCACCTGACTTGCTTCTTGGGCCTGTGGCCTCCTGACTACATTTCACAGTTACGGCAAATTTCTGCAGCCTGAATGTGGGATCTCCATCTCACAGGAAAGGGAGAAGGGGACAGGAGGGTGGGGGTGAATTTTGTTGTAAGCCTGTGTCCTGTCTTTGGGTCTGGTAGTGTAGCCTCATTGCCAGTGGTGTGGGAAGTAGGGAAAGAGGCTGAGTGAGATCAGGGTCAATGAGTGTCAAATCATGGGCTCTTTTTTTTTTTTCACCTTTTGGATTCTGGATGTCCTAGACCATGGAGACATCTGAAATTGCTGTATCTTTGGCTCATAATTTCTGTTTTGGAGAGGTTTGAAAGGTTGTGGGGATCAGAGAAAATGTCTAGTCCTCCATCGTGTTTCTCATGTGACTTAGAAATCTGCCTTATAAGCTTTCCAATAAGATTAGGGGTAAAGTAAGAATGTTATGGTAATATGTTACTACTTGATATAATCCTAGAAATGATAGCAACAGCCATAACACTAGAAAAAGAAGTTGAAGGGATAAGCATAATCTAAGAAGAAACAAATTTAATGCTTTTTGCAGATGATATGATTTACTTAGAGAATCCTAGAGTCAACTAAAAATTAACTGAAACAATAACTTCAGCAAAACTGCACTTTTAAAAATAAACCCACACAAATCATTACTTGTCTGTATGTTACCAACAAAATCCAGCAGGAAGAACTAGAAGGAGAAATTCCATTTAAGATAAGTACAGATTGTGTAAAATACTTGAGAGACTAGCTGACAAAACACTCTTGGGAAATATATGAATACAATTATAAAACACTTTTTACACAATTAAGACATCTAAATAATTGGAGAAATATTAGGTGCTCATGTATAGACTGAACCAATATAACAAAAAATGATCTAAATTAATTTACTTATTTAGTGCAAACTACAACTAGAAAAAATAATGAAATTTATCTTCAGAAATAAAAAGTTTTCAGTCGCAAGTGAAAAAATGAAGAAAAATTGGGCATGAAAGGGACCTGAGAGCATTTGATCTCAAACTACATTATAGTGTAATCATCATCAAAACAACTTGATACTGGTTAAGAAAAAAGACACTGATAAAGCAGAACAGATTAGGTGTACATTATATAGAAGGAAATTAGTCTAATAGCCTACTGTTGGATAAACCCAAAGTTCACAGTTATTTTGTCAGGAATTCACTATTTGACAAAAACTTCTGGGAAAACTAGAAAGCAGTCTGGCAGAAATGAGGTATCCATCAACATCTCATCCGTGTACCAAGACAAGCTTCAAATGGGAACATGACTTAGGCATAAAGGGTGACATCATAAACAAATTAGGGGAGCAAGGAAGAAATAAATTACCTATCAGATCCAGGGATATTGGTAACTAAATAAAGGAATAAAGAGGATCTCAGAAGGTAAAATGGATAAGTTTGGTTACATAAAAGTAAAAACAATGCAGTTAACATTAGAAGAGAAGCAGGTAAGTGAGAGAAAAGTCTTTGTATGAAATCTCTCTGATAAGTATCTTATTTCTAAGATATTGTAATATCAATTGAGTTGTGTGTCTTTGATTGAGTCTTATTAGGTGCTAAACCCCAGGCCCAAACCCCTATCTACTAGGTGCTAAGCCTATGTGGGTGTGAAGCCCTCAGGGTCCTAAGGGGAGTTGCTAAGAGCACAGCCAATAGTAGGAGCCTGAGTTCTGGTCACTCAGACGATGTTTGATGATGGCTAAAGAGTGTATAAGAAGAGAGAACAGAGCTTTTTCCAAAGGGCTCTCACTCTTGCTGGAGTGCTGATGTGGAGACGCTGGGCAGCTGTAGTTAAGAGCCCTCCAGCTTGTAAACCGGTATGTTCGGTCTTTGTTAAACTCTGGTAACTGTGCATTGAGATTTGAATCAGACAAGGTTTGTCTGTTGATGTTTGTAATTGGTTTGTGTTTTGCTCTGAAGTTCAGGGTGATGGCTTTTTCCCCTAAACTAAGTGAATGATGTTTGTATGCTGGATTAAAGTAAGATTGCTAACCCCTTAACCTTGCTTTCCATAGTAAAGCAGATGAAAAGAACCTGTGTTGGCAGCTTTCCATGTGCTGGTTGTTGGTGGGTCTTACACCCATACAGCAGCTGCTAGCAGATTGTTGCAACAATAGTCAAGCAAAATAAATTCATGTCACAATAGTCCCTGACTCTACCATCTTTCTGTCAGGATGTGAGCAGAATGTTTCATCATAAGTCCTTTAGAATCATGACTGGTTATTGAGTTGATCAGAGGTCTTAAGTCTTTCAGAGAGGTTAGTCTTTACAATATTTTTTATCATTTATAAATTGTTCTCTCTTAGTTCTGATCACTTCAATATGAATCAGTTTATAAAAGTAAAGGTTTCTCTAGAACAAACCCATTCATCATTCCTGAAAACAAACTAGTATTCCAGCACATTTATGTATCATAATTTGTTCATCTGCTCCTCAAGTGATAAGGATCCCACTGGTTTCCAGTTCTTTGCCACCACACAAAGAGATCCTATATAATATGTGGGGGGGAGGAGGTATGTATGTACACCCCACCCAAGCACACATATTATTTTACCTTTGGGTCTTTTTCCTCTTTCTTTAATTTCTTTGAGGCAGACACCTAACAATGATATCATTGGGTCAAAGGGTATGCAGAGTTGAGTAAGTTTCTGGGTGTATTTCCAAATTTCTTTTCAGAATGGTTGGATCATTTCACAGCCCAAGTACATTAAGGTACCTGTTTTCCCAGAGCCTGTCCAGGATGTCATTTTTCTTTTGTGTCAACTTTGCCAATCTGAGAGAGGGAACGCTTCAGAGTTACTTTAATTTTCATTTTTCCGATTATTAGTGATTTGGTTTTGCATGACTATTGATTTTTTCATAGAATTTTTTCATATAATTATTGATACTATATACTTCTCTAAAAACAGCCTGTTCATATTCTTTAACCATTACCAACTGAAGAATGGCTTATTGTTACAAATTTGAATCAGGTCCCTATATATCTGTATCGGGAATCAAGATGGGCTCGTAGCACTTACTCAACCAAATGCCCTTGAAGAGTTTGGCCTTTGTTTCCTTGATTAAATTAGGAGTCCTTGATGACCTCCTTGCATGAAGGGAAAGCCTAGTTTATGTGGGTTTGAGTGACGTGTTTGTGACATCAGAGGCTTTTAGACCATATGGGTTTAAGTCACATTTTTAGGTTACGTGGGTGAGTCGCATCTGTGACTTACCTTTGACCCTGAACAAGATATATAAACCCAGAGGTTGGCTTTCTCTTTTGGAGCTCTGAGCCACAGCAGGAGTGGTGTGTGACTCTAGGCAAGCCGTTGTTATGAGCTCCCCGGCTTTGAAGAAAACTCAGATGTTGATGCTTCTCTGGTAACTGTGTATTGTGATTTTCTCAGACAGAAATCTCTCTGTTGATTTGTGTTTATTTGCTCTGTTTGTATTTGCGCTGAAGCTCAGGGTGCTGGCTTTTCCCCCTGAGCTGAGTGAATGATATTTGTATGTTGGATTAAAGTAAGATTGTTAACCCCTTAACGTTGCTTTCCTTAGTAAAGCAGATCAAAAGAACTTGGGCTTGCAGCGTTCTTGTTGTTGGGCTCGTGTTGGTTTTTCACCCCCACAGCAGCTGCTAGACGAATTGTTGAAACAACTATGCATCTTACAAAGGTTTTTTTTTTCTTTCTTTTTTGGGGGGGGTGAGGGTGGAATGGGAAGGGGAGAAGTTGAATTTTCAGTAATTTAAAAAAAAAAGAAAAATTCTTAATGTAAAATGACCTTGGAAGAGAATCACCCAGGCTATCATTTTTTGATGTTTCATGTTAAGTAATATTTATATGTCAGGGTTGTGGCTTTCTTTCACTCAGAAAAAAAGAGTTATTGTGTTTTGAGGGGGTTGAGGGACACAGATGTTGAGGCTTCTGGGAAGGACCTAAGAAATAATTTTGAGCTCATTTTAAAACTTACTTGAGGATGTTAAAATCATTTTATACGCAGGGGAAGTTGGGTCTCAAGTGAAGTAGAAATTTCCAAGGTTTATGGGAGTCAGTTTTGTAAACTTCCAATCTTTATTCTTATCCTTTAGGGAAGCATACTTGTTTTGTGTTGCGTTAGAGGGAAAACTAGGAAAAATAAGTGTGAGGTACCAGGAGGCAGATTGTGCTTCAACATAAAGATCTTTTTAATGCTTAGAGCTGACCAGCAGGATATATGTTGTGTCATTAAGTAGAAAACACCCTGCCACTACAGATGTTCTAGTGAAGCATTCTTATAACCACCTTCAGGAGTGTGATGGAAGCAACAATCACTGTGCAGAAGGTTGGAATAGATGATTTCTAAAGTTCCTTACAACTCTGAAAAGTCTATGTTTTTTAAATTCTCCATAATCAGTGCCTCTTTTTATAGAATTTTTAAATTTCATTTTTTTTAACTTTAATTTTTTCTTACTTTGATTTTTTTTTTAAACTTATCAGCTGGTGGGGCAGCTAGGTGGCGCGGTGAGTAGAGCACCAGCCCTGGAGTCAGGAGGACCTGAGTTCAAATCTGGCCTCAGACACTGGACACACTTACTAGCTGTGTGACCTTGGGCAAGTCACTTAACCCCAACTGCCCTGCCTTCCCCCCTCCAAAAAAAAAAACCAAAGCTTTGTCAGCCGGTATACCCACTGTTTCTTGCAATTTCTGGCAAAGGGTTTCTCCCTTTCTAATTCCTTCTTTCTTTTCAGAATAAACTGACTGAATTTGTGAGCAGATTGTACTCAGAGGAGTCTCTGCCATTATGTTTCCATACTAGATGCCAATTTTACCGTTGGCCTCCTATTTTCCTTAGAGAAAGTCTTCTAGGGCAAAATTCCAAGTAGGTAGAGTATTTAGGGCTTGATATTGTCTGTGACCTGGACCAGTGTTGTTTACCCTAGAGATGTTTTCTGGGAACCCGTCAGTCAGCTGTTGTTGTTGTTGTTGTTGTTTGTTTCAGCCGTGTTTGACTCTTTGTGCCCCCATTTGGGGTTTTCTTGGGAAAGGTCCTGGAGTGGTTTGCCATTTCCTTCTCCATCTCATTTTACAGATGAGGAAACTGAGGCAAACAGGGTTATGTGACTTACCCAGGGTCACACAACTAGTAAGTATCTGAGGATGTACTTGAAATCAGGAAGATGAATCTTCCTGATTCCAAGGCCCTTGCTCTATCTACTGCAGCACCATCTAGCTTTTATTTTTAAAATGCATGATGGGGTATTCCTGAATCTACTGAGATGCAGATCTAAAGCTTTTAATTAATTAGCATAGTAATCTGAATTGAGTTATATAGCACTTTATTTTAACATCTGATAGTCTTGCATCTTGAATTTTCTTTGTGGAATGTGACCTCCCTGGGTTATTGGGAAGTGGTCAGAGAGTTTCATTGCTTGTTTGAGGGGTAATTCAGAGCCTTTGAAACTGAATTGTGTTAAGGCTTAAGTTCCTTTCTACCTTTGGTCTAATCACTGTAATTTCTCCAAGGGCTCAGTACAGTAGCATTAGACTTAGTTGTAGTTATTCTAATATTTGTTTGTCGAAATTCAGGAACAGGAAGAAACTAAATCCTCAATTCTTGATTCTTCAAAAACTTCAATGATATCCTATTTGATGTTCCTCAATACTGTAGAGAAGCTAAAGGAAGGAATTTGGTTGTTTTTTTTTTTTGTAGTATATCCCTTGTTACATGTAAATGACTCCAACTAGAGAGCTCACTCTTGTGTGAAGCAGGCAATCTTTGGAGCATAGCCCTTTTCACAGAGCTGCATCTAGAAAAACAGGTTTGTGTTACTGGAGGGAAAGTGAAATTATCATTTAAATAGCTGAAACTAATCAGTAAAGGGCTTTTAATGCAACTGTCAGTGGACTCAAATGATCCCATTATATTCAGGCTTTTATTTTCTGACATTTCTGTAATCATCCTAGTGGCAAAGTCCTGAACTTCTTGTAATCAGGAAAAACTATTTACATTTGAGTGTCTGAGAAGCCAAATATATATGGAAACATCTACTGACTTACCTAAAAGTTACATTGTTGTGACTAGGATTGTTTCTGTAATGGTTTATGGACAGTTATTATCTTTGTAGTGTTCACTAATCTTTCTTTTTCTTTTTTTTAAATTAAATTTTATTTTTTTGACTCAGCAAAAAATATGCTTACTTTATCGTGGCACCCTTTCCCCCCAAATGAGAACAAAAGGAAAACAAAAACTCTTTTACAAGCATATGGTCAAGCAAAACCTCTTTCCACATTGGCAGTGTCCCAAAGAAAACACACACAGATTCACACACACACACACATACAGATACACACACACACATGCGTGCGCACACATACATTTCAGACTGCATTTTAAGTCCTTTACCTCTCTATCAAGTGGTAATAGCATCATTAGTCTTATGGAATTTCCCAACTAATAAACAATTTCTTAGATTCCTATATTTTGCCACCTCAAAGAGTTATAAATGTTTTTGTACATCTTAGAGCTTGTTTTGCATAGGATTAATCCATCGCTTAACTGATCCTCCCTCCAATTCTTCCTTGTCCCTCTTTCTTATCCCTTTCTCGCTTTTCCCTGTTAAGTGAAATGTAGTGTGTGTATACTTCCATCCTTTGACTAGTTTAGATGATGGTGAGGTTCTGGTATCAGCCTCTCTCCCCATTTCTTCCTTCTCGTTTGTATAGATGTTTACTATACATGTTCACTGCTTCTGTGATATAATTTTCCTTAACTGTCCTTTTCCTTTCTCCTCTCAATGCATTCTTCTTGCCCTCTCTTTCCTTTCTTCTATTAAGATTGACACATTATAGAACCAGGTCTTCTGTCTAATTGTACTCCCTTTATGACCCCTGATGATGGTAGGTTACATGAGATAGGTGCATCATCTTTCTGTATTAGAACGTAGGGATTTGTCTTTGTTTAGTCACTTATGATTGTTCCTTTGTGTTTAATCTTAAAATTATTATTTATTTTTAACATTCTTTTATGTTTAAATTTTGTATTCCAAATTATCTCCTTACCTTCCACTACCTCTTCCACCCACTTTGAAGACAAGTAATATGATATCAATTGTACATGTGAAATATAGTTCCATATTAGCCATATTTTAGAAAGCAACAAAAGTAAAATGAGAAAATTATATAGATATATATATTCATCAATTCTCTCTCTGGAAGTAGATTGCATTTTTTCATCATATGTCCTTTGGAATTGTCATAGATCATTGTATTGATCAGAGTAGCCAAGTCTTTCACGGTTAATCATCATTACAACAGTGTTGTTACTGTGCACAGTGATTTGGTGCACTGGTTCTTCTCATTTCACTTTGCATAAGTCCATATAGATCTTGCCATGTTTTTCTGAAACCACCCCTATCTATCATCATTTCTTTTAGCACAGCCCTCCATCACAATCATATTTCACAACTTGTTGAGCCATCTCCCATTTGGTGGGCATCCCTTTGATTTCCAATTATCTCCCACCACAAAAAGACCTGCTGTAAATATTTTTTACATATACTTCCTTTTCCTTTTTCTTTCCTCTCTTTGGGGTACAGATATAGTGGTGATATTGCTGGGTCAAAGGGTCCACACAATTTTATAGCCCTTTAGGCATAGTTCCAAATTGTTTTCTGGCATGGTAGGACCAGGTCACAACCTATTTTTCACTCATCCTCTCCAGCATTTGTCATTTCTAATAGATGTGAAATGGTTCCTTAGAGTTTTAAAAAGTTTTTTCAATTTGTATTTCTGCAATCAATAGTGATTTGGAGCATTTTTTCATAAGACTATATATGGCTTTGATTTCTTTTTCTGAAAACTGCCTGTTCATATCCTTTGACCATTTATCAATTGGGGAATGGCTTTTATTTTTATAAATTTGACTCAGTTCTATACTCAGTATGTATTTGAGAAATGAGGTTTTTATCAGAGAGACTTGCTGTGAAAATTTTGATGTTACTTTATTGTCTATGGTACCTTTTAGCAAAATGTATTTTCCCTTATTTTCTCTTTTATTTTTGCTTTTACTTTGTCTGAGAACGCAGTTGCTACACCTGCCTTTTTAACTCAAGCTGAAGCATATTAGATTCTTCTCCAGTCCTTTATTTTAACTCTGTGTGTCTTTCTTTTTCAAGTGTGTCTGTTGTAAACAACATATTGTTGGATTCTGGTTTCTAATCCATTTTGCTGTCTGCTTTCCTTATTTTGGTGAGCTGATCCTAATCACATTCACAGATATGTTTACTAACTCTGGATTTCCCTCAATCCTATTATCTTCTGTTTCTCTCCCCCCCCCTCTCCTTTCCTTCCCTCCTTCCATTCTGAAAAGACTATTTGCTTCTAACTGCTACTTTCCTTTCTTCCCTCCTTTTCATTCTGCCCTGCCTTTCATCATCCCCTGCCCTTTCTCTTAACACTTTCCCCTCCTATTCCCTACTGGGTAAGTTACATTTCTATACACAACTGGGTGATATATATATATATATATATATATATATATATATATATATATATATATATATATATGTATATATGTATATATACGTATATATATGTATATATGTATATGTATATATGTGTATATATGTATATAATGTATATAATGCATATATATGTTCTTCCTTCTTTGAACCAATTTTGATGAGAGTGAGGTTCAAGTGTCACCTGTCACCCTCCCCTCTCTCTTGTAAAAACTCTTCCTTACACATCTCCTTTTTTTTCTAGATTTTTTATTTTTAGTTTACAACACTTGGTTCTACATAATTTTGAGTTCCAGATTTTCTTCCCTCCCTCCCCACCTCCCTCCCTAAGACGGCATGGAATCCAATATATCTTCTACATATACGCATCTCTTTTATGTGAGAAAATTTCCCCATTTTACCCCAAGTGTGTGAAGACTTCCCCTAGCTGAATGAAGAGATGAGAACAGTTTGTTCCAAAAGCCATGAAGGTGCTGAAGCAGGTCCTGTGGAGTGCTTAGAGCTTGGTCAGACATCACAGACACCAAGGTCATCCACTGCATCCTGGGCCATTGCCGGTGGTCCTGATCGTCTTGCCACTGGACTTTGATGATTCTGGAAGAGAGAGTGAGGCTGACAATTATGTGCAACTCTGCCTCACTTAAATCTGATTCCTGTGCAAGTCCAAACATTACCCCATGATGTCAATGATCTTCTTTGAAATGGAGGACAAACAACAACAGACTTTTCCCTACCTTTTAAATTTGCTTAGGTTGGAAAAATAGCTCATCCCATGAAATTTAGTTGAATTTATCCCCTAGCTTTGTGTGTGTTTGTGTGTGTGTGTGTTTGTGTTTTTGAGGCTTTGCTTGTAGGTGTTTTAGAGTCATTCTTGTTTTCTGGGTGATTAGATTAAACCACTTGGGGGATATGGCACTTTAGCTCAGTCCTGAAGGAAGCTACAGATTTTGAGAGGTAGAATTAAGGAAGAGATGCATTTCAGTAATATGGACAATAGTCTTTCTAAAGGATGAGGAATGGGAGATGAAATATTGTGTATGTGAAACAAATGGGAGGCCGGTTTGGTTGGACCATAGAGTGCATGTATAATAACACTGAAATGCTAAGATGGGGAAGAAGTTTAAATTCCAAACAAAGGAGGTAGTATTTTATTTTTAGAGCAACAGAGAGCCACTAGAGCTGCTATTGCTATTTAAAAATTTTTTTTAGATGCTCTTTTGTTTTTTTAAACTTCACTGTTACTTCCCTCTTTCTGCTTCCTCACCCCTTCTTTCCCCATCCTTCCCTTTCAGTAGGATCCTCCTTCATAATAGATTTAGTCAAACTAAAGAATACAGCACATTGGCCATCTCCTAAACTGTATGACTTGTTATATACCTCTAAACTACCACCTCTCTTCTGAGAATTGGGAGTTTGGTTTGAACTCTGATTCTATGGTAGAAGCTGTTTTTTGTCTACCTTTTTCCTTCTTGTCAGAGGATTCTGGGCACCCAAGGGTTGTTCACAGCCAAAAGGTCAGAAGTCTGCAGGTGAATCCTGCGCCTTATTTGGGTGTGCAGGGACAGATCTACGTTATTTCCTCACACTGACTGCTATTAGTTTTAGCGAAAATACTAGCTACAGCTTGGGTTTGGTCTTAACTGCCATGATTATTTCCCTTGTAGTTAGACGTTAATTTATTTGAACAGTGGCATTTGATACTATATTTATCTCTAGTATTTTGGGTGTTTCAGGGTAGCACTTCATTGGAATGAGATAAGTTGGGAGATACACTCATTGTCTTTATTGGTAAGGTGCTGGTATCGAACCTAGAAGGCGTTTCTAGGATCCAGGCCCGATTTCAATGTCAGTGACTAAATGGTTTTATAGTGAAGGATGCCAACAGAAGTAAGGTTGTCATTGCTTTGCTGCAGATTTCTTTTGTGCCCTAGACCTTCTCTCTTACCTCATGCCTGCTGCTTATATTCTTACTACTTCCCTTGTTCATTTGTTAGAATCAAATCTCATGATGGTAAACCAATTTGTGTCATGTCACAGAAGAACTGTCCTAGTAGTCCATCAAGTCAGCAACGTATACTTTGGCAGTATATGAGTCAAAGACAGTAAATTTCCAAGAGCGTATAAACTCATGGACCCTGCCATGTCTTCTTCTTCATTACTTTTGAGAATTGCTTCTCACTGCCATTTGTGAAAGTTGTTATGTCTTGCACAGATCTCTTTGGTAGCTTCTACCCCTTGCCTCTCCTGGGCATCCTGGAATAATAGGGGTGTAAATTACAGCATACCATTTTTGAAAAGTTGACTATGCCCAGTTTTCATAGTAATCTTGAGGAAGCAAAGTCCAAACTGGATGAGGGCTTTGCTTTTCTTACTCTGCCATATGACCTCTACAATCTTGAACTTATATTTGATACATATAACAGAGCTTGAAGAAACAGTAGGCTTGCCAGTCTACTCAGGGTACAGGTTTTTATCTATTCCAGAGAGCCATGAAATGACCATAGGAAGCACTAGCAAGTGGCTTTGTGAAAACATTTAGGATTAGGAAATAGCCACTTCAGCTGTGCATAACCCTGGCACTCAGGGGTCCTTATTTTGGGGTACTTAGGGTATAAGGCACCTGTGGATGCTCTGTGTTGTTTGGATCAATGACCAAGAGCTGGTCTTCCTCTGGAATAGAGGAATTTAATACAGGAATGCTAATTAAAAAATACAGTTTGGTTGTTCCTTGACTTGGGCTAGGACTTTTTCACCATGCTCAGTGTCTCTTGTCCTTTACAGTGTTTTCCTTCTCTATCAGAAAGTCTCCTCTCACCTGATACTGTTCTGTCCTGTAAGCACATTCTTCTGTCAGGAAAGGTGCACATTACAGTGTACCTAGGGCAGTCATGGTATTGGTATACAATTTGGGCTTTGCAGGAATGGTTTATAGACCAGTTAATACACAACTGTCCACTACATCGGGTCTAGTAAGAGAGAAATCATGAGGAATGCAGGATATCTTGTGATGGGAGGGAAAAGTCACTGGGTAGAATTACGTAAAGTAAGGCCTTTGGGATGGCTTTTCTCTAATTTTGAATGAAAGAACAGCCTGAAGCTTACAGTAGGTAGGCCAGTGGAAGACTTAACTGCTGCAGACTTTTGTTGGATACACAGTGTCAGATGGGAATTAGTCTAGTCTCAGCTGATGCCAAAATGTCTGTCTTTATGGACAGTGAATTCTCATTAATCCATAACATGAGCCTCGACAAGGCCAGTCACACGGATAGCAATTTTACCTAATTTTGGGGGAATTCCAGGTTCTTCTTCTGTGGATAACTGGCTGACTTAAACACCACTTAGTGCCAATCAGTTGTGAGTATAATTGTGGCCAAACATGTCTCTACAGGTGAAAATGGTTGTCTTTACGAGAGTAGCTTTCGAACCTGTATTCTGATAGATTTTTCTATTTCTTTGTTTTTACATTGGGGACAAGGGTGTGGGGGTGGAGGGTGTGGGGAAATATTGTAATGTCATGTCCAATTTTGACATAGCTTTTGCTAAATTAACCTATGTGTGGTTCTTTGCGTCTTTCTTCCAATATCTGTACTGCTAAACTTGTCCTCTAGTTTGCCAAGATGGCATGCTTGTTGAATAAGTGCATTTATTGATAATTTTGTATGCTGTATATGCTTTGATGCTATTGGTTATGTGAGAGGACTGAAAATGTTTGAGACCAAATCTCTTTGGTGCAGATAGCCATTTAATCACTTATTTACATTAGAAAGTTATTGACCCTTTTAATTATTTTTAATATGTTCCAAAATACTTAAAATTCTACTAATACTAAAACTAGGTTGATGGTATTAAAAAGATTAAGGCCAAAATTCTAAAAATTGAATTTATTGGTCTTTTATTTTTGTATCACCTACAGGCCCCAATTTAGTACCCCCACCTTCTCAGAACACCTATCTTTTAGAACAAAGACTAAAAAGGAGGGAAAAAAAACCAGTTCAAAACAGAATTTTAGAAAGATGATCAGTAGCAGCTACAAATTGGGTGTATCAGAGCCGCTCTTTGTATTAACTAAACAGTTCCAGTCATGGTAATTAAAAAATAACTTTCAGAAACAGCTGAGCTGTTCATGGCAACCACAGAAAGATTCTGTGTAACACGAAGTGTTATATGGGTAGGGTGGGGTATTTAAATGTAACTTGACAAACTGTTCAGTTTGTGGGTAGTCACTTTGCTTATTTCTGGAGAGATAATAGTCATAAAGTTGATCCTTCCCTTTTTCTTCTCCCCCACCATTTTGCTTTATGTACACTCTGGTCCAAGGGAATAGCATCTTTAATTTTCACAGGCTCGTATTTTTACATGCTAATAATAATAATATTGTGTTATTTATTATTTGTATTCTTTTTAAGCAATTGGATCTCTCTTTCTTGCCCAAGCCTGAAGTGCAGGGGCTAATCTTGGGCCTGTTTCCACTGTTGATCAGCATGGGAGCTTTGACCTTTCCAACATGGACCAGTTCGCTCCTTCCTTTGACAGCATGGCAACTACCTCCTGCTTCCCCCTTGGCCCCCCCATATTGGTATTGACCATAACAAGGATGCCTAATATGCATAGTCCTCTTCAGCTCAGAAGTCTGAGCTCAAGAGATCACCAGTTTCAGCTTCCTTGATAGTTGGGATTATAGACATGCGTCACCATGCCTGGCTGTATTCTTAATTTTCAAATCTAATGGCCTTTTCTCAGTCCTCATCCTTATTGACCTCTGCAACTTTTGGCAGTGTCCGTTATCCTCTTTTTCTTGATACCTGTTCTTTTTTAGATTTCTATGACTATTTTGTTTTTCTTTTACCTTCCTGACCTCTTTTCAGTCTTTTTTTTGCCTGATCTTTGTTTAATTCATGCTTTCTGACAGTGGATGTTCCCCAAGGCTCTGTCTTTAGCCCTCTTTTTTTCTTCCTCTTTATATTTCACTTGGTGATCTCATCAGCTTCCATTGATTCAATTTTCATCTCTATGTCAGTTATTCTCAGATTTGCTTATCTAGCCCAAACCTCTCTCCTGACTTTTAGTCTTGAATCTTCTACTGCTATCTTGGACTGGATGGCCTTTAGACATCTTATACCCAACATTTCCAAAACGGAATTCATTATCTTTCCCTCAAATCTTCCCCGCTTCTCAGTTTTCCTTTTACTGTGGAGGTAATCTATCTAGTCACCCAGGCTTGCAGCCTAAATGTCACTCTCAACTCCTCACTTTCTCAAGGTGCCTTTCCTGTTGTTTCTACTTTTGCAACATTTCTCATCTATTTCCCTTCTTTCCTTTAACACTGCCAACTCACACTTGGACTATTATAAAATTGCTGGTTGATCTCCCTGCCTCACTCTCACCTCACAAGTTGCCTTTTGAACAACTCAAACTGAATGTTAAGTAGGCATCTCAAACTCAGCATGTCCAAAGCAGAGTACAGTATTGGGCCCCCCTAACTGTTCATTGCTGTCTATGGTGCCACTCTCTTCCCAGTTACCAGGCTTATAAACTTAGTGTCATCTTTAACTCCTTATTCTTACTCACATCTCATATTCAATTTGTTGCTAAACCTTGTCATTTCTACCTTAACATCATCTCTCGTGTACATCTCTTCTCTCCATTCACATAGCCACCACTCTAGTTCGCATCCTTATCTTATTATATAGACTAATTTTTTAGATTTTAATTTTTAAACATTTTGAACTCAAACGCTGCCCCCTACCCCTGAACTTTTCAGTTCGTATAGCTAACTGTATGAAGGCTTCTGTATGAGAGAGTTAATCTCCAGAATTTGATTTGAGGCTTTTTAAAAAAAAGTTGTTTGGAGAGGAATGTTAAGAGAGTTCAGCTGGATAGCTGCCCCTTATCCACCATCTTGGCTTTGCCTCTAAGAGGGAGGTTCTGCAGTGGAGGGCAAGCCACCAGTCAGGCTTGTGGAGCCAGGGAGTCTTTGCAGATGACCACTCACTCGTGTAGTCTTCATGGCCATTGGCCGAGGATCAATCTAGTTAACATTTGGATAGGCTCCAAATCATAGGTTTGCAGCACTGGCAATGAATTTATTTTTGGCTGCAGAGATGCTCTTATATTACAGAGTTGCTGCTATTTTCATTGATGGAGGAAGCACCTACCTACATTGATGAAATTATAGATGCTCATCTTATAGCTGGAAATAGAAAGATCACAAAGTTATGTAGGCCCTGCCATCAAGGAACTTACATTTTACTGGGGAGAACATTAGATCTACAAAGAGAAATAGAAAGGGAAGTTTTTCTATATTGTATTTAGGTACGTTTTCTTTGGTGCAGGTTAGAAGTAGGAAATGCCTTACATCATTATTTCTATGGTTTATCATCATATTTTATGTAATAGGAGCATTGAAGACTTATTGAGAGAATTTCGAGCATCCATAACTGCTGAGGGTATGAAGGGGGAAAGTTAGACTAACTGCTCTGCTTTCTGTCCCTAGTTTAATGGAATTTTGTTCATTTCTGGTGGAAAAAAATAATAGTTTTTTTCCAGAAAACTTATTTTCATGATATGGTTCAGTACCTTCAGTAAAATGAGTCTTTGTGTGAAGAAATGTCATTATCTTTTTTTGGATCAATAATTCCATCTTTTTTATTGGTAGCATGTTTGCTCTTATTAATCTTTTCTTCTGAAGAATGATCTTGGAATATATTACTAATTGGTGTTCATATTTTGGTCTCTGAGCTTAATTTTAATTTAGTAAATGATATTATCATAGCATTTCTGGAGTAGCTCAAAGGGTTTGACCAGCATTAAAATGATCTAGATTAGAATAACTCACGTGTACATATAAAGGTGAGTGAAATTAGGGAGTTCACTTTGTCATAATTTTTTATACCAATATCAGCACTTGAACTTATTATTGGATTCTCCTGCGTCTTTCTCGACTGTAGCTAAGGTCCTTTCAAAAGGGGGATACCCGCAAGTTTCAGCAGTCAGAGTAAACAGTTCCTTGGAAAATCCTACCTTGTAGATGACAGGACAGTACTGTGTTTCTTGTTATGTTCAGCTGGTGATGAAGGGCATGTTAACTTAATCTTCTTCTGCACTTTCTGGTTTGATGGAAAGATGTAGGAAATAGACAAGAGGACTGAATACAGCGACTGAGTTATTGGACTTTTCCAGGAAGTAGGAACCATGGGACAACACTTGGGGGATTGTGTCTGGGGAAATTTGCAAAGGTTCATGTTTTGAAAGCTATGAGAGAAGGTGAAGAGGTCTAAGTGAATCGGTATATTCAACAAACACCTGAAATCAATTAGCTTTCAGTGGTAATTTTGAACGTGCTGACCTGAGGTACTGGAATGAAGCATTTGGGGCTAATGTTTAAATGAAAAAGATTTCCGAGGAACTGGTATATATGTGAACAACATGTTAAAAAAGCCAAACTTTGCCAGCAGTAGTTTGATGAAACCTATAAACAATCTAAGTGTAACTAAATCAGTTAGTGACAGAACAATAGGAATACTCTGATCTCTTATGGATTGAGGGTTACACATATTTTCATTATCTATCTGGTGGCCTTATTGATTTAGACCTGCTTGGGATTACTGTTGGAACTTCCTTCTTTCCTCCCTCCCTCCCTCCTTCCCATTGTTCAAAATTATATGAAATCTTTAACATAATTTGCAGTAAGGTCTAGTTTTGCCTTTGCTAAGGAATATTACTAGTGGAAAACCTCAATTGATAGAAATCGTGGTTGCTCACATAGGAATTTGATCATTTGATTACAGCAGGTGGTTGATATTCTCTTTAGCCTTCCATCAGTTGTGCAAATGAGGCTGGACAGTGAGATTTTAAGAAAGGTAGGAGATTTGACTTTGAGTTCTGGTATTTCAGTTCTTGAAGATCTTGATAAACCAACCAGAGAAAATCTTTGCTCAGGTTGGAAAGGTAAAAAAGATTAATAGAAGTTTTTTTCTGGAGTTAATTCTTTTTCTCTTGGTAATTTTTAATGGTCAGGTGGTCCATCTCTGTAAGTTGACTCTTAGGTCAGTCTTTGAGTACTCAAATACTCTCATGCTCATGCAGCTGTGACCTCATATGTTCTGTAGTTCCCTGCAATGATTCAGATTTTAACCCATCATTGCCACATGGTGCTTTTCTCCATGGAAGTCTGCCCAGCATCCTAGAGTCCTTCCTCACTTTCTCTTGAACATTATGAGTACTATTGGAGTACTTTCTCCATCCATCCCTTTCTCTTTATGACTACTAGTCTACCTTCTTTGTGTACCCCCCAAGGTTCTCTTCTGGGTTCTTTTATCTTACACCTCTATTCTATTTTTCTTAGTGATCTCATCTGCTCCCATTGATTCAATTATCATCTCCATGCATATGATTCTTGGTTCTATTTTTCCCATCCCAACCTTTCTCCTGACCTATAGTTTCATATCACCAGCTGCCTATTTGACATCTGAAACGGAATGGCATATAGATGTCTTAAACTCAGCATGTCCAAAACTGAACTCCTTATCCTGTTCCTCAAATTCTCTCCTCTTCTAGACTTTCCTCTTACTGTTAGGGCACTACCAGTCTCCCAGTCAGCCAAGGTCAAACCTAGATGTCACCTTCATGACCTCACTGGCTTTCACCCCCCCATATGCAGTCTGTTACCAACACTTGTTAATTTTACTTTTATAGTATCTCTTGCATACTTCCCTTTCTCTCCTCCACACAGCCATCGCTCTGATGCTTGCTTTCCATCACCTCGTTCCATGGACTATTGTAATGTCCTTCTTTTTGGTCTCCCTGCCCCAAATTTCTCTCTACTCTAATCCTTCCTCCACTCAGTTCTCATGTTAATCTTCCTTAAATTCAGGTCTGACCATGGTGTTCCCCTACTCAGTTAACTAAAGTGGCTTTGTGTCATCTCCATGATCAAAAGTAAAATCCTGTTTGCCATTCAAAGCCCTTCATTATCTGTTGCTTACCCCCAACTTTTCTAGTTTTCTTACACCTGAAACCCCAACATGTGCTCTGAGATCCCATTACACTGACCTTCCTTGCTATTTCTTGCACATATGACTCCATCTCCCAACTCTGAGCATTTTCATTGACTGGCTTTGTTTTAAAGTCTGAGTGTCTCTCCACCTCATCTCTACCTCCTGGCTTCTTTGGCTTCCTTTAACTTTCAGCTGCAAGAAACCTTTCCTGAAGCTTTTGAATGTATGTGCCTTCTCTTTGTTGATCTCCTGTTTATCTTGTCTCTATCTTCTTTGTATTTGTTCCTTTGCATGTGAGCTCCTTGAGAACCAGGGCTGTTTTGTTTTTGGTCTTTATTCCCTAGTACATAGCAGAATGTCTGGCACATAGTAAGTGCTTGACAGCTGCTTATTGACTGACTAATGGGGCTGTTTTCAATTTCCTGAAAGCTACCTTGATTTCTCTCTCCTCTTTTTTAACTCTGTGTTCAGCTCCTTGTCCATCTGTATTATCTGCCCCAGACACAAATATTGTTTGATATGTGTTTTAGGGTATTTCTATTAATATGTGTCTAGAAATCTGTGCCCTGGATCAAAGTGCTGCACTCAATATGCCAGCACATTTGGAAAACACAATGGCCACTGGATTGGAAAAGATCAGTTTATGTCACAATCCTAAAGAAGGGCAATGCCAAGGAATGTTCAAATTACTGAACAGTTGCTCTTGTTTCCCATGCCACCAGTGTTATGCTTAAGATTCTGCAAGGTAGCTTTCAGCAATATGTGAACCAAGAATTACCAGAAGAGCAGGCTTGTTTTTGAAGAGGCAGAGGAACTAGAGATGAAATTGCCAACATTCACGGGATTATGGAGGAAGGAAAAGAGTTCCAGAAATATGTCTACTTCAGCTTCATTGACTATTCTAAAACCTTTAACTTTGTGGCTCACAACAAAATATGGCAAATCTTCAAAGAGCTGGGAGTACCAGATCATCTTACTTGTTTCCTGAGGAACCTATGTGAGGGCCAAGAAGCAACAGTTAGAACTGAACGTGAAACAACTGATTGGTTTAAGATTGGAAAAGGAGTATGGAAAGGCTGTATATTGTCACCTTAGTTATTTAACTTATTTGCAGAATACATCATATGAACTACCTGGCTGGATAAATCAAAAGCTGGAATTAAGATTGCTGCGAGAAGTATCAATCTCACGTATGTAGACAATATCATTTTGGCGGCAGAAAGTGAAGAGGAATTAAGAAGCCTCTTGATGAGGGTGAAAGGAGACTGTAAAAACTGGCTTGAAGCTTAACACTGAAAACCCCTAAGATCTTGACAATTGATCTCACTACTTCCTGGCAAATGGAGAGAGAAGTGGTGGAAGTATTGTCATATTTTATATTCTTGGGCTCAAAGATCACTGCAGACAGTGACTATGGGCATGAAATGAAAAGATGCTTCTTCTTTGGAAGGAAAGCCATGGAAAATCTGGACAACATACTGAAAAGCAGAATATCACCTTTCTGACAAAGTTCCGGATAGTAAAAGCTGGGGCTTTTCCAGTAGCAATGTATGGCTTTGAGAGTCGGAATATAAAGAAAGCTGAGCATTGCAGGATTGACACTTTGGAATTGTAGTGCTGGAGAAGAGTTTTGAGAGTCCCTTGGACAGCAAGGAGACCAAATCAGTCATTACTTAAAAGAAATTAATTCAGACTGTTCGCTGGAAGGTCAGATACTGAAGTTGAAGCTTAAATACCTTGGCCAGATAATGAGAAGATGGGACCTGTTAGAAAAGACCCTGATGTTGGAAAAGATTGAAGGCCAAAGGAAATGGGAATGTCAAGAGGATGAGATGGATAGTGTCATGGAAACAACAAATACGAACTTGGACAGACTTTGAGAGATAGTGGAGGATACAAAGACCAGGAATGCTGTGGTCCATGAGGTCGTGAAGAGTTGGACACGACTGGACAACAACATCAACGCTGATAAGTGGACAGTCATTTGAGTGATTACAGATCTTTTCCAGGAGACTTTGCAATGTATTGGGGCTTGCTCAATCAACACAATTATCATCTGCAAACAGCCCACACTTACATATTATTATGCACATATATGTAAATAAAATCACTTCTGTTTTGAAATTACCCAGATAGGTTTTTGAAGTTGATTGTGATGTAAGGTAGTTGGGGAGAATATGTTTTTAGTCATTATTTCCTCTTAACTAGAAAGGAGGATTTATCTGTGAAGTCCCCAAAGCTACAAAGTTTTTCCTTCCTCTCTTCTTTCTTTCTCTTTTTTTGAGCTCCACTGTAGGGGGTCTTATTTCTTGAAAAGTCAAGAGAAGCAACAGTCTTCATTGTTGAGGAACAAAGTTTTATGGCCAAGTAGGATCATGAGATCTAGAGCTTAAAGGGATATTGAAGTTCATCTAGTTCAACCCCTCAGTTTACAGGAGTGAAACTGAGGCTCAGAGGCTAAGTGACTTGCTTAAGGTCATGCAGCTAAAAATTAGCAAAGTCAGTATTAGAATTGAGGTCCTCTAACTACAAAACCAGTGTTTTTCCTGTTGCACTGCCAAATGGATTCCTGGCACGTGGGTAATGAACTGGGTGACAGGAACTAGGGATATAAGCCTCATATCTGTTTATTGTAATTATGGCCAAATCACTTTCCTATTGAAGTTTTCTCATTTCCCCCTGTCTCACAGAACTGTTCCCTTTGAATGCTTGAAGAGTGTTGCGAGAAGGGCTGTTACCTTTCATTGTTAAGCTCTGGAAAAAATCCATGTAGTACCAAGCTCGGGGATGTTATTTATATACAACAGTACTGGTTTGATGGGTGAAAGTAGGCTTGAAATTTCCTTTAGACTCAGAATGGTTGGCTTGGATGGAGCCAGAAAGGAGATTTGGATAGGTCTCCACTTGATGTTCAAAGGTAGTTACTGTTCGTTAGTTCTTCCCTGTTTAGAAAGGCCATTTTCATTGTGGGCACAGCAGAACCATCAGAGACTGATGCTTAATAGAGAGCTAGTGAGGAAATACCCATAGAACAACCTTTTTTTTTAAATGTTAACATTCAAGCCTGGAATTTGAGAACTCTGCTACTTATTTTGTTTTATCTATTATCCTGGGTAAGGAAGGGGTTGTGGGTCTCTCTCCGTTCCTTTGTCAGATTGCTTGGTTGGAGCCTGTGGATAGTTTGGAAGTATATTGTGTTCTGTCTTGTGTGGCCCAAGCCCATCCAACCCACTAAATGGTGCTGCCCAGTTGGTGCCTGTATGCCCTGGCCCCAAGCTTAGAAGGTTCTTTTGGTAAGTTGCCTGTCAATTTAGCATCCACCAAGCTTAGCACATGTGCAGGCAGCATGAGGCCCATCACTGGCTAGTATCTAATTTAGAAATGATGGCTCCCAGCTGAACTTTGGCAGCGATGGCAATCCTGGCCTTCTGGAGAGGTGACCTGTTTGTTGTTTTTGATGGAGCACCTGTCACCTTATTGGCAGGTGCTTGGCAGTGCCCGGCAGCTCATCTAGTTTCTCTGGAAGGTAGCAGAAGAGCTATAATTACTTGGAGAGAAAGCATTTAACTTCTGAGGAGGAAACACAATGCTATCTTGTTCATGGAGGCGGCTGAGTTAGAAGATTAGCAATTAATTTTTTATTCTCTGTAAATTACTCTTCATTTTCATGGAACCAAACAGTCCTCCTACAGCTAGGGAAGAGGAGGCCTCTAACCTCATTTGATTTTGCACGTCAGGGCCGTTCAAATTTGGTTTTGGGTCAACTGTATTAGTAGGTACATATGTGAAAAATAAATATGCACATATCATCCTGGATCACTGTCTACTCCCTCTTCCTGGATTTTTCTCTACTCTTAGTTACTGAGATTTATTTTTTTTCTTCTAGTTCTCTCTTTTTAAAGTGGGCATGCTGAATTTGTGAAGGGTGACTTCCCCAATGTATATGTAATATATGTGTGCTGCCAGAGGTTGTTTTCAAATTTCAGTTCCAACAAATGAAAAATTTTATTTTATGTTGTTTTTTAAACAAAATTGCATATGCTTTCATATAGAAAAAATTCTACACTGAGACTGAGTTGTACATTTTGCGTGAGGGAGGAGTCCCATGGCATATTTCATATTAAAAATGCTCATTGTTCTCTGAGAGTGCTTTGCAACAATTTTAAGAATTTTATAGCCCCCTCCCAACTTGGAGACTTAGAACAAAATTCCCTTTTTCTTCTAACCCTCACAAAAAGTTCTCTTTTGCCTAGGAGTCACACCTGTGAGTCTGGACCCTTTGCTTCAGCTCTTAAGTAATGTTTTTTTTACTTTATTTACTTTGGGTATTTTGATTGTTTTCTAGAACCTGATTGCAATAAGATTCATCAGTTAGGTATCTCTGAAACTCAAATGTGGTACTCCTGAAAATTAAATAAATTACAGTGGAAGTCACTTGTCGGAGTCCCACAGTCAGTTAATTAAAGAGACGGAACTTGGACCTGGGTCTTCTGGCTGAGTCCGCACTACTGGTAGGACTTGGAGAAGACTTTGGTAGCATGGTGCCTTAATTGTCCCTTTAAATTTCTTTGGCAGACCTTTCATCACAAATACCTTCCAGATTTTATGAGAGACTCATTACTTAGAATATCCTTTTCCTGATGACTGGAAAGTTCTCAGAACAAGGCCTCTTTGCAGTTGTCTGTGTCCTCTTCACCGTTGTCCTTCCCTAAACTCAGTGACTAGACCTGATTGTTTCTCTGGCTGGTTTTCAAGGCTGTCCAGGAGTAGGGTGGTTTGTTTCCTTTATATAGGGTTACCCAGTTATTCTAAGCCTCATGGGCCAGGGTCATATTCTTTCCATCGCTACGAAAAGACTGTATAATTCTCTCCGATCTGAACAATAAGCTTTGTATCTGTTTGTACAGTAATGAGCTGCTTTTGTTTCCATCAGAAATGTATGCCAGTGTCTGGAGCGTTTCCATTTACTGACAACCCTTGCCAAATTAATTTTATTTAATTATCTCCCAGGGCTAAGCTTGAATACATTTTGTGTTAAATTCTCCGTTTCTCCCTCTTCTGAACGAAATAGACTTAATATCCTTGTTAAAATCTGATTAAAACTAAAATTGAGTTTTTTGAAGTCTGATTATCCCATGAAATGGAATTTTTAAACCTAATTACGAATGGATTTGCATATATTTTTCAGCACCATTGAAAAGAAAGTCGAAATAAATTTATTAATGAAATCCTTTTCTGTTGTTGTCTTGGGGCATGACGTGAGTGTATGGGAATGGGGAAGGGAGGAGAAGAAAGCCTCTCTCCACCCTCCTCTTATTCTCTCTCCCTCTCTCTCCCCTTCTCTCTCTCATTCTCTCTCTCAGTTTCCAAGGATTTTGAATTCAGGTTCATTTTCTTTCTTCTTGCTCCCACTCCCTCAGTTGGGTAATTGGCAGTTTTTCTCGGGGTTGCCCTGTGTGGCTAATCTCTTTTCATGTGCTTCGAGTTCTTAATCTTTGAGAACAAGCATGGAGGAAAAATCATACTTGATGTCAGCCTTTGGCGTCCTCTCCTTTTGTGAAGGTACTACAGATTGGAATTATAAAGAATGAGGCTTTTGAGTCCTGTGTAGTTCTGAGATTTTGTTTTTATAGCATTTCACTCTAGATTTGGAATTAGAAGAATGATTTTTGACTTCTAGCTCTCCCATATACTCTGATGTTGAGCGTGCTGAGCCAGAGGACCTTTATTCAAGTCTTGACTCTGTACTTACTACCTTTCTGATAGTTGACCTTTCTGGCTTCAGTTTGCTCATTTAAACAATAAGGTTGTTAGATTAGATGGCCTGTGAGGTCTCGTCAAACTCTAAATCTGTTGAAATATGAAATAAAACTCAGTTTTCTTATCTGCAGAATGGGGATGAATAATATCTGCACCATCTGCCTCACAGACGTTTTATAAGAAAGTATTATGTCTCATATAAAATGCTATGGAAGTGTGAGTTACTATTAAAAAAAAGTTTATCCATTGTGGCTTCCATGAAACATGGAGAAATGGTGCTGATCCAAGAGGAGATATTTGCTATGCTGTGTACTGATTCATGTAGTCAGTATATTGTGCAATGCTGTGGGCTGCCCATTGGTGAAGTGCATCGGCTTAACTCTGAGGTTTTTACTAAATTACTTAGATTCTTTGAGTCTTAGCTTGTCTTTCCACGAAATGGATCATCCATGTTCAGTCATTTTTCAGTTGTGTCTGAGTCTTCATGACCCCATTTGGGGTTTTCTTTGCAGGGATACTGGCATGGTTTGACATTTCCTTCTCCAGCTCATTTTACAGATGAGTCAACTGAGGCAGACAGAGATAAATGACTTGCCCAAGGCCACACACCTGTTAGGTGTCTGAGTCCATTTTTGAACTCAGGAAGAATCATCCTGACTTCAGGCTCTGCACTTTATCCACTGTGCCACCTAGCTGTCCATTATTTTCTAGAGGCCTGTATCAAAATAAATTTCTGCCTCCTCTTCGAAAAGCCTTTATATTTTCATACAGTTTTGTCCAAGTGAGGAAACTCATCTCCTCATTGGCATGAAATGAATTTGTGAAAAAGCATTTATTAAGCACTTACTGTGTATAAATCACTGGGCTGGGAGTACAAAAAGAAAAATGTGATAATCCCTGTTCTCAGGGACCCTACATTTTTATCAGGGGAGGCAACACATAGGAGATTTTGGTTCTAGGACAGTTGGAGGTCTGTGTGGTCTGTAGGATGCAGTGCCCAGCTACATGGCAGTGCATTTTCTTTAGTGCCATGTCCATGGGCAGAAGCATATCTTTTTCACATTTTGAGATGATTTTTTAGAGCCAAAGGCTTTGGTGCCAAGGAATTTCTTTTCTGGGTCTTTGGTAGCTGTGCCTGCTGAGGAGTTGGTGATGTAGCTTCTCAGAGGCAGTTGCCAGGTCACATTTCCATAAGGATTATTTCCCACAGTGGTGGCTGCACACACGCACTGGAAACAGCGCTGGTTGTCTGGGAGATTTTGGGGCCCAAGCTCCTGGGCTGCCTCTCCTAAGGTCTAAGGGCAGGTTGAGGTTTGCACCATCTGGAATGTGCCATCACCTCTTCCTCCTTTAGGATGCATTTCTGCTTCCCACTAGGTTGATTTGATTCCCTATCAGTGTTTGATGGTTGATTGGTTGTGGTATTCTTGGTAGTAGAGATGGTGGGACTTCATCTCCCCAGGGGGTGCTCTCCTGGATGGTAGCTTTGGTAATGGGCTGACAGTAGGGCTGGGGATCTGGGATGCTTTGCTAATCCAAGGGCTGTTGGGAATATGTAACCATATATTTTGTAGTCTAGTGAGAGAGAAGAACAATAGGAGTGGACAGGACCAAAAATTAAGCAATCCACATGCACTTATTAAGAGCCTACTCTGTACAAGGTACATGCTGAGGATACAAAGACAAAAATGAAATAATATCTAGTGGGAAGGTAGTATTGGCAAATAAGCATGTGCCTAGGCTTCCTAGTAAAAGGCAAAAACAATTTTTGTAGATCTAATTTTTCAAAGTTACAATAGTCCTTGCCCTCTGTGTAATGCAGATGTTTTCGGGCAACATGAGTCTGAATATCTCTAGAATATCTCTAAAAGAGAGCATTTTATAAATATGAGATGGTATTAGACCATGGCAGGTTACTCACCTAATTCTATTCTTAGACTTTAAATGACAAAGAAAGAAAATAATCTAGCTACTCAGGTCTTAAATCATGGTGGGTTTTTTTTATCGTCTTAAGATAGTGTAAATTTTTTATATTAGAGTTCTATTATTTCCATATTTCCTTGGTGTTTTCTTGATGAAAGTTGGTTGGTGAAGCTGCTGTAATAGCATCATGAGGCTGCCCCATTCTCCTTTAATGAGCTACTTGGAATCAAGATTATAAGGATGAGAGGCTCACGTTGGCTGGAAGCAAAGAATACTGGAGTCCATTTGTGGGAGAGCAGTATCTATCAGGGAAGAGTCCAGTTTGGCTGTCTATTAGGAGAGGTGGAATACAGATTTCCCCTCAGCAGGCTCCAGGCAAGCTATCATAGCCTTTCTATGGGAGTAGATTGCTTCTGAAAGTTCCTTCACTAGTGCAAGATGCACTAGGCCCAGATGTAAGCAAATCTTAATATCGATTTGTAAGCTTATATTTGTATATAACTTATGGCTGTGAATTATAGTTTCCTTCCTGTCTTCCTTCCCTCCCTCCCTCCCTTCTTCCCTGTCTCCCTCTCTCCCTTCTTTCCTTCCTGTATTTGTCACAGGTTTCTTTAGGTGTCCTTACACTTTTCCCTATTGCTTTTCAAATGTGGTCTAATTTTAATATAATTGTTTTTAGGTATATCTGCTTCCTAAATGAATACATATCTGTGAGCTTATGCTTCCTTCTTACTGTCATAATTTAGAATAATTGTCATGTAACTGTACACAGTGTATTTCAAACCCACTTCAACAAATGCAGTCAATGTTTAGGTGCAGAGCATCTGTGCCAGTCACTGGAGGGAAGGGAAGAAAAGGAGAGATACTGAGATGGGCATATTGCTCCTGTCTTCCTATTCAAGATTACCCTGTACCTGTTTAGTATGCAGTTTGGATATATCTACGTAGGTACATGTTGTTTCCTCTGTAAGAATGTGAGCTTCTTGAGGAAAGGGACTGTTTCCCTTTAGTTTTTGTATCCCTGGTGCCTACCATGGTGCCTGGCACATACATATTAGCTTTATTGCTTGATCGAAAAAGGCATAGTCTCTGGTCTTAAGGATATTACAGTCTGGTAGGGAGGGGCAGCAAACACAAATAAAAATAATACGAAAGTGGAGCACAAGTGCCTGTGAGAGGTACAATAAGAGAACAATGGAGTGAAAAATCATTCATTTCTGACTGGTGGGAATGAAGGAGGGCATTGTGGAGAAGGAGGCATTTGAGCTACACATTAAACGATGGGTGAGATTTTAAAAATGCGTTTTTTATTATGAATTTTAAAATATCAACAAATAAACATCACATTAATACTCAAAGAATACTAACATGTTCTTTATTAATATGCAAAGGGCAGAAAGTGAAGAACATATATGAAACTGAATTTCTGTTATGTAGTTTCTTTTAAGTTGTATATTGAGTTGAATATTAAAGTAACAAAACTTCCATGCTTGTCTATATCCCCTTCTCAATTTGTTTCTTTCTTCTGTGTGTATTTAAATGTTTTATTGATGTTCGTTTCCTTCTTTTTAAAAATTTATTACTATCAGTACCAACCAACTCTGCTGACCTATGTATTCTCCCTTAGAAACCATCTCATAAGAAATAAATATAGTCAAGTTAAACAAGTGAAGTGTTTGCAATGTCTAATGTGTACCCATGTTCCATCACTTTTCTTCCACGAGGAGGGAAGTATACTTCTTGTCAGTCTTTTGAAATCATGGCTGGTCATTTCACTGATCAGAGTCCTGCAGTCTTTCAAGATTGTTTTCTTTTACATTATTGTAGTCATGGTATTAATTGTTCTGGTGGTTCTGCTCACTCCACTCTGAATTAGCTCATACAAATCTGTTAGTTTTTTAGAATTTCCATTTTGTCTTTTATTGCCATGTAGTATTATTCCTTTATGTCTGCATGGCAGATTTTTTTTTTTTATGGTTATTCCCCTAAAGGTGTCCCCTCATTTTGTTTCCAGTTTTTTGCTACCAAAAAAAAAAGGCTGCTATAAATATTTTTGGCATGTGGCTCTTTTTCCTTTATCTTTCATTTTTTTTTTTGGATATATTGGATCATTGGGTCAAAGGGTATTCATAGTTAAGTGACTTTTTGGTTATGGGTTCCTAATTGCTTTCTGGTCTGTGTAGACCAATTTACAGCTCTATTGGCAGTGCTTTACAGGCAGTGCCTGTATCCCCATAGCCTTTCCAATGATTGCTGATTTCCCCTTTTGTTTTCTTTGATGTGTATGTGAGGTAGAATCTCAGAATTGCTAAAATTTGCATTTCTCTTATTACAAGGGAATTGGAGCATTTCAAAAAAATGTGATTGTTGATAACTTGTATTTCTTTTTAAAAACCATCATTTTATATAGCCTTTTGTGGAGTGTTTTTATATAATTGTATCAGTTCCCTATGTATTTTGATTATTAGACATTTATTTAGGAAATTTGCTATAGATATTTTCCCCACAACTGCTTCCTTATTTAAATTACATTGATCTTATTTGAATAAAAACTTTTCAGTTTTATATAATCAATTTGCCTGTTTTATTTCCTATTATCCTCTGTAGCCTTTGTTTGGTCAAGAACTCCTCTTCCCTCTTTATTATGTACTTGTGAAATCTCTTGTCCTCAGGTTGGTTATGATTTGACCTTTTATGTTTAGATCGTGGATCTATGTGGAGTTTATTGGTGTGTGTAGGTTGTGTGAGATGTCAGTTTAAACTTAATTCCTCTCAGACTGCTTTCTAGTTTTTCCAGAATTTTTTTTTTTTTTAATATCAGGAAGTCCTTACTCTGGTAGTTGGTATGCTTGTATTTATTGAACACTACAATCCTTGGTTCATTTACTTCTGAATCTTGTTCCACTGATCCACGTTAGTGTTTTTTAAAAGTACCAGTAAGTACTGCTTTGTTGTGTAGTTTGAGATCTAGCCATCCGAGGTCTCCTACCTTCCAGCTTTGTTTTCATTATTTCCATTGAAATTCTGGAGGGTTTTTCCCTGCAGATAAATTTTGTTATTATTTTGCTTTGTTGTTTGATAAAGTAATCCTTTAGAAATTTGATTGCTATACTCTGAATCTGTACATTATTTTAGTGTTTTCATTTGCACAGCCCAACTGTGAGAAGTTAATATACTTCCAGTTATTTAAATATGTTTACTTATGTAAAAAATGTTTTGTAATTATAGTTATATGATTCTTAAGTATATATTGATAAACAGACTCTCACATATTTTCTACATTCCCTAGTTATTTTTAAAAAATAAATGTTACTGATATCTTTTGTTTTTCCATCACCTAAATTGTTCCCTACATCTATCCTCTTCCCCACTCCCAGAGAGAAAATCCATACATATTTACGTACACACAAACACACAGAGTTATTTTTAATGGATTTTTTTCTGCTAACTTTCACTGTTGTTATACAGAATGTTAAAGTATTTTGTGTTTTTTTTTTGATATCCTGCTACTTAAATGAAGTTATTATTTCAATTCATTTTTTAGTTGAATTACTAGGGTTCACTAAGTAAACTATCGTGTCATCTATTAATAGTGATAATTTTATGTTTTCTTTGCTTCTGCTTTTTTCCTTCAGTTTCTTTATGGAGTCTTATTGCTATAGCTGAGACAGCTGGGTAGCTCAGCGAATGGAGTGCTGGGCCTGAAGTTAGGAAGACCTGAATTCAAATCTGGCCTCAGACACATAATAGCTGTGTGACCCTGGGCAAGTCACTTAACCTGTATTTGCCTTAATCCACTGGAGAAAGAAATGGCAAAGCTCTAACGGCTTTGCCAAAGATGTTGGACATGACTGAACAATTCAACATCAATTGCCATTTTTGTGAGCTTATTTGATTGGCCTTTAGCATTTATTTCTCCATTCCAGATATTTCTAGCTCTTATTTTCACATAGATATTGTTTATCACATTAAGGAAAGGTCCAGTTCTTCCTAATTTTTTAATGTTTGTAAGAGAAATGGGCATTATCTTTTGTCAAAAGTTTTATTTGCAGTATTGATATATTCCTTTAATTTTTATTATTGTTTTATATAGTTTATTATATTTGTGTTTTTCCTAATATTGATTCCTGGTATTTGTATCTAACGTGATCATGGTGTATGATCCTTTTCGTGTTTTGCTTTAGTCTGTTTGCTAATATTAAATTATAGATACATAGATATTCACTAGAGATATTTCTTTATAGTTTTCTTTCTCTGCTTCATCTCTCAGTGGTTTTGGTATCAACACTTTATTTGTCCCATAGAAAAAGTTTTATAGGCTCCCTATGTCTAGATTATTTCCAAATGTTCACATAGTATTCGAGTTAGCTATTTTTCTGTGTATTTACTAGAATTCACTTGCAAATTCTTCTTCACACGGCCCCTACCCCACTACTATCCTTAATGGCTTATTCAATTTATAGATTGAGTTATTTAAATTCTGTATTTCTTTTTGTTTTAGTCTGTTTATTTTGTAGTCTTATAAGAAAAAAAAAAACTAAAGCAGACCTAAGCCAAAAGATGCTTTGCTGGTTTAAAAAGAGGGAAACAGGATCAGATTGCTCTGAATGCGGTTCCCATCATGCAGAGTCTAGCTATATGCTTTTATAGGTGTCTTAGTGAGTGCTATCCTGGCTATAAGGAAAATGCAATTACAACTAAGGCATTCTGTGGAGTTTTAGTAATATCCAAGAACTGAGACGAGGGACAATTTCTGGTACATTTTAATTTATAAATAATTTCTATAGTTGGTGTTGCCAACAAGCTTATTTTGGCAATGCAGCTCTTTGTTCAGCATGGAGTTAGTTGTCCTTACCTTTCTCCATCTCCCATTTTGTCCAAGATTAGAGAATGAATCACTTGTCACTGTGACAAGGACTCTTGGCATTTCTGCACCTGAAGGTTCATCTATAAGGGGCATGGGAGTAGGACTGGGGGAAGTTTTTAGGACCCGGAGAACACTGCAGCCAGGATTACATGACCTGTATATGGAATCTCAGTATCATTTGATAAACCCAGGATCATTTGGCTACAAACAGAACCACCCCCGCCCCCACTTGATTTAAAGTTTTTTTTTTTCACTGATGAAAGTAATTGCTATTCTAAATGGAAAGGCCTTAATCCATCCTGAGAATTTACAGACAATAAATCAGAACATATTCAAAATCCTTCATAGCCTGGTTCCTTCCTGCCTTTATAGACTTGTACTTTACTTCCCTCTACAAGCTCTGATTCACCTCTACTGGACTGCTTGTTGGTCTTTACACACCAACAGTGCTCTTTTGCTTTATTACCACTTTCATCATCATCATCTGACTTTATTCCCATCTACTTCTGACTTTAAGATCCTCTATTACTTCACCATCACCTCCATTTGTTCTTTATGCTTCAGGATAGAGATTGGCATCACCAACTTGAACAAAGGTCTCTAATAGGTTTCGGTTCTAGGATGGATAGCCGGGTCCCAAAAATAATACCTAAAAGTGCACAGTAGTATAAGTGGAAGGATTTAGAACCCCAGCATTCCCTGCATTTGTGAACTCTGTTGTTTCTGATGATAATAACAGTAAAATTTATCAAAAAAAACCATTTATGGTTCTAGATGATCAGAGGAATTTGAAAGGAGTAGCAACATGGTTGCTGAAATATCAAAATTATTTTGTCAGTCCTAGGCCTAGAAGTCACAGACTGGCCTATTATTGGTATGATGTGGTAAAACTCTTTGTTGGACGTTAGGCAAATACCATAAATATTTTTTGGAACAGCCAGTTCATGCATCAGAACTATATACATTCAAAGGCCCATCATCTAACTTGTTGGAAATTTTCCCACTTAAAAGAAAAATAGACAGTGGGGAAACTAAATCGAGAGGATCCTGCCATTACCTTCAGAGGAGTGTTATGCAGTCTAATAGATTAGGTCATTTGGTGCTAAATTAAGGAACTTGGATTTTATTCTGTAGACAGTATAGAGTAATTTTAGCATATGAGTGACATCAGTTTAATTGAACTGATGAATGATATGAATGGTATGAAGGGTGAAGGTGACACAGTGGATAGAGCATTGGGCCTGGAGTCAGGAAGGCTCATCTTCCTGGAGTTCAAATCTAGCCTCAGACACTTACTAGCTGTGTGACCCTAGGCAAGTCACTTAACCCTGTTTGCCTCAGTTTCCTCATCTGTAAAATGAGCTGGAGAAGGAAATGTCAAACCGTTCCAGTATCTCTGCCAAGAAAACTCAAATGGGGTCAAGAAGACTGAAAATGACTGAACAAAGACAACAAATAAAGGATGACAGAAGCTTTAAAATACAGGTAGTTTGAAAAGACAGAAGCAACAAATAGTGTTACAGTGAATTGGAAATGGGAAAGTAGGGGCAGATTGAGTTGGCTGCTGGCCCTTTGGGCCTTCAGAGAACATTTTTCTTCATTTAAATGTTACATCAGATGATGAGGATTTTGTGTGTGGTGCTCAGTTGTTGTTGTTTCCTTATGGGTTTGCATTTCTGGTTTTTCTCTCATCTTCCTTTGCTGTGTTCTGTTTATGTGGAGAATGTCCATATTCTGATCTGTATCACTTAGCTCTGAGACCTGCTGATTCCTCATCCTAGCTGACCAGCTGGATACATTTAGAGTGAAGCCTCCTGTACTGGGAGGTAGTGTGTCACATGTGGGGCCAACAAATGTGTGAGGACCCATTTGGTTGTCATATTGCTTTGTTTCCTTTTTGAATGTCTTTTTCCCAATATAGTTGAGTCCCCTTCTACTTCTTTTGTATTCCTTGACAGTCTCTAATGTAATGATGATAACAGTAGAACTATGTATTATGTTTGTTGAAGTGTTTTTATCTTAAAGCAAAGTGATGGTCTTCTCTGGTAGGAGGCCAGAAGATTTGAAATTTCAGAGAACTATATTAATAGAAGGTACTCTTCTGACTGAAATAGAAATATTGTATATGGTATCTTCTTGACCAGAGTTGCTGACTTGATTATTTGGGTTTAATGCTAGAAATATTACCTATGACTTAGCTTGCCTTTTTTTTAAATGAGTAATCTTTATTCCATATCCATAGATTAAAGGATAGCTCTTCCACATACTGTGTCATTCTTTTGATTAGATGTTATTTTTAGTACCTTATAGACTGGCTTCAGGGTGATTGGTGGTTTCTTTTTCAAGTATCTGATAGCTCCTTGAAAAAGTATTTTCTCTCCCTTTCTTCCTTCCTTTTGTATATTCACGTCCCCTTTTCCAGGAATCCTCTAAATGTGATGGGTCTCTGAGCTTGAGCTGGAAACAAATTGTCCTATGACGCATACCCTTCTCTATGAAGGGGAAGGGAAAGCCTTTTCTAAATGGGAAGCAGACCATCCAGCTGAGTGGAAGGCCAGGAATCTGGGCTTGAATTATACCTTTTCTTTGCCAATAATATAATGTTCTAAAACCTCGACCTGGCTCAGCTACTTGGCAAAGTTTCTTGGTAAATGCCATCAAAGTTTAGACTCCAGAGGGATGGAACCAACCAATGAAAGCAGCTGTGTTCTGGTAACAGAGCCAGGCCTCCTGCTTTGGGGGCTTCTGGGACTTTGCCTCTTGGTCCTGGTGTCACAGCTGAATCAATTCTGAGAAACTGAGAAACTAGTGAGGAGGTTCAGTTTTGAAATAGCCAATTTCACCTCAGCTCTAAGTTCTTGGGAGTTTAACTAGTAAATCCTCAGAGTTTAGGAGGAAAATGAGGTGTTTGTTTTTAACTGAGCAGGAACATTACAGGGTCCATATCTCTTATAGGCAGAGAAGATTGGAAGCATCGCTTATATTTAAGGCAAAATTGTCAGAATTTTTTCATTGGTCAGTAAGATAATAGAGAACACAAGCTTTTTGAGGAAAAAAAAAGACCAAGATATTCTTTTTAGAGCAACAAAAAATATTTGAGGGCTTCTACCTGGTTAGATATTGTAGGGATTACCACCAAAAAAAAAAAAGTATGGTATGACCTCTGACCCCAAGTACCTTTAAAATTTCAAATTGCAAATGTTTGGGCATAAAAGTACCCTCAGTAAATGTATATGATAAATGTGTATTAGTTGTTGATAAACCAGATTACTTTTCTAGATTTTTCTGGCCTAATTTGGTTGGACTGTGGTCAATAAGATGAGAAAATATTACATAAATATTGAGTTTTTGTAGTTTTTACTATCTTGAGGTATCTTTCTCCCTTTGGCCTCTTCTTAGCCTAAGAGCTATATACTTGAAGTTCTTGGAGATTTTTGAATTTATAGCCCTGTAAAACCTTCCACTTTGACTGTGGTTTTGAAAAGTAATTGAAACTTTATATTAGCCCAAAGTAGCTTGTGATCAGGGTGCTTAGGACAACAATCCCTTTCTTATCTTAATCCTATAGAAACCTGTGGCACAAACTCTTGAGAAGTTATAATTACTTCTGGCTGATCAGAACCAGGGATTTCATGAAGGTAGTGAAGCTTCTCAGGCTTTTTGGAGAGCAGAACTGGGAACCAGAGAACAGTAATTGGGAAAATGCTCCCATTTGTGTCTTTAATGCGATTATACTCCTGCACTTGTACTTTCTGTGGAGAAGTGACTGAGTTATTTTTTCTCTTCTTTTTTGGCTTTTGTGGAGAGTTGGGATCGTCTCCACTAGACTGAAGAAGATTGGATGTTCTGTTCGTGTTCAGGGACTTTGATATTTATTATGCCAGTGAAGTTCCCATACCATGAGGAGTCTTGGGTTGGATTGGAAGAAGGGAGTACTTAGTTTTATTAACAGTAGAAGGACCAGAAATTAAAAATGCCTTGAAGGAACAGGCTGCTTCATTTGACTCAGTGCATTTTAAAAAAATCAATAAGGCAAAGAGACTAGAAATAGGATAAAAATTTTTATTTCAAAGTAAAATTTTATAAAAAAAATTTTTGCATTAATTGATATGCCTGGTTCTTCTAGGGTTAGGCAGGTATATAGTAATGTTTTACCCCTTTACACAAGTAACGTGGTTCTTCTTTCAGTTGAGATCTCCAGATTCTTTGTAAATTTATCATTCTTGGGCTACAATCAATCTTTCTCAGACTAACATCTTCAAGAATCTGAAATATTATCATCTAACCATTAAGTCCTTGAAAATATATGGAGACTAACAGCCCAGAAGAAAAACTAGACAGAATTAATGTGATTGGGAAACTTGTCAAGATTGGCCCACTCATCTTCTTTTTGAACTCTGTTTTGTGGAATGTTGGTTTTCTAGGTGATGAAACAGAAGATGAGAAGCATAGTTATGAGATAAAGAGTTTTCAAAAGGTTAAGCATAATTCAGTCTCTGGAATGTTCTTTTCCTAGAACAAGAGCAGTCTCATTTTTACTACTGTTTGGGGGATATAAGTGCAACTATCCTTGGTTAATGACTACCATACCAGCTTTCATTTCTCAGGGCGTAAATAATGGATGTCTGTTAGTTCTATCTGTCTTTATGCTGTGCCCCTTCCATTCAAGCTTCTACATCTGAACCATAACACCATGCCTGGTCCTGAGCCCCATTGCTTTTATAGGTGAGAAAGGGAGCCTTCTGGGGGTAGAATTAAAACTTGTTTTCTCAGTTTGGGCCACTGTGGATACTAGAAATTTTTCTTACCACATTTTATTTGCTGGAGAGAAACAGAATAAGGACATGAGTTCCTATTCCATTGAACCAGTGGCCATTATTCCTCCCTTCCCCAAACCCACCTTATTTCCTGGAATATTGGCACACATGTAGAAGGTGAAATAATGAAGTTAATTGGATTTTTGTTGTGGCTGTTTGAGGAAGGTCTACTCTTTAGTAAAAGACATTCTTCAAATGTCTGCTCATTGCCTTAGACGGTGAGCATATGAAATGATGATTTGAATTTATGTAGCTTTTTCTTTGTAAAGTGCTTCCATCAGCAGCTTGGTGGTGCAGTGGATAGAGTGCTGGATTTGTAATTAGGAAAACTTGAGTTTGAATCCTGCTTCAGACACTCACTGCTGTGTGATCCTGGACAAGTCACTTTGCCTCTGTCACTCTCAGTTTACTTATCAGTAGAATGGAGATAATGATAGGGTTGATGTGAAGATCAATGAAAAAACATATGGGAAGTTGCTTTGCATACTTTCAAGTGCTTTATAAATATGTAAGCTGGTGCTATTAGGACTCTGTCCTGAGCTCTCTTTTCTTCTCCCTCTAGATAGCTAATGAAAATCTTCATGGGTTCACTTATCATCTCCATGTTGATTACTCCCAGACCTACACAACCAGCCTCAGTTCCTTATAACCTCTAGTCCCATATCACCATACTGTCTTGTGGATATGTGTGTGTGTGTGTAAATGGTGACTTTACAGTTTTACTTTTTTTAATTATGAACTTGATGAACATCAACAAACATGAACATTTTCATATACAAAGAAGAATTGAAAGAGGGTTCACATAAAACCATGGATCCCAGTCACGTACTGCTTTCATTTATGTATGTATTACATTTATCATAGCAGTAGGCAAACTGCCCTTTCTGAATTTCCTTTTGCCCTTTTCTGTGTATTTTTCCCCATATTTGCTTTGAAATCTTCTTTACTCCATGCCCTCCTACTCTTCTGGATGTCAGTTGCCCAAAGGAGCTGTGATTCCCCCATTTCTGAGGCAGGAGGAGTAGCATCTCTAAGCATCAAATTCTTCAAGATTATATTCATTGTAACGTCCCCATCTTCCTTTATAGAATATCTCTATTTTCCCATGGGAGCATTCATCAGTGGTACCCCCTCCCACTATTGAAACAGATTTCTTGATTCTTTAAATCTTTTCCTTGATCTCCTTTCCCATTCTCCTGTAGGAGACTACTTCTTCCTGAGAGACTACAGGAGTTGTTTTCCTTTTAATTAGGGTACGTCACAAGTTCTCCTCTATCTTCTTCCCACCCTTCCCCCTTTTATGCAGTCTCCCATTTTGTAATTTACTCCCATAGCACCCCTTCAAAAAACCCAAAACCCTACCTGTATTTCAAGTCCCAGATCAAGTTCCATCTCTATAAAGCTTTCCCTAATCCCCCAAGCTGAAAATGATCTTTCCTTCCTTGGGAAGACTAAGGATCAGAGGTTTAAGTGACTTGTCACACATTGGTCATAAGCGTGAAAGCTGAGTTTTGAATTCAGATTTCTGGATTTTCAGGCCTTTGCACTTTGTACTACAGCACACTGTTTATCCCTATAAAGTTAGCCTCAGTGATGGATTGGTTTGTATCCTAAGGACAATTACACATAACAAGAAATCATGACAATGACTTTAGTTACCAAATGAAGCAGACCTAGGTTAAAGATAAAGAATTCAGGGGCCAAAATTTTCTCATGTGAGCCTGTTCGAGCTGGAAAAGACGGTAAGATCATATTCTTCAGCCTACTGAATTTGCTGAAGAGGAACTTGACTTGCCCAAGATTTATCACAACGTAGGTGGTTGAATTTTGTTATTGTTAAGTTGTTCAGTCATGTCCGACTCTTTGTGACCCTGTGGACCATAGTATGGCCAGTGCTGTCCGTGGGATTTTCTTGGTAAAGATCCTGGAATATGGTTTGACAATTCCTTCTCCAATGGATTAAGGCAAACAGAGTTAAGTGACTTCCCAGGATCACACATGTTGTACGTGTCTGAAGTCACATTTGAACTCAGGTCTTCTCAACTTCAGGCCCAGAGCTCTATCCACTGGGCCATCTAGCTGCCTCCTGGTGGTGAAATAGCTTCTACTAAAATCTAGGCCTCACTGCTATTTTTCAGTACTGCCACTCATAGGGATAAACCTTTGTCAGAGAGGGTAGGAAGGGGTGACCAATTAGTTTTTTAAAAAGAGAATCCTTTTAATTTTACAAGTAGACTAGACTTCACACCATAGTTTTGTGTGTGCATTTGGATTTATTTTCAGACTATTAATCTCTGGCAGAGAATCAGCACTAAATCATTAATAATGGAAGATCAATCAGAAATGATGATAAACACAGAAACTGCATCTCAGAAGTGACAAATTAATAAGTAGATAAGATTTTATTTTCTCAGAACAATTTTAGGAGCATGTTCTGGATTATAATTTCTCCTTCCTTCCTCCTTTCTATCCCCTTCCCTCCCTCCTTCCTTCCCTGTCCCTCTGTCCATATAGGGTGTCATATGTTTACTTGCTGGTGCTCTGCCCAAAGGAATGTAAATTTTGATGAAACTTTTTTTTTTCCTTAAGGACCACAACCTTAAACCCATATCACTCTGGCTCTTATTGATTGGCCAACAGTAGGTTCTAGGCCAAGCCTTACTTAGTCATTGGTTTGGCCCTGATTGGCCCAGAATGAATGTAAATAGCAGTTATTTCTGTTTTGCCCAGAAACCCTGAGGGTCTTTCCCTTCCAGATTGATTTTTTTTTTAATTGAGTAAAGAGGCTATTCTCTGCCTCATTTCTTACCTGTCCTTAATCACTGAATGAGTGTTGCCTCAGTCAAACTGAGACCTGTTAAAAACCTTTAGCTTAAGAAGGCCAAGTTCTCCCACTGTATCTCAGGCCATCTCCAGTCATCCTGATCTATATCTTGCCCAAAAGTGAGGCTGGTGATTCTGCACAGCCCTCCCTCACTTAAATTCAGTTCACTTGCATGTCATGGCATCACCTCCTGTAATGGCATGGTTCTCTTCAAACAACAACACCAAATTTCTGAAAACCTAACTCTTTTAGGCATAGTAGCCAATACAAATTTGCACATCTCGTTATGTGAGTCCTTGGCTTCTTGTGAGGGTAGTCAACAGTAGTAGACTTAATGGCGTGGAAGTCGACCTACTGGACTTAAAGCTGATCTCACTGCCTTCATTTGGGTCAGATTCTTTTGTTGTGGGTCCATCCTACTTCACGATATGCCATGTCCTTTCCCCAGGCTTGGAGTTTTTTTTTTCACAGTGTACTTTCTTAGATTTTATCTTTCCATTGAATTATGTGCCCAAGCCTGGACCTCCTTGTTGAATAAGTGTAAAAATTCATTCATATCTCAAGTTCGTTGAATATTGTTCATGGATGATTTTTTTTTTGACATTACATTTAGAGCTATTATTTGCCCTTCGCTTTGAATATTTAAAGTGATCAATTTTTCCAGGATGGAAAATGAACGAGGAGTGAAAATTACAGCATTTGTTTTAAAGGTTCTCAGAGCTTTTTTTAGCTCAAACAGTTCAAAGAGTGCATCTTGCTAATCAGAGGAATATTCTAGCGTCCCTGGGGTGGTCACACTGGTTTAATAAGAATTCAGGCTGCTTTGAAGTCCTTTTAATCCTTCCTGAGCTAAGCGAGTGAGTTTGAAGGGAGCAACTGTAAATTTGAAATTTCTTCATTTTATTTACCTGTGTCTGGAGATTCACATAATTCTTTTTTCTGAAGCTCTTAAGCTGAATTCTGGGCTTTTAGACAGTTGCCTTGAGAATGGGGTTTTGATTAGAAACTTAATTCTACCCCCTGGCACCAAAACTTGCTAGGCCCATTGTAACCAGAGGTTATGACACGTATGGCACCTGTTTTTAATGGCAAGTGTATGGGAGATTAGTAGTGACTGGCTTCTCTTTGACTTGCTTCTAGGAATAGTACTGTATTCAAATCTTTTAAAGGATTAAACACCATTATTCTGCCATATTAAGCTTTCTAAATGGATACCTCTCATGATGCTATTCCCCGGATTAAATGTGTTCAATGTTCCCAATTACCTAAAATATAGAATTTAGAAATCTTACTCAAAAATATTCAAAGCCCTTCACCTCTTGACAGTACACTAACTTGAAAGAGAAAGTAGACTGCTCTCAATCCCTGGAAGACTTCCCATCCTGTTTAACCTCCATGCATTTTGCTTAACTTGTTCCTTATCTGTAGCTTATTATTCCTGACTCATTTTACCCCCTTGAAACCTACCCACATTTCGAGACCCAGATCAAGTGCCATCTCCATGAAGAAGAAAAAGACTTGAGATAACAACTGCGACTACGTTGTTTAGAATCATAGCAAGAGAAAGGGTAGATGTACTATTGAAATTGAGGTAGCTGGAAGATGTATTTACGTAAGTGAGCATGAAACTTGACTAAGTAGAAGAAGGGGTAGAAAATCTCAGGGAATCATTGGGTTCCTAGATAAATAGAGTGGCTTGGGGAGAATGAGAAAAGGCAGTGGAAGGTAAGCCTTATGAAGGCAGGAACTATATTTGTTTTTGTTTTTATACCCTGAGTACCTAGCAGAGTACCGTATACATAGTAAGCACTTAATAGGCTATAATTCCATATACTTCTTTTATGCAATTAAACCTTCAAGCAATATTTTTTAAAACAAAAAAACTAGCAAAGGACTGACCTCTGTGGTAGGAGTAACATTTATTAAGGTATTTGTCACATTAGATAGGCTAGTTTTTCCTAAATTACAAGGAAGCTATCCCTAAGACTTGTTTGAACAAGGGGACTAGGGGTGCCAGGTACTGATGTTGTTTTCTGGTAATCTAAGGCCAAAAAATCCAGGTCTAGTGGAATTAAAGCCCTTTAGACTTGATGAATAGTCTAGTTCCACTCCAGCCAACTTCTGACCAGACATGTTTCTCTATGAATAAGGAAAGTTTCATTTGCTTGAAACTGTTCTGTATCCTTACTAAATATCCTTTCTATTCCATTGTTAAGCAAATTTCCCTGTTATCAAATGTTAGATTGTCAACGAGCATTTCATTTCATTTTGATACTAAGCCTAAACCACTGGACTAACTCAGACCTGCCCCATAACAAGTTCAGATTTCTGCAAACAAAAGAAACAAGAGGAAGAGTACTGAACTTGACCAGACAATTTCAGAATTATTATACTTAGAGAAAAATACAAAGAAGCAAAGAGTTTGACTATCATGTTTCAAGCAATCACGCAAAGAAGATCCTCCAGAAACACTGAAAATGAAGTCAGAATGGATATTGACTGAATTACTGATGCCAGCAGAGAAGACCTCCAAGTTTAACTCAACCAAAAATACAATCACAAGTTCTAAGCATCATAGACCTAGAAGGGACCTCAAAGGCTATTGTGTCCAAACTTTTCATTACAGATGAGAAAACTGAGGCTTAGTGATGAAAAAAAATGAAGCTATTTTAAGGATGAGGGGACTTGGGTGTACTTTTAGCCAGTAGGTTATGAGAGAGCTTAAAAGTGGGGAGTATGGCATTTATGATTGATAGTCAGACTTTTCTCTTAGTAGTTGTGCTCTGTACAGGGCTTTGGTCTGGGCGTTTCTTGAGTGGCACATGCTTTGTCAAAGCACAGTGTTCAGTCATAATAAATAACTATTTGTGGAACTGTGAATTGGTTCAGTTGTAAGGAATGAGATTCTTGAGAGGCATCTTCTGCCCTACCCTTTCCTCCATGGATTGCATAATTTTCTTCTGGAGTAACCCAGTAATAGGAAATAGTAGGTTTTTCACTGTTTCTCCTTATTTCTTCCCCAGGGTATTCCTTTTCCAATTTCACTTTTTTCCTCTCTTATTAGCAACAAAACATTCTTTGGCCTCTTGGTGGGTGCCTTAGCATGAGCTGCCTGGTAGCATCATAATTTCCCTCCTATACTTGGAGCTGGTCTTTTTCTCCTGATAAACTTGCTTGAAAGGGCACTAAGGTGCATACTTTCTGTTCAACTTAGTCTTCCTGTACAGTGACCTCCTTGGACCTGGCCCCACCCTCCATTGACAGCAGTGTCAGGCCAACAGTGAGATCAAGGTTGTTGCTTGGCTCTCCACTATGTCCCTTCCTAGAGTGCCTGCCAGCTTCTGGCTGTCTTCTTGTTTAGCCTTGGACTGACGAAGGAGTTTGCTGGTGTTTCCCTTTGGTTTTATTGATTCTCCATTCATGTGGTGTCCCTCTTTGGGGTGCTTGTTAGGGGAGCTGGGTTCTGTTAGGACCTTTCGTGTCATTATCATAACCAAAAATCCCTCTGATAGACTCTTGATTTATCTGGATCAAACCATTTGACCCCCTTAGAAGTTAAAAAAAATTAAGCCCCTCAAGAGGTCCCCACTAGAAGGGCAGGGTTATAGTTCCTGTTTGGCCACCTAAGGGTCTATCCTAGACTGCCTTGGGCTTCTCTCATAAAACCTAGGATTAAAACCTAGAATCACCTACCCAGCAAAACTGAGTATCATGCTCCAAGGCAAAATATGGATTTTCAATAAAATAGAGGACTTTCAAGCTTTCTGAATGAAAAGACCAGAGCTGAATAGAAAATTTGACTTTCACACACAAGAATCAAGAGAAGCATGAAAAGGTAAACAAGAAAGAGAAATCATAAGGGACTTACTAAAGTTGAACTGTTTTGTTTACATTCCTACATGGAAAGATGATGCGTGTAATTCATGAGACCTTTCTCAGTATTAGAGGAGTTGAAGAGAAGATAGACAGAGGGTACAGGATGAGTTGAATATGAAGGGATAATATCTAAAAAAAATGAAATAAATTTAAGGGGTGAGAGAGGAATATATTGAGAGAGGGAGAAAGGGAGAGATAGAATGGGGTAAATTATCTGTTGGAAGGGAAGAGGGGGCAGGTGAGGGGGAATGAGTGAATCTTGCTCTCATTGGATTTGTCCCGAGGAGGGAATAACATACACACTCAATTGGGTATCTTACTCCACAGGAAAGTAAGGGGAAAGGGATAAAAAAAATGGAGGATGATAAAAGGGAGGGCAGATATGGGGAGGAGGCAATCAAAAGCAAACACTTTTGAAAAGGGACAGGGTCAAGGGAGAAAATTGAATAAAGGGGGACAGGATAGGATGGAAGGAAATATAGTTAGCCTTTCACAACATGAGCATTGTGGAAGTGCTTTACATAATGATACACATGTGATCTATGTTGAATTGCTTGCCTTCCTAGGGAGGGAGGGTGGGTGGGAAGGAAAGAGGGGAGAGAATTTGGAACTCAAAAGATTTTAAAGGAGATGCTTAAAAACATAAAAAAAAAGTTTTTTGCATGCAGCTGGGAAACAAGATATATAAGGAATGGGGCATAGAAATCTATCCTGCCCTACAAGAAAGTAAGGGGAAAAAGGATGGGGGGGAGTGGGGTGACAGAAGGGAGGGCTGAATGGAGAACGAGGCAATCAGAATATATGACATCTTGGAATGGGGGAAGGGGAGAAATGGGGAGAAAATTTGTAACTCAAAATCTTGTGGAAATCAATGTTGAAAACTAAAATATTAAATAAAAAGATAAATAAAAAAATAGTTGCTGCTTGGGTTGAAACTGGTTTTATTTCAAAATAAACCACTGGATTTGACTCTTTAGAAGTCCTTTTCTATTCTCTACGCATCTAAGTTTGAGTCAAATTCAGCTGCAGCCTGAACATTTTATTTCCCCTTTTAAACCTGTGAGTTTGAGTTAAAAGCCTTTGAGCTCAAGCCAAAGTTTTAGTAGCAGATGTCACATCTTGGGCCACAGCTAGAGCTGTCACTTTCCTGTCACTTTGGAGTTTTAGGGGTCCAAGGCCCTGAGTGTTTCTTCATTCTTATTTCCACATTTTAATTTACATTGTGGAAGTTTTTGAATGGACTAATTTTTCTGCATGTGGTCTTGTTTTATCTTGAGATTATAGCAATTCTTGGCATTTTTCTTTAAAGCAGTTAAAGGCATTTCACTAGTCCTTGAAGCCACCCCCATTTTTCACTTTGGTAAATAGCCCTCAAAGAGCAGTAGCTGCACAACGGGGTTTTGGAGAGATAAATTCTCTTCCTTCTAGTTGGAGGCATTTAGGTTTCTAGTCTCTGATTTGTCATGTGATGGAGGCCCATTGCTTCCTACTTTTCATTTTCTGTTCTATATTCTTCCGGTCCCTAGCTTGACTGCCTGTGGGCTCTACTCTCCTGAAAAAACTATAGGGGTATATACTTTTGATCAACGTGAGAGTAGGACAGATTGAAAGCAGGTGATTCTGGTGTCCAGATTTTACTTTCTGGGGAACTACTTTCTGCTGTTTTAAAAATGAATCACATGCCCCATCCTGTCCCCTTTTAATCCCTCATCCCAATAAAAAAAGTAAATCCTCATTCAAGATTAATTCATTTTTTGGCTCTTAGCCAGAAAAGCATGTGCTACTTTTGCCTGTTTTTCTTACTTGTTGAAGAAAAAGGGAAGAGAAAGCGGAAACTACTATTGTTCTGTGTTTGAAGTTGGTAGTTAGAATCACCATCCTGTCCTCTTGAGAGTGATGTCATAGATTTCTATGTGGTCTAGAGAACTTTGACCATGACCTTGTTAGATACTGTTGCTGGTCTTCATTGAAATAAGATGAGATTGCTTTGACCAATGTGATTTGGTCCAAATTTAGTAGCATATACATATGTCTATGAAGTAGAGAGACTGGGAGTCCCTCTTACCTTCCCTCCAACTCTCCACATCATTCCAAGAAAGACTAAACCTCATTTGTCCAGATAAAATGCAAGAAACCTTTATTAAGTCCTGCTGTATACAGAGCTTTGTGGTAGATGTTTGGAGTGATAAAAAATTGGGATAAGATTTGGTTCCTGCCCTCAAAGAGCTTATAGCTTAGTATGTATTTAAGATGTGGAGTATTACACGGTAACACTATGTAGTTAGGAAACTCAATGCTCTGAGGTCTGAGGCGCAGAGTTGATACTAAGCAGAGGGCTGGGGATGGACATCAGTAAAGTCTCGTGGAGGAGGTGACATTTTAGTTGGGCTTAAAAGGACATATAGAAATTTAACAGGTAAAGGGAGGCAGAGAGAGCAGGCTTTCCAGCGATAGAGAACAACCTTACTCAACAAAAGTGCTATAGAGGTGTTAGGAATACAATATGTATTTTAGTATCAGATAATTGTCTAGTTTGGGTCAATCTCATAGTCTATGAAGAGGACCATTTCGAGAAAAGGCCATACATAATGCTGCCGTGGCACCAGGTTGTTCAGGGCCTTGCATGCTAGGCAGAAAAGTTTTACTTAGTACAGTGCACATGGAGACACTGTAACGATTTTTGAGTAGAGAAATAATGTGATGAATTCTGTGCATAAGAAAAATTATTTTGTGGCAGTATGAAAGATGGTTTGGAAAAGGTAAGTGTGGAGATAGGCAATTCTTATATAGTTGGGTTGTATTCACAGTTAAAAGTATTCTTTCTATCAAAGCATTCATTCTGGGAGTCCATAAACTTATTCATGAACTTTATTACCATTACTCAGGACTAGAGTCTGAACTATGAGTTGCTAATTTAGGCAGCTACCTATGTGTAAAATGCCAGGGTTTGCAATGAAGGTCACTTTATAATAGTGCTTTTTACAAATATGCTTTTTAATGTCAAAATATTCCACAGTAGGTAGATAATTATTTTTAGTTCCATTCCACAAACATTTATTAAAATGTTGAAGATGCAGGGCCTTTTAGTAAAGTCCTATTCACATCTTGTCATGAACTTGATTATAGGTTTCAAAGGCTGTGGGAGTAAAATATAAGCTTTTGTAGGCCCCATCAAGGTGGGAAACTTTTGACTATGGGCTCAGTAATGACATGTATTTTGTTTTTATTTGAGGCCCAGCCTGGCTGAGTCCATAGAGTGGCTCATTATGAGAAATGATAAATTTCTTTTTGTCTGCAGGAATTGATGATATATCCGGCTGAGTCATAGAGGGCTTGGGATTAGAGTTAGTGAAGGAAATGAAATTTGAGTTTCTTACAGTGTTGATTTGTACAAGGCACCCTGCCAGGTGTTGGTATACAAATCTACCTTCCTATAAGACAGCTCAAGTGCTACCTTCTACATAAGACGTTTGTACTATCCAGTTAACTTTCTGTCGACTGCTATTGCCCTCTCTCCTCGTGTTGTATCTGTCTACTTTATATTTATCTTTTCTCTTCATTTAAAACATTTTTTCATACTTTTTGTTTTTATATCACATACATTTTCTAATGTTATCCTTCTCCCTGCCCCTACATCCCTATAACAAAGAATAAAAAGAGAGAAGGAAAAAAGTTAAGTAAAAATAGCTAACATACTGAACATTTGATGTTATATGCTATGTCCCACACCCAGAATCCCCCACCTCTGCAGAGAAGTAGAGGAAGCTGTCTTCTGACACATCTTGTCTTTGTGACCATGCTTGTTATTTATTTTATTTTTTGTATTATAATTATAATTAATTTATTTTTAGTTTTCAACATTCACTTCCAGAAGATTTTGAGTTCCAAATTTTCTCCATATCTCTTCCCTCCCCCCACCCCAACATAGCGTGCATTCTGATTACCCCTTTCCCCAATCTGCCCTTTCTTCTATCACCCCCTTCCCTTTCTCTTATCCCCTTCCCCCCATTTTCCGGTAGGGCAAGATAGACTTCTATATCCCATTACCTGTATATCTTATTTCCTGGTTGCATGTAAAAACAATTTTTAACATTTGTTTTGAAAACTTTGAGTTCTACATTCTCTCCCTTCTTCCCTCCCCACCCACCCTCATTGAGAAGGCAAGCAATTTGATATAGGTTGTACATGTGTAGTCTTCATGCTTGTTCATTTTAATGTCATATCATTGGGTTTTGATTTTGTTGTCACTATGCATGGTCTTCCTGATTCTGCTTATTTCACCTTGTATCAGTTCATGTAAGTCTTTCCATTTTCCTCTGTTTTCATTATAGTCATTATTTCTTACAGTACAGTAATATAGTCACTACATTCATTTACTACAATTTTATTAGCCATTCCTGAATTGATGGGTAGCTATTTTGTTTCTAGTTCTTTGCTATCACCAGAAGTACTGCTTATAAATATTTTGACATATGGGGTCTTTTCATCATTAACTTCCTTAGGGCACATCCTTAGCACTGGAATCTGTAGGTCAGAGAACATGGACATTTATTAATTTTGTTTTATATTTGCACTTTCCAGTATGGTTGGATCAATTCATAGTTCTTCCAATGATGCACTGGTGGTTCTTGACTTTCTGTACTTTCTTCAGCATTGGCAATTGACATTTTGTGCCATCTTTTCCACTTTTCTAGGTGAAAGATAAAGCCTTAAGCTTATTTTGCTTTTTATTTTTCCTATTAGTGGTTTATAACATTCTTTCATATTTTTGTTAATAGTTTGTAATTCATCTTTTGAGAATGGTTTGTTAATTTCCTTTGACTACTTATCTATTAGGGATTGGATTTTGTGCTGATGTATTTCTATTTGTTGTTTATCAGATATATAGCCCTTTTGAGGTACTACAAAGATTTTTATCCACTTGACTGAGAATTCTAATTGCATTTTGTTTATGTAAAAGATTTTTGATTTTATATAATTAGAATTGTCTGCTTTATCGTTTGTAATCATGTCTAACCTTTGGTTAAGAATTTATCCCTAACCATAATCGTAAAAGATAGACTATCTGCTTATGTCCTTGTTTATGGTATGAGCTTTAACATTCAGATCACATATCCTTTTTTGAATTTATCAAGGAATATGGTCTAAGGTGTTGATCTAAACTTAATTTCTCACATGTTGCTTTCCATTTTTTCTAGCAATCTTTGTCAAATATGGAATTCTTCCTTAGTAATTTCCATTTTCAGGTTTATCAAACACTTGATTACTTAGTTCAGTTATTTCTAATTCTTCCCTGTCTAATTGGTTTCAATGAACAATTTTCTTATTTTTTAACAGTGCCAAATAGTTTTGATGATTACTATTTTAGGATATAATCTGAGGTCTGGAAATGCTGTTCGCCATTCCTTCTTGTCTTTTTTGATGATTTCCTTTTATAATCTTGGTATTTCATTCGTCCAAGTGAATTTTGCTCTTGTTTTGCCTAGCTTTATAACATATTGCTTTGGTAGTTTTAGTGGCATAGCTCTACATCCAGTAAATGAGTTTCGGTTATGTTATCATTATTATTATACTATCTTGGCTTAACCATGAGCACTGATTATTTCTTCAATTATTTAGAATGTCCTTTGTTTCCTTAACCAGTGTTTTATAATTATTCCTATTCAGGTATGAAGTGTTCTTTGGCATATTGGTTCCCAGATATTTTATAAATTTCGTAGTTAATTTGGATCGAACTTCCCTTTACATTATTTTTTTATATTTTGTTAAACCTATATAAAATACTATTGATTTTTCTGCATTTATTTTGTAAGTTGTAACTTATTGAAGCTTTTAAAGATCTCAATTTATCTTCTGACTCCTGAGGATTTTTAATTGTAAAGCCCTTAGCACAGTGCCTGGCGCATAGTAAGTGTTATATAAACACTAGCTATTACTATTATTACTATGCTCCATGTCATGTCATCATAGGATAATTTCTTTTCCTCTATCTTTATGCTTCTAATTGCTTTCTCTTTGTTTATTCTTATTGCCAGCATCTCTACAACTATATCAGGTAACGGTGATAAAAGGGACATCCTTGCTTTACCTGTGAATTTACTAGGAAAGTTTCTATTATTAAATAATTTAATATAATAGAAGCTTTTGGTTGCAGGCACATACTTTTTTGATATTAAACAATTCTTCTATGCCTATATTTGATAGGGTGTTTTTTTTTTAAGCATGAATGAATGTACTTTGTTAAAGATTTTTTCCTGTCTCTCTTGATATAATCATATGCTTTTGAGTATTTTCATTTTCATTATTTTGTTAATGTTGATTCATCCTTTCATAAATGATATAAATTCAACTTGATGATAGTGAATGATTTTTTAGAGATAAATTTTGTAATATTTTTGCCAGAATTTTATTGAACAATTTTTGTATTTATAGTCATAGTAGTAAAGCTTTTTTGTCTTATAATGCTTTGGTAAAGTGTGCTATTTCTTAGTTTTTAAGAACAATGTATGTATTGTGAAATAATTTATAAATACATTCTATAAAAGTTTTATCCTGCAAATGTCTAGATTTTTTTTCCCTTCCCACTTTAGTAATTTCTTTACAATTAGTTCATTTTCTTCTCAAAGACTAGATTATTTAAGATCTCTATTTGATGTTCTGTTAATTTGTATATTTTATATTTTCTAGATAATTATCTATTTATTTTGAATTCTTTTCTTGACATATAACCATATTGTAGCTTCTGATGTTTCTTTTTATTTCTCTTGGGTTTATTGTGATTTTACTTTTTTCATTTTGTTAATTTGATTTTCATCTCTTTATGGAATTAGATTTTTTTGTCATAATTTTCAAAGAATCAGCTTTTAGCTTTGATTATCATTTCTGTACTCCTTTTGGCTTACAATTTATAATTTCTCTAATTTTAAGTTTTTTTCTTTTGTGCTTAATTGTGATTTGATGTTTATATGTTATTTTCCTGATTTTTAAAAATTGCATATTTAATTCATTAATTCTTTTGTATTATTTCATGTTGTTAGGGATATAATTTTTCTTCTGTGAACTGCTTTAACTTTTCCTAGAAAATTTGGAATGCTGTTATACCATTTTTGTTTTCTTTTTCATAACTATTGTTTCTATGATTTGTGTTGTGATTCACTCATTGTTCAGGATTTTACTTTTGTTTCCATTTGTATCTGTTTCTTTTCTGGTTCTTTGGAATTGACTACTGTTTTTATTGCATTATGTTTTATGGAGGATGTACTTGGTATTTTTTTTTATGTTAATTTAAAATTTTTTTTGTGTTCTTATATATTAACTATTTCTTCATAGGTTCCATATGGCATAGAGAATGAATATTCTCTAACAATCTCATTGAATTCTAAATTCTCCAGTAGTTTGTTCAGTTCTATATTTTCCTTTTCATTTATCTTCCTATTAGATTTTTCTACTCTGAGAGAGGTACTGGAGAGCCATTGAAATTTTTTGGGTAAAGGAATGCTAGGGTCAGAGAAGTGAATTAAGAAGATTATAATTTATTCAGTATTCACAGCTTTCCACTTTGAGATCTTCCAGCCTTTTGACTTGTCATGATCTTGCTTGTGGTGTCACTCATTGACTAGGCTGTGAAAGTATATGGGATGGAGCACTTTCTGTAATGTCAGGAGTATAGCTAAAGAAGTGAAAACTTTACAGATGAATTTCACCTGATTTTCTTTTGCTTGAGTAGGGAAAGCTCTTCCAAAACAAGGCTTTACTTTTTACTTATGCTAGACACAGAAAAACTTCCAAAATTTCAGGATAGAGTGGAGCTGTGTGACATTGGGAAAGTTACTTAATCTGTTTGCTTTAGTTTCCTAATAATAGCACCCACCTGTAGTTTGTTGTAAGAATGAAATGAGATAATATATATTTTTTTATTTTCAGAATTATTTTCAGACCCTAAAGTGCTGTATAAATGCTAGCCATTACTATTATTATTAATGATAATTTATGTGTGGGGCACCTAGGTGGTGCAGTGGGTAGAGCACTGGCCCTGGAGTCAGGAGGATCTGAGTTCAAATCCAGCCTCAGACACTTGACACATGTACTAGCTCTGTGACCTTGGGCAAGTCACTTAACCCCAATTGCCTTGCCAAAAAAACAAAAAAAACTAATTTATGTGTGCAGGTAGTTATAGGAATTCTTAAGAGGGTTTCTTGTATAGAAGTTCCCACCTTAATTTATGTGTGAGTTATTTAAACCTTTGATGGATTTATTCTAATAGTCATCTGTTGGGCTTTAATCAGCTGTCCCAATACAGTACAAAACATATGAATAATTTTTATTTGGAAATATTTTATGAGTATGAAATTCAAAAAACCTGAAAAATTTAGTGTGGTGAATATAAATCACAATCCCGTGCATTGCCATCATTTGAAGAAGTAAGTTATTTTTAAGTTTCATCAACACAAGTACTAAGGCTTTATGAATGTCAAATAATTAAGGGAACATTGTTTGTAGTGTTCTGTTACCTGCTGATTTAGTGTTACTGATTATCTAATCCAAGTAATACTCAATTAATAAAATGGCACTCAAATAGAGTTGGCAGGAAATAAAAATGCCTATTTTTTGGCTCTCAAAACAAGCGTATAATTTTTTCCACAAACCTCTATAGGTGTTCAGAGGAGGTAGATGTGAAATTGGGAGTGGATTGTATTTACTCAAAAATATTGATTTCAGAATTATTTATGAGGTAGGTGAAGAGAACCATTGCATTGTTTAGTATCCGTAAGAGCTTCGTCAAACTGAAAATAATTTAAAATTGGACATTGCTGGCATCCCATATCCCCTGGGATTAAGAACAATTGGGAAGGACCAAACTGAGTCTCACAGCTCTCTTTTATAAATCACAGGGATGGGTGGCTGATTCTCAGTCATCTGGAGACAATCTCTGAATGAAGCTCAAATCAATTTAGCCCCAAGGTGCACTTGTACCGTAGGAGCAGGTGTCTCAAACAATGATCCATGCCTTGGAATCTCATCAGGTTATTGAATAACTGTTCATATTGATCATTGACTTCCCTGATTACTCTCTACTCCCAGTGATTTAAGATCTAAGGCTCAGATGCAACATTTAAATCTAAACATACTTTTGAACATGTCGTTGAAAAGCAGCTTGAATAGTGCATTGATTTTGATGAAATGCCCAATGACTTTGTGGCTAATAAAGCAAGAAAATTTGTATTGTAATCATGATTGGATTAATAATTATGCCTGTAGATAAATTTACTTGGTTTTATTGTGATTTTGAGGCCACACAAATGTTGAAATGATCTCTTTGAAGGGATAAAATTATGTTCAGAATTGCTTGAGTGAATATGTGTGCATTTTAAAACTTGCTTAGGATACGTAAAGGTTTTGCTGTAGATATGCTCAAAATATGTTTGAAATTCCTTTCAGGGAGTTTACTTTAATGTCATTTTATAAGCTAGGTAGGAAAATGTCATTATCATTTAAAAGTATGAAATGATATTAAGAATTTCCATTTCTGGAATGTAGTAGTTCATTTTTGAAAGTTGAAAGGCTATTTATAAAGAATATAAATGGAATTAAACAAAAACCTAAGTAACATTTCATCATGTAGTAGACAAATTATTTTTTAATTTCCAATTTTCTTGGGTTGATTATAGGATCATAGAGTTAGATCTGAAATCTTATTTGATTAAATTTCATAACCATGTATTAAGCTCCTACTTTGTACAGAGTATTGTGTATGTGAAGGTGTCTATGCATGTGTGTATGTATATATATATATATATATATATACACACACACACATATTCATATGTATACATACACATGTGTGAAATATGTGTGTGTATATATGTATATATGTTATATATACATATCTTGTACAAATACCATATGATGAGAGACCTTAGGAAGGAAAATTCATTTTCAAGTTGGGAAAAGCTTCATGGAGATGGTACTTGATCTGGGTCTTGAAGTATGGGTAGGGTATTTTGGGGAGGGTGGGAGGAGGATGGGTCAGGAATGATGTGCTTGTAATAGATAATAGCCTAAGCAAATTGCAGGGGGCTTGGAAAGGATGGGGAGTCTTCCAGGGATTGAGAGTAGTCTGCTTTGTTTGGAAAGTTAGTGGTGCCAGGTGGTGAAGGGTTTTAACTGTTTTAGGTTAAGTCATTTGAACTTTGTATTTTAGGTAGATGGGAATATGGAGCATATTAAATCAGGGGAATGACATCATGAGAGGTATCCATTTAGGAAGCTTAATCTGGCAGAATGTTGACTGGATTAGAAGGGGAAGAGGTTGGAGTTAGGAAGATCTATTAGGAAGTTGGTATAATAGTTTAGGACCTGAACTTGATTGGATATAGTAGAAGAAAGGGAAAAATCTGAGAGAGATTTCTGGGGTAAGATTTTTAAAAAAGTTACTGTTAATGTGCTAATTTTAATGAGTATATATATGAGAAATAAACAGCCTACAACTAGAATGATTTATATTTAAAATATTTTCTGTCTATATAAGGTTTCATTTTAAAAATAATTTTAGTCCGTTTTGTTTTTATCATTTTACATGTGTTTCTGTATATTAATCTTGTTTTGATGTTATAGAATTTTAAAATTGCAACGTTATGCATCACAACTGCTTTGACAGTTCTTCAGTTATTGGACACTTAGGTTTGTTTTCAATTTTTTTCCTGTTACTTAAAAAAAAAGCATGAATGTTTTTATTTAAACAAGTGTTTTCCCTCCTATAACTAAGGTATTTGATATAGTCATTAATAGTGAAAACATTGGATCTGTTTGCATTTCCAGAATCAGAGTAGTAGGATGCTACCCCCCTGCTCCATATCCTTGCTAATAGATCATGATTCAAAATTATTTTAATTAGTATGTCTGTTATTATTGCAGTGGCTCTCATTTTTTCATGAGTTACTCGTAGTTTGTCTTCTTTTTTCATATCCACCGACCTTTTGTCTATTGAAATGAGTCAAAGGCTTATTGATTCATATCAGTTCTTTAGATTCTGGATGTCAGAATTTTATATGATATTTATCACAAAGATTTTACCTTAATTTATTTTGTTTTAAGTATTTTAGTTTTTGTTGTGTAAAATCTTTTTGCTTTTATATAATCATGTTCATGTATTTTATCTTTTTAAAATAAAATTTTAATTTTTTTAAATTAACAAAATGTTTCTTGATCCCAAAATGAAACAAGAAGAAAAACAAAAAAAAACTTTTGGAGGGGGAAGGCAGGGCAATTTGGGGTTAAGTGACTTGCCCAAGGTCACACAGCTAATGAGTATGTCAAGTGTCTGAGGCTGGATTTGAGCTGAGGTCCTCCTGATTCCAGGGCCAGTACTCTACTCACTGCGCCACCTAGATGCCCCATAAAAACAAATAATTTCTTACTAATATGAAGAATAATTAGGAAAAACAAATTCCCATATTGGCCATGTCCAAAAATGTCTCATTTTTCATATTTAGGCCCTGACCTCACTGTCAAAGGGTGAGTAGTATCCTTCATCATTAGTCTTCTGGAATCGTGGTAGATTATATTGACTAGAGTTTTTATGTCTTTCCAAATTATTCATATAAAATATTGTCCTTCCTCCAGGTATCATTGTTTTCCTCGTCTCCCCACTTTACTCTTTATTGGTTTCAACTAGTCGTCCCACCTTTCTCAGTAACGGTTCCTTCCATTGTTTCTTATGGCACAATAGTATTTTTTTTTTTACATTTGTAGACCATACTCTGTTCAGCCATTCCCCAATCCTTGGATTAATCTCCCCTCTCATTTCCAGGTCTTTGCTATTACAAAAACAACTATTATTATAAATATTTTTGTACCTATTGGACTTTTTCCTTTTTCTTTGATCCCTTTGGGCTATAGGCCAATGGTGGTATTATTTTATCTCTAACGCAGTAATAGTATGCACAATTAATAACTTTTGGGGCATTGTTGCAAATTTTTTTTTTCTCAAATGCCTCGACCAATTTATAGCTCCACCAACAATATCAATGGGCCTGTTTTCTCCACATCTCCTCTGACATTTGTCATTTTCCTTTATTGTCAACTTTACCAATCTGATGTGTGAGTGGTGGAATGTTAGATTTGCTTTAATTTGCATTTTAAAAAATATTGGTGGTTCAAAGCATTTTTTTTCATAAAGCCTATATGAAAGCTCCATGTGGTATATAAGCATCATGTGGCATTGAATTTGGTGTGAAGTACTGATCTAAAATTAATTTCTTCCATACTACTGCTCAGTTTTCCCATCAACTAAAAAGATTATATATATTTTTTTCAATCAGTAGAAATCCATATTCTCTTCTTCCTACCCCCAACTCCCTTCTGCCTACTTGAGAACAAAAGAAAAATAAAGCCCCTCCTACAAGCCTAAAGGTAAAACAAATTTCTGCACTGGCTGCATATTTAAAAAAAATGTCTCTTACTGCACTCTGAGTCCCTCATCTCTCTATCAGAATGTAGGCAGCTTGTTTCTTCACCCGTCCGCTGGAATCATGGCTGTTCATCAGAGCCTTTCAGTGTTGTTTATCTTTACCATATTGTTGTCATAAAAATTTTCCCCTGCTTCTGTTTGTTTTACTCTGCATCAGTTCATTTAAGACTTCCCAGGTTTCTTTGAAAACATTTCTTGCAGCACAGTACTGTTTCATCATCATCAGCAGCATGCACACGCGCGCACACACACACAGACACACACGCACAAAACTTATTTGTCTATTCCCCAATTTGTAGGCATCCTCTCAGACTCCCATTCTTTGCCACCTAAAAAAGAGCTGCAGATATTTGTGTATGTCTTTAGAGCTTGTTTTACTTTGCACTAACTCTTCTCTTAATTTACTTTCTGTTTAATTCTCCCTTCTCTTTATTTCCCTTTTTCTCTTATTTCCTTGTTGAGTGAAATGTGTTCTTGTACTTCACTGTGTGTATGCATGGATGTATGTGTGTGTGTGTGTGTGTGTACGCGCGTGTATGTGTGTGTGTGTGTGTGTGTGTGTGTGTGTGTGTGTGTGTGTGTGTATTCTCCCTTTTTTTGACCAGTTCAGATAAGAGTGAGGTTTATGTATCAGCTTCCCCCCCCCCCCCACCCCTTGTTTGTATAGGTATCTACTTGCCTATACAGTGACTATGGGAGATAATTTTTTTCTAATCATCCCTTCCCTTCTCCCCCTATTGTGTTCCTCTTGCCATTCTTCTCTGAAGATCTTTGAGACCTAACAAAACCCTCCCCATGCTGTGACTAATTAAATTCTTTCTATGAGCCCCAGTGATGATAGGGTTCAAAGAGGACATGTATATCATCTCCCCATATAAAAATGCAAGCAGTTTTTCCTTGGTTGATCCTTTATGATTGCTCATTCATATTTATCTTTTATCTCTTAACTCTTGTGTTTGTACTTCAGAGTTTTTACACAACTTTGATCTTTTCATCAAGAATGCTTAGAAGTCCTCTATGTCACTAAAGGTCTATCTTTTTTCCTCTATAAGATTATAGTGAGTTTTGCCGGGTAGATAGTCTTGACTGTAAACTCATGTTCTGTCCTTTTTGGAATTCCATATTTCCAAGCTCTTTGCTCCTTCAACATGGTGACTGCTAAATTGTGCGTGATTCTCATTGTGGATCCTCAGTACTTCAGTTCTTTGACCTGATACAGGCCTTGTGGTTCTAATGCTCTTTTCACTCTTCCCCAGCTATAGTATATAGTATGGTAAAATGCACTTGTGCTAGCTTATCATCTTAACTTTTATCCCTTTTGTTTGCTAGGACAGGGAAGCACTAGACTTTTGACATGAGCCTGACTCTTTCCGCTCTGAAGCTTTCCTTAACTCTCATTGTCTCAGATAGTAGGAGTATCGAGTCTTAGACACATGTCTCGAATTTTACCCTCCTGTGCTTTGGATTTTTAGGAGAAGTTGAAATGTAGTATGTGGTAAGAATAACGAGATGGGACCCTGTGAGTCTCTGTTAGCCGGACTCTCACCGCAGGCTTCTTAGCCCCACGAGCCTCCTCAAGGAAGAGATTAGCGAATTACCTTCTGCCCCTTAAGCATCTCCTTGAGGCAGGACAGAAGAAGAAGTAGTAATCTGAAATATTTGTTGTTAAACTTCCTACGGTTCTGAGTGTGAAAGGCTCAGGTTTTGTGGGTCTAAAACAGAGTTATGTGAGGTAGAACCAAGTTTACTATGGATATTTTGTATTTAATCTGAGTATAGAGTGGAAGGTGGTGAAAAGTTTTTATTTCAGTAAATTTCAGCTGGCCAAGTATCTTTTCACAGTCCGTGTGCAACAATATTTTAATAAGATTGAATCCTGAGAATAGAAAAGTACCATTGAGCAGGATTATGGTATTTAGTGCCGGAAGGGGAGACTTAGTGTTCATTTTAGGATCACAGATTAACCCTGGGAGGGCCTTAGACATTATCTAATTTAATCTCATCATTTAAATATTTACAGGCAGCTGGTGGTACGGTAGATAGAGCACTAGGCCAGAAATTTGGAAGATCTGTGTTCATATCTCTCAGACAAGACACTTAGTAGCTGTGTGGCCCTGGACAAGTCACTTATGCTCTGGCAGCCTCAGCTTCCTTGGTGATAAAATGGGGATATAATACCACCAATCTTGAGGTTGTTGTGAGAATCAAATATGGTATTTGTAAAAAAATGCATAGCACAGTGCCTGGCACATTGTAGGCATTATAGAAATGCTTATTCCCTCCCCTTTTCCTAAACACGAGGAAACTGAAGTGTGGAGAGATGAAAAATAACCCCACTTCGTTTCTTCCCTTCTTAACTCTGCATCCTGGTTTCTGATCTCATTATTCAACTGAAATTACTCTATGGAACGTTACCAATAATCTCCTGATTTTCAAATCTAATGGCCTTTTCTCAGTTCTCATTCTTGACTTCTCTGTTTTCTACTGCCCATCATCCTCTTCTTGATACTCTCTTCTCTTTAGGTTTTGATGACACCGACATCTTTTCTCTTCCTACAGGGTTTACTGTTCCCTCTGTGTCTCCTTGGTTATTACTGTTTTTGTTTGTACTTCATTTTCAAAGAGGGCCAGTGACATCATGAGGGTGGTGTCTAGACTTGCTGATGAATTGAATTTAGGTGAGACAGAGCTCCCCCCGAGTCACTGACGTCCAGTGACAGAACAAAAGTCCAGACAACTGGCAATGACCAGGGATGCAGTGGCTGACTTTGGCCTTTCTGAATTAAGGCCTTTCCCAGTTCCTCTGAGTTGTGCCTGATAACTATGGGTATGGTCTATCCTGGCCCCTTTTCTGTTCTCCCTCTGTGTTCTTTCATTTAAGATGTTATCAGCTCTGTTGGATCTGGGTGGTACACTAGAAGGAGCACCAGGCCTTGAGTTAAGGAGACCCAAGTGTAAATCTAGCCTTAGCCATTTACTAGCTGTATGACCCCAGGCAAGTCACTTAACCTCTGCCTCCTTTTCCTCAACTGTGAAATGGGGATAATAGCAGCATCCACCTCCCAAGGCTGATGCGGAGATCCAGTGAGATTAGCCCAGTGCCTGGCACGTCTGGGCTCCCTAAGTGTTAGCTGTTGTTGTTGTTCTTATGGTCTCTTTGTCCAGCTCTAGCCTCTCTTCTGCCCTGCAGTGTCACATTGTCCTACAGACATCTTAACCTCAACATGTAAAACAGGGCCCATTATCTTTCCCTCCAAACCTGTTCCTCTTCCTTACTTCCCTGTTCTTGTTGATGGTACGTACCACTGTCCTCTCATTCACTTGGGGCTCACCACCTGGGCATCATCCTCATTCTCTGTTACCTTCCTGCCTGCCAGTATCTAGTCAGCCGCTGGGTCTTGCCGTTCCCACCTTTATCGTCCCATCTCTTGCCAACTTTTGTCCTTTCTACCCTTTGTAACATTTCTCGTATGAACCCCTCCCTCTCCTCCAACACTTCCACCATCCTGGTGCCTCGCCCTTGTTACCTACTGCCGAAACTATGGGAGAGGACAAGCAGAGTGGGATTTTTATTGTTTTGTTCTTTTTGGAATTAAGTTTCCTAGGCTTATGCTAAATTGTAAACATCTGAAGGATTAATCTCCTTTGAGCCCTGGTAATCCACAGCTGTAACACATTGGGTACCGAGGCTCGCTTTCATGCCTTCGGGCACTAAGCCAGTCATGTTCCCAGTTTTGGTACCAGGCACGTGGGCTCACTGTGCTGAGCCAATCACTAATACGTGTGTGCTGTGCACGCAAGCTCAGCCAATCAGATGTCGAGTAAAACATGTCTCTAAGCTGGGAGATTGTTACTGCCTTGGGCTCACTGGTGGGAAGAATACTTTGCCTGAGAACTCTTGAGGAGGAGAAGACATAACGGACAGTGACGGCGACGACTCTGGGTAGCCCTTGTTAAAGAGTCCCCCTGGTTATGAATGTGAACCCAGAAGAAGGAGAAAGTGAGCGTTGGGTATGAAGAAGAGAACGAGCAAGGGGGAAAATGAGCTTTGAGCCAGTGTTGGGAGAGCTGGCAGCAGGGCAGCAGAGGCAGGAGCTGGCCAAGCAGTGGGAACTTGTATAGGGATGGGATTTGGTGAGACTGGGACAGTTGTCTGTTGCTTTCCAGTTATTGCGTTATTTTTGATAGCTAAAGCTCCTACAGAGATAACAAAGGGGCCAGGGGATAAATTTCTTTTGAACTTCTCAGAGCCAAGATTATGGCGGGAGGCCAAGCTTAACTGGAGCCATGAGCTGAGACTTGGAGCAGGAGCAGAGAGTTGTCTTTGTCAGAATTCTGGTGGGAGCCAGGAGAGGTCTGCCCGCAGACCTGCAGCCACAGGGCTTGGAATTTGGCCCTGGTCAAGATGTCCCTCAGGACTTAAGACTTGGACTCTTCCCGGCCGCCCCCCCCCCCCCCCCCCCCCGCGGACTTTACTTGGACACTGTTTGGATTGAGGAGATTGCAACCTACTACGACCTAGGGGTGGAGTTTAAGGGAAGACCCTGTCCTGGGGATGTGATTGTATGAACAAGTGTCTTGGCACAGTATGTTATATATTGAATGATATGTTTTGTTTAAGGCCATGTGCCCACCTTGGTAATAAGTTCTTATGTTGCTATGAATGTTATGCTTTAGTTTCTTGAATAAGATTTAGTTTTGAGTAAATAGAGAGTTCATTATACTGTGCAGTTTGACCCTAAATAAACATATGTTCACAGCAGCAGCCCTCAAATGTGCTGTGTTGGTTGGTGTTACAAATGGCCATCTGGTTGGTCTCCCTACCTCATATCTCTTCCCTCTCTAGTCTGTTCTCCTAAGTGCATCTGATCATGCCAAACACTTCCAGTGCCTATCAACCCTCTCACTTCCATTTAGTAAACTCTAATGGTTTCCTCTTCTCTCCAGGCTCAAATATTAAATTCTGTCTTTGGTTGATCTTCATTGCCTAGTCTCTTCCTACCTTTCCTTACTTTCTTACGCCTTCCACTCCCCCAAGTACTTTGTGATTTGTCAGCAGTGGTCTCCTTGCTATTTCTTGTACAAGCTTCTCTATCTCCTGGCTGCATTTTTCACGGCTTTCTTCCATGCCTAGAGCTCTCTCCCTCATCTTTGCTTCCTGCTTTCCCTGTCTTCCTTCAAGTCCCAGATAAGTATTCCCTTCTGCAAGAACACTCCCAAGTCTTCCTTAATCTTACTGCTTTCTTCCTGAAATTTCCCCCAGTTTATGCTGTATGTATTGTTTATATATAGTTATTTGCATGTTTTCTCTCCCATTAGACTGAATTCCCTGATCGCAGAGACTGCTTTTTGCCTTTTTTGTGTCCCCATTGTTTAGTAGAGACTTGGTCCAGAATAAGTGCTTAATCAATGCTTATTGTTGCCTTGCATAAGGCACCATAACTAATAAGTATCAGAAGCAGAATTTGAAGTTAGGTAGATCTACAGATAGAGTGAGCGCTTACTAAGCACTTTGGTGTTCCAGTCCTGTCAGAAATGCTGGCATACAAGCAGACAAATGTCCTTGTAACAGCTTCTCTCTGCTGGTCCTTCAAATGTACTTCGTGCTTTTGTATACTTATTATTTTACATTGTAGTTATTTTTATTTGTCAGATCCCTAGTACCAAAGTAAACATTCTAAGAATTAGGGACCATATTATAGCTAAGCTTTGCATTCTTTATAGTGTTAACACATTGACTCGTTTGCAATGAATATTGAATCAATGACTGTTAGATTGAATTTATATGGTGATTATATATTTCAGGCATGCTACAAAGTTTGAAAATCTTGATCCTTTTCTGAAAACGCTTTGCGCATGTATGTGTGCACGTCTATGTATGTATATATCTATCTTTCCTTGTAATCTAGTATGTAGTTTGGCTTATAGAAATATGTAACTATACTTTCTAGCTCATTATTAAGTGGTATACGGAAATGGTAAGCTCCTGAATGTTGGGGTAATAATTGTTCTGCTGAAATAACTAGCTGTCACTTTTCTTGTAAGAAATTGAAATTAAATATATGAAGTAAAAATGTGTAATTTGCTTTATGTGTTTTACTAAGATTTAAGGTGAGGGTGAACTCTATGCCTTGCAGCCTCTAACTGAAGCAAAGTAATTCAGATGGGGAAACTATTAAATTCATTTTTCACTTCATTTAAGCAGTTTTGGATCTTTTTTCCTTATTAAATTGTTACATTTCAGATTATCTTTACTTCAAAGGAAATTGGAGTGCTTTGGTTAACAGTAATTTTTGCCTCTTAACTACATTACTGTAGTTTGGAGCTTTGCTGGTCTAATTTGTACCCTAGGGCAAAAACCATGTTTCTAAATTGTTTTCAAATATGTCTGACTGGCCAATGCTCTTTGGACTCCGTCAATGAAGAATTTACTTGTAAGTTGTTACAGGTGATATTTATCTTCAGTGAGAGAAAGCAGCCAGGAAAAAGTTTTTTTTAAGTTGGTTTGGGTGTGGAGGAATATTCGTGTTTTCAGAACTGTCTAGTGTGTATACATTTGTCTTTCACTTTGCCCTTTCTGTTTTTCAAAGTCTTAGTAAATACTACCATAGCACAGCTAAAATAAAGGCGGCTCCATCATGGTGGCATCAAGGTGCCATCATAGAGTCACAGACATTCTTTAGGTGCCTGATCCTCTTGTTTAGTCATTTTAGTCATGTCTGACTCTTCATCACCCCTTTTTCAGGTTTCTTGGCAAAGAAACTGGAGTGGTTTGTAATTTCCTTCTCCAACTCATTTTTTCAGATGAGGAAACTGAGGCAAACAGGGTTAAGTGACTTGTTCAGGATCACAGAGCTAGTAGATATTGGAGGCTGCATTTTTGAACTCAGGTCTTCCTCATTCCAGGCCTGGCACTCTTCTGCTCTACCATGTGGTGCTAGGTGTACCACCTAGCAACTGGAAAAAAATGGAGATGTCCTTACCCAGGAGAAGCTTACACTGTATTAGTGATGCATCAGGTACACAGAGAAGTGAATACAAGTTATGTTGAATAGAAGAAAGGACTAACAACTGGGCAAGGAGGAATGATCAGCAAAGCTGAGGCCACATGACAGGCAGTTTTGATTTCCTTAATATGAAAGACGTGAATCCACTGTTAAGAGGGACAGGAGTGTGTTTGTTATCAATACTTAAGGAGAGAAGAGAAGGTTTTAAGAGCTGCTGCATGGAGTTTGATAATTGGGGAAGGTTTGTCACATAGCAAGAAAGGCCTGGTTGAGATTATATGTTGCTCATCCTTGGTGCTGGAAGAGGACCAAAATGTCTTTATGATGTTGGGGTCAAGGTACAGTGTATTCAGTTGTGGCCGAACATACCAATATGAGCTCAGAAGGCTCTACCACAGGTCGGACACAAGTAGCGCTTGAACATTTGGGATGGAGATGATTCTGTACGTCTCATGTTTCTTTTAAACTACTGTAACTCTGCTTTGCTCATAGAGCATTGCACCATCTTTGATGTGGGCATGCCATGCTGGGGGGTCCTGTGCCAGTATCTTCCATGTCTCACAGTTGATACTAAAGTTCTTCAAAGAGGCCCTGAGAGTGTCCTTGTATCGCTTCTTCTAGCCTCTGTGTGAGTTCTAATTTAGACAATATGGCCAGTTAATTGGAGTGTAGAGTAGAGTTTGAATGCTTGCATGGCAGTTTAGCTTGAGAGAGCACCTCAGTGTCTTGTACCTTATCTTGCCAGGTAATCTTCATCATCTTCCTAAAACAATTTAAATGGAAGCAACTGAGTTTATTGGCATGTTGCTGGTATACTTTCTAAGTTTCACAGGCATCCAACAATGAAGTCAGTGCAAAGCCAGCTTAATACTACTCTTTTCTCCCACATTTTCTTTCAGATCCTCCCAAACACTGAGCTAGCTCTGTCAATGCATGCATCAGCCCCATTATCTATGTGGATATGCCTAGAAAGTATGCTGCCAAGTGAACTTATCCACAGTATTCAGAAATTCTCCATTTGCTGTAACCAGTGGTTCCGTGTATGGGTGGTGCAGTTCTGGCTGGTGGTGAACCTCCATTTTCTTGGTGTTAATTGTCAGGCCAAAATTAGCACAAGTGGCAGAGAATTGATCCACTCTCTACTGCATCTTAGCCTTAGAGGCTGCATTGAGTACACAATCATCTGTGAACAAAAAGCTGTGCACCAACTCTCCTTCCATTTTTGTTTTGGCTTGTAGCCTATTCAAATTAAATAATTTGCCATCAGTGTGATAGCTGACCTTGATGTTTGTCCTCACTGGAGGCTTCTTATAATATTGCTGAAAATTCATCATACTAGAAAAGCATAGGAGCAAGCACCCAGCCCTGTTTTACTCCACTGGTGACTGGAGAAGTATGAGAGATCATGCATTATCCAGAACCCATCCGTGTGAGCATGCCTTCATGAAATTGGGGTCAATACTGATGAACTTCTCTGGACAATCAGATTTTCCCATGATCTTCCCCAAGTCCTCAGGATGGACAGTATCGAAGGTTAAGACCTAGTCAGGTGTACATTGTATACAGACCTGTTCTGCTCCTGGCATTTCTCCTGGAGCTGTTGGGCAGCAAACACGATGTCAACTTTTCCTCGGCCCTTTCTGAAGCCACATTGGCTCTCAGGTAGATGACCATCTTCCAGGTGAAGGATCAGCCTATTGAGGGGGACTCTTTCAATTATATTGCTGGCCCTTGGGTGATTGTCACAGCACAATCTGTAAATTAAAAGTTTGCCATGCAGCAGTGAAGGTCTGGCTGAGATTAAATAGCATAATTATAGTGCCAGTCTGTGTGGGACTAGACAGATGTAGGGATTCACATAGGTTTAGAGTTTTTCAAATCCTGGATAGTACCAGGACAAGGGAACAAGGGATTCAGGGATAGAGGATGATCCGATAACTAAAGGTGCAAAATTATAAAGGAAGGAAATAAAGCCAGGATAGGCATAATGGAATGGGGGACATGGAGAGGATGGAGGCTATAGAGAGGACAAGTAAAAGCATTAGGAGGAGATTGAGAAAGAGGGGAATGAAAGGAATTCATGATTAGAGAAGGATTCTAAAGCCTAGGAAGTTGATGGTGGCACATTTATGAATGATGGGGAGATCGAAAACATAAACATTCCTGTTGTCATAGGAGCTGTGCAGATTGATTAATGGGAGATGAGAATGTTTGAAGGGCTGTCAGTGTTTATATTGAAGTCCCTAAGTAAGAGAGCAGGGATTGGCATAGTGAGGAAGTGTATGAGTCACAGATTAAAGTTTTGGCAAAGGGAAGGAAAATGGCTGTGGGCTGGTAGATGGCTGGAAAAGGATCTGGACAGGGTAATGTTGATGGTTGGGGTAAACCTCAAAGCCAGAGGGGTATAAAGATTTTGAGGATAGACACTAGGTTTTTTTCTTTGGAGTTTTTTTTTCTTCCTTTGGGTTTTTTTTTCCTAATTGCTTTGGCTTTGTATCCCCAGTTCCTGGCAAAGTACCTGGCACATAGTAGTTGCTTAATAAAAGCTTCTTGATTACAGAAGTTTCATGATGGATCAGAATTATTTTTTTGGAGGGGGGAAGGCAGTTGGGGTTAAATAACTTGTCCAAGGTCACACAGCTGGTAAGTGTCAAGTGTCTGAAGTCAGATTTAAACTCAGGTCTTCCTGATACCAGGGCCTATATTCACTGTACCACCTTGCTGCCCTGTGAATCAGAATTTAATGATAGAAATGGCATTCTGGAGGGCATAACGGAAGAGGAGGGCAGAGAGTAATAGGAACTGAACAGAATTAGGGCAGAGCAGGATGAGAAGTAAAAAATGGGAACGTTGGTTTTTTGTTTTTGTTCTGTTTTTTTGGTCTCACTAGATGCAGTGATAAATGGAGAAAGAGGTGGGATTTTATTAGTGATAGGATAGGGGAAGTAACAACTGACTGATGCTCCCCATTTTAAAGTCCTAGAATGAAGGACAGTTATGCTCTCATTCTCAGAAACACAGTGAAGCATAGGAAAAGACAAAAGAGAGATTGGATTAGTGAATATTTGGTGAGCAGGTCCTCTTAACTTGAACTTTATGTCAATTCCCTTGTCTTATCCTAAGATAGCTATGGATGACAATCCTCTCAGTAGATACTCCATATATAGAGTGCTCAGTGGCTCCCAAGAGTGTTGAAGTGGCAGTGTTTTTCTTAGACAATTTGGAGAAGTGGAGTGAATTAGATAGTACCTCCACATATCAGAGTAAGTTTCAAGGCAAGAAGAACTGGGAATCTATCCTTGCAAAAGGAGAATTGCAACTGCTACCAGCTTAGTGATGGGGGCGGGAGAATTGTTGGCATGTTCTAATCCTCTCTTCCTAGGCAGTTGACATAATAGAGGGCTGAAATGTTGTTTCTCAAGACAGATTTGTTGACATAAGCTAGAGTGAATATTTTCTTTGTATATAAAATTAACTATATTGAATACACTTCTCATCTACCCCTCTCCTACTAGAATGACAGATCTTTACCTCATAGTTCTGACTTGCGTGGTACAGCCACAGATTGTCAGAAAGATCTGTCATCTGACTTTGTCTTTTTGGTCTAGTTGTTGATGATGTTGTAAATTATGGGTATCTCCTTTCTACAGGATCATTTGTTCTACATTGGCACTAGAAAGGGGATTCAGATAAAGGTCCAGCAAAACTTGGATTAATCTAAGATTAAAAACCTAAGATTATTGCTGGAAGGGACTTCTCTCTCAGACTTCCTTAAATCCCCATCCTTGCCTTTCTTAGCAATTAAAATCCCTGGGTCAACCGTTCTTCAGAATGTCTTTTAGTGCTTCTGTTCCTTTGGTATTCTGATTCCCTTCCCTTCTTCTTGTGACCTGAAAGTCACATTTACCTTATGGATGATTATATTTACTGAATGGGATTGAAGGTAAAAGATAAAGCATTACACTCCCAAAGTCTGTGTAGGCTGATTCAGAAAGTCCTGAAATCTTGATTTCTCAGTATTTCTCAATATTTCTGATATGTTTTGGTCACAACTGCACTTTTTATTAAGGATATAGATTTGCCCTGGGGCCATTTGTAGAAGATTATTCTTCTGTATCAAAGTCACAGTGTTACCCATTCAGATTCCTGTAAGGCTAACACTTACTTTCTAGCTGATTGTCATGGAAAACTGTATACTCCCAGGACTGATTACTGGAGCTTTTAGGGTCAGAATTATCTCAATCTTCTCTTTCTGATCTCTGGTGTGTCTCTATAGTGTCTCCATTGAGGTTTAAGGGTGCTCCGGACCCCAAAATACCAACATGCTGGATCCTGCTTGAATGAATTCAACCCAAGCCTTCTTTCAGCCAAAGGAAAAAAAAGAAAGTTTATTAAAGATCCTTCACATTGGCCAGACTCTTAAGAAATCTCACCATTGATTAGACTCTTAAGGAATCTGAACCTTTGTGACGCTTGTATTGACAAGTGGGCCAGAACAATCTGACCCAGATTGAATCTGAGCTAGATTGAATCTGTGCACCTTCATGGAGGCAAGATGGATCTTATATACAGAAAGACTGTGGGAGGGATCTAGGGTTGGCCAAGTAGTCTGGGGTGATGAGAGGAGGGGTTTAGGGAGGATCTTGAGGAGAAGTCTAAGGAGGATCTTGATGGGACTGGGGTGACTAGAAGTCTGACTCTACGAACCTAGAGAATGGGATTAAAGGTGGGAAATAGCTGAAGGCTGCCTAGAGATAATAGACCATGGAGGGCTAGGCCAGGTTTAGGGTAACCCAGATTTGGGCCTAGCTGTCATGGAAGGCTTATGGCCTCAAGCGAAAGCCAGATCTAGTGGAAAGATTCAAGGAGAGTTCAAGGAGGTTCCCAGAGCCTATACCCCACCATTTCTATGTGATAAGAATCTCTTTTACTTAATAGAGTAATTTCTACCATAATGTAAGTTCATTGTCCACAGTAGTCAATAAACTTTTATTAAGTACCTTTACACAGACCCTTGGATTTGCAGTCTGTAGATTTCCTTTGAAATCCTATTTCTGCTCCTTCTTAACTGTATATCCTTGGAAAAGTAGCTCAATCTTTCTACCTTAAAGTTTCTAGGTCTGCTGTGATGCTCAACTTTATAATGAATATAATTTAGTTCAGTACTATGTCAGGTGCTATTATTTTACGTCATGGGCTGGTGTCACTGTTTCTGTTTCATAACCCCTAAATATCATGTAATCAGCTTACTTATTCCTTCTTTGATAGTTTAATTATCTTTCTCATGTTTCTTTTCCTCAGAATGTTTCCAAGTCAAATATTCTGCCTGCATAGGTTTATTTTTCAGGAATTCTCAAATGTCTCTTTTTTGAGGGGGAATATCTATCTTTTTATTGGTGATTTGGGTAAGTTTTGCAGAGTATATCATTTTGGGTTACATCTTGAGCTCCTTTGCTTTTTGAAATATACTGTTCCTTTCTGTGATTTCTTATGACTGTAGAATAATCTTGAGTTATTCGAATTTCTTTTCTTTTATATTTAATTTGTCTGGCCATTTACAAAACTTGTTGGTTTTCATTCAGTTTGTGAAATTTAGTGACTGTGTCAAGGAGTTTGAATTCAGCATTTTTTTTTCCTGAAGGTGATCTGTAGATTCTCTGTATTAGTGCTTTGTTGTTTAAATTCAGGGGTTATCCTCCTGCATCTAGTTTTCCAGGCTAATCACTTTGGTTTGTGTAGAATGTATGTGGTCTTTTGATATTGTTGCCTTTTACTTCTTTAAGGCCATGATTTTTCTACATTGGTGGGTTTTTTTTAGGTCAACTTCCTGTCCTCAAAAGACTTATATTATTTTTAGTAATAATTTACTTTTTCCCCCAGTTACACGTCAAGAAAATTTTTAGCATTCATTTTTACAAAATTTTGAGTTCCAAATTTTTCTCCCTCCTTCCCTTACCACCCCTCTTCTGAAGATGGCAGGCAGTTAGATATAGTTTATACCTGTGCTCTCATGTAAAAATTATTTCCATATTTGTCACAGTTGTGACAGAAGAAAGAGATTAAAAAAAACATGAGAAAGAATAATGTAAGTGAAAAAAAATATGCTTCGATCTGCATTCAGAATCCCTCAGTTCTTTATCTGGATATGAATAGAATTTTCCTTCATGAGTTGTTTGTATTTGTCTTGGATCATTGTGTTGCTGAGAAGAGCTGAGTCATTCATAGCTGCTCATCACACAATGTTGCTGATTCTATATACAATGTTTTCCTGGTTCTGCTTCTTTCACTTTGCATCAGTTTGTACAAGTCTTTCCAAGATTTTCAGAAATCTGCCTGTTCATCATTTTTTTAAAATAAATTTATTTATATTTAGTTTTAAAAATTCACTTAAATAAGTTTTAAATTTTCTCTGCCTCTCTCCCCCCACACCCAACATGGTGTGCAGTGTGATATAGTTTCTACATATACATTCTTATTAAACATATTTTCACATTACTCGTGTTGTATAGAAGAATTAGAATGAATGGGAGGAACCATGAGAAAAAAAACAAACCAAAGCAAAACTAAACATAAAAAGAGAGCAAATAGTATGCTTTGATCTACATTCTGACTCCATATTTCTCTCTCTGGATGTGGATGGTATTTTCCATCATGAATCTTTTGGAGTTGTTTTAGGTCCTTGAATTACTGAGAAGAGCTAAGTCGATCAAAGTCAGTCCTTGAGCAATGTGGCTGTTACTATGTACAGTGTTTTCCTGGTTCTGCTCATTTCCCTCACCATCAGTTTTAAGTGTTTCCAGGTTTTTCTGAAGTCCTCCTGCCCATAATTTCTTATAGCACAGTAGTATTCCATTACATTCATATACCACAACTTTTTCAGCCATTTGATGGGCATCCCCTTAATTTCCAATTCTTGGCTGCCACAAAAAAAGTTGCTATAAATATTTTTATAAATGTGAGTCCTTTTCCTGTTTTTATGATCTTTTTGGGATACAGCCCTAGAAGTGGTATTGCTGGGTCAAAGGGTATGCACAGTTTTTTAGTACTTTGGGCATAGTTCCAAATTGCTCTCCAGAATGGTTGGATCCGTTCACAACTCCACCAACAATTCATCAGTATCCCAATTTTCCCACATCTTCTCCAACATTTATCATTTTCCTGTTTTGTCATGTTAGTCAATCTGATAGGTGTGAGGTGGTACCTCAGAGTTGTTTTGAGTAGCATTTCTCTATTTAGAGCATTTTTTCATGTGACTATAGATATCTTTAATTTCTTTGTCTGAAAATTGCCTGTTCATATCTTTTGACCATTTGTCAATGGTGGAATGGCTTATATTCTTCTAAATTTGACTCAGTTCTGTATATATTTTAGAAATGAGTCCTTTATCAGAGGTACTTGTGGAAAAATTGTTTCCCAGCTTTCTCCTTTCCTTTGATATTAGTATTCTTGTGTTTTAAGTTTGTCAGCACTCCCTAGATTATCCTTTTGGCTTCCAGCCCAACGCCCACAGCCGTCATCTAAGGAAGAAGCTCCTGTGTATCTCTACCAATTATCCACCAATTGCTACATATAGGACAAGCAAGCCAATGTAGTTCAAGTAATAAGGCCCTCTGAGGAAGAGACAGGAGACATGTTCAGGCAAGTCAGAGCACCACCACCATCACCACACTGACAACTATCTCCTCCCAGATCCTAATGGGCATAGCTGGGACCCTTACCCCAAGAGCTTTGCAAATAGAAAGACTCTCAGTCATTATCCTGGGAAGCAACCCTTGAGTCAATGCAGCCTGTTACTACACCTGGAAGTATTAAAGCTACTGAAGCTCAGACATGAAAGTTCTTGTTATTAAAGTCCTTGGTACTATCAGATGGTTCAATATATAAAATTGATGATTTTACCAGTGGATATGACATTATAGAAGAGGCATTACCATCTGATTTGTTGTTGTTCCCCAAAAGAACATAGGCCTTTCCATTTGACTTGCAACTGAAACCTTCTATGTTTTGTCTCCTATTAGAGAATAAGGTCCTTGAAAGCAAGGATGATCATAATTTTCTATTTGTATCCTTTGCACATAATACAATACTTTGCAAATATTAAAGACTTAAAAATAGTTTTTTAATTAATTAAGATCTGTTAATGTCTCTTATTACTTGAGAGAGGGAGTCTATATCATGCGGTCAGTTTTTATGAATCTGTTAGTTTTGTTTTTTAAAAGCTGCATGGAAACATCCAAATTCTGGCTTAAAACTCCGAATTTCTTCCTTAATGAATTTCATTTCTCTTTTGGAACATTCTGGAATTTTTATTGTCGATTCATACTCTCTGAAAGTCCACAGGATATTGCTATTTCTTTTAAAATTGGTCTACTTTTTTTTTTTAAACAAGTAATGTTTATTAAGGGAGCTTTGTATTCTCTTTGAGGATTTAGTACTCATTCTACCTTCTGGTTTTAGACTTCTCTTTGCTGGTTCATCTGTTTATGTTTTTTATTGTTATTAGAAAGTTTTCTTTTGAAATATTTGGTGTTTTAACTTTTTAGGAAATATTTTCCTGTAATTAATTTTCTTGCTTTTCCCCTTTTGCTGAAATTGGGTAGCCTTCTTACATAATTGGGGATATAATGTTAACTCTCCTGGATCCTTACCTTGAGAGCCCTCTTTAGGACATTATACTAGTTGCTGCTGGTTTTCAGTATTCTTTCCTTCTGGTCTGGAACAGCCATGCAAGTCACCTCAACCTCAGTTTTTTTCTCCTCCTTTCTTTCTGATGGATGGGCAGAATCATTTTTTTTTGTCAGTTCTTGAAGCATGGGACAAAGGAAAAGTCTGTGCCACTAGTGTCTTTATAGTGGGTTGTGGGGGGATGTGTCTGGTCCTTGTCAGAATGATACACGTCTTCATCTCTCATCACCCCCTTTTTCTAGACATGGTTGTGTGGATTGGTGCAAGGAGAGATGTGCCAGCAGAGTCTCTACAGTCTTGGATATTTTCCAATGGCCCCCTGTAACTGTCCTTGATTTAATTGCATCCCAGGGAGTGTGGAATCTGGTGGGTGGGTGGATGGGGGCTGCTGATTCAGCCCTTTAAGGATTAGACTTCTTTGGTTTTAATTCATAAAGATTTTGCCTTTTCAGTGTTATCTTTTCTTTGACTTTTGGATTTAGGTATAATTTTTCTATGTCTGGCACGTAATTCCTCTTTTTTACTGGGTTAGAAAGATATGTGGAAAGCTACTTTGCTATCTTGCTGGTTTTGTAACCCCAAAATCTACTAGCATTATTATTGTTGCAGTTGTTAGCATACCATGATGTTTATTAGCAATACGTTTACATTGAAACAAGAAAATCTGTATTATAAACTATATAAATATATTTAGGGAAATCTTTTTAAATGTGATCCTGATGAAGATTGTTATCCATAACTGTGATCATGAATGACTGGATTAATGTATGTCTTTCTGTCCTTTTTGCTTTATCCTTTGTTTTTTGTTTGTTTTTGCTTCTACTCTGCCTCTTATTTGGTCTATGGAACAAAAGACATCAGTGAGGTTAAAATTTAAAGAGTTTGGTCTGTAGATTTGCTCTTTGATATCCTTTGATAGTAAAATCCAAATTTTCAATGAGAACTACTTGATCCCTAAAATCAGACCAAACAGCTTTCTTGATTTCCCAGTAGTTTTGTCCTCTTGTGCTGGTTGTCTGATTCCTGCGGTGTATTCCTTTTTGAGCTGTGTACCATCCAATTCTTTGCTTCCATTTACAAATGATGTAGCCATCATTTGAGTGCTGTCCCTTTATATGTCCTTATATCTGACTCAGTTTATCAGTTCTTTCTAAGTTACAGAGAGGAGATGATAAAATCTATGGTACTTCTTATTGAGGTGCATGTCATCTAGTTTGGTGAATGTGACGTATACCTCAATAACTATAGTAATAAATTAAACACATTTGGTGTTCAAAGGACAACATACACTATGTTACATTATTTGGAGGATAGGGTATATGTTGAGAAATTGTGGGTTTTGAAGAATGTGATGAACTTGTCAGGTAAATCATAGATTTTAAACTAGAAGAGACCATAGAGGTCATCTAACCCATTTTCTTCTTTTTTTAAATGAGGAATTACAACTTAGAGAGGTTAAGTGATTTGGCATAGTTTACACAGTAAATAGTGCAGCTATTTACTCTAAATCCAGCCCTCTTTCCACAGTTCCATGCCACACATTGGAGAAGCAAAGCAGAAGGAGAGAATGGCATAAGCAAAGGCACCTGGATAGGGGAGCACAAGGTGTGCAGAGGAGAGAACCAAGAGTCCTCATTGTCTGGAGTATGGACTCCATGGAATGGAATTGTGTGGGAAAAGACAGGAAGGACAAAAGGATGCCAGAAATCACTTCTTTATTAATATGTCAAACTCTTTTTCTGATTGCTGCTTGCTGTATTTTTTTCCCTTTCTTTTTTGCTGTGATTTCCCAGTGGTCTGTAGCCCTGCTTCATTGCTTGAAGCCTTGTTCTTATGTGGAACATGGCTGGAATACTTTGTGCCTTCATGAAATTCATGACTTTTTAAGGACAGGCTAGAGTAGTTTCATTTAAAGATCATAAATAAATATTGTTTAATGTGTAAAAGTTTTTGTATTTTCAATAGGGTACACATGACCCAGTTCATGAAAGACTATTGAAGTCACCATACGGGATATTTTATAATTCTTGACACTTACAGTTGACAATGATCCCCCTGTAAACAGCATGGTTGGATTTTTAACCTTTTCTTTTTGTGTGTTGCATTTATCCCTCAGGACTCCTGATGATCTCTCCAACCACATTGTGTCCTTGCAACAGAGGGAGGTCGAGTTGGCAGAAAAGAGTGCGGCCAGTACAAGCAGGTAGGGGTGATGGGATGAATTGCCATGAGCCTGATTCTTGGTTGCAAATGACACTCTCACTCCAAGATATTCTCGAAGACTTTCTGAAAGGAAGGTTATCCTCTTTCCATGTTAGAACTAAGTAAAATTGGTGCTATATAAGACCACACTCTTGCTTCTACTCTGTCTTTAATTTGGTCCGTGGAACAAATGGGAGCAATGAGGTTAAAATTTAGAGTTCATACTGTGGATGAACTCTTCGATGTCCTTTGATAGTAAAACCCAGATTTCCAGTGAGAACTACTTGATCCCTAAAATCAGACCAAACAGCTTTCTTGATTTCCCAGTTGTTTTGTCCTCTTATGCTGGATGTCTGATTCCTGCAGTATGCTCCTCTTTGAGCTGTGTACCATCCAGCTCTTTGCAGTAGTGTAAATCCCCATCTCTTCTTTCATGACATGAGTATCGAGGCTCTTCATGAAAGAAATGTGTTTGTTTAAGAGCTAAAGAAAGCCCAGTAATCATCTTGTCCACAGTTGATCCAGTGATGGGGAGGCCGAGGAAATGCTGAGCCTGGTTGTGCATCATTGATTCTCATGCTGCAGCCCCCATCATCCCTGAGAGATGGCTTTTCTATAATTTATTAGTAGCTAGAAGGAAGTTTTTTGTTGTGTAGTGGTAGTGCTGCTGCTTGCTGCAAAAATAGGCCTTTAGAAGCATCTGGTCCTACCAAATGTAATTCCATCCATTTAGCTTGGAAATGTCAAATGAAAATGATCGCTTTTTGACTTCCGATGAAATTTGCATTGTTGTCAGTGACCTCAAATAAAAGCTTGAACATCTTGACAAATTATTCTATTCATGTACTTTTGTTTCAAAGCAGACTAGATATTAGTAGAATGAATAATTTTCTATATTTTTCTTCTATCTAACAATTTTTATTCTATTATTTCCCTCTATGATTTAGACAATATGGAAGTAGGAAAGCAAACTCCTGAAAAGAGGGTGAGAAAAAAGCAGATGTTCCCCTTATCGTCTCCTTCCCATGTACCATTTGTTGTACTTTAATAGCAATAGTTTGATCTAGAACTCAGGTTATAAGAAGAACTCTAAGCTTTGAAGAAGTCTAATATAGGGGAAAAAGCCTTGGTGTGGGAAAATAGTAATTCTGGCCACAATACTGCCACTGGTAACTATTGTTTTGGGCAAGACACTTAACATTTGGATTTCTGTGTTGCCATCTATCCAATGGGAATCAACTTAGAGAGTCACAGTCATGTCAGTAAAGTACTTTGAGGGTTTCCAAAGAAAGATATCTTCTGACTAATGCTTTATTGCTTAATAGTAGTTCTTGGAGGCAGATAACTAAGTGGCTCAGTGGATGGAGTACTGGGCCTGCAGTCAGGAAGACCTGAGTCAAATCCTTGGATACTAACTAGCTGTGTTATAATCATTAGGAGTCATTAGCCATAGACTTAGGTGCAGTAGCGTGAAGACATAAGAGCAAAAATGAGCACTTCTCTCTCATTTTACAGATGAAGAAATGGAAACCTTGATAGGTGAAATGACTAATCTTGGTCATAATCGGAAAAATGAGACTCATATTCTCAGACTTAAATACATTGTGCTTGGTACTGTGCCATTCTTCTCTCCAAAGCTTATTGATAAACTGTTACATCACTGGAGAATTCAGTTTTCCTGTGACCTTAGGGAATTCCTAGGACTGTTGGAGATCAGAACCTTTGCTTCCTTGCTAGTACAGTTCTGTTGCCATTGAACTCTACCTCTTTAAACTTTACCTCTTTGAACTCTGCATACCTCTTTAAATGTTATCTTTGAGCAGGGATTCCCCACATCCCCAAACGTCCTCATGGTTATCGTTTTAATAGTTTTTTTTTTTCATCCAAATTTGTATTTCCTTTTTGCTGAATTGAGGAAGATATTCCCCAACAAAGTCCAAAGTTGTAGTTATGCAAGGTTCTTAAATAAACTTGTCCTCGAAAGGTAGTAGAAGAAAGCAGTTTTGCTATACATTCTTTCTTCTCAGGCCTCCCCTCCCCCACTTTTATAGTCTGTGCATCATCTTCCCTCTACAGACTGTTGCCGTGGAGATTGCTTGGGGCTATCTAGCTAAAGAGGAGAGAAATTCGTGCTGCTGATACCATATTGCTTCACTATGGAATACATATGCGTGCAGATCTGCCCTCTCTACCTTAGCATTTTTTCTTGCTCACCTTTGAAGCTCTTTTTATAATGTTGCTTTTGAGACCTCCTGTAGTCATGGTTCCATATTGTGCTTGTCTCTATGTTGACAGCTGCTAACACATAGATTTTCATATATACGGAATAATAACATTAACCTCCAAAACAGTAAGCTTTCTTATTTAAAACAAAGACCCAAACCAACAACAACATTTCAGTATTAAAGCTAAGGCTTTGTTTGTATTTTGGAAAATCATGAAAAGGTAAAAAGGTCTCTGCTGCTGTTCTTACTGGGAAACAGTGACATAAAGACAGTGGAAAGTGTCAGGTTTTGAATTTCTTATTAAATGGTTTAAGTCATTCTCAGTTCCTAGACCAGTTTACATACAGTAGTTGAGCTATTTGGATCCTTGAATATTGTTAATGTGTTTTAGACAGGGGTAGAGTGGGAGAGATATGGCTCCTTTCTTTCTTTCCACATGACAGGAGCAAAAAGAGAAAATGAGTAAAATCAATCTCAGTCTTCTGGGTAAAATAGTGGAAAATGCTATTAATAGCACATGATGGATTGCACTGATGTTTGTATTCTGTGGCTACAAGTTGCATAAACGGAGTACCAAGTGGTAGGAGCAACAGCAGGTATTGTTGAACCTAGGGAGCACCAGCAAAGAATGATAATCCTAAGTTTCTTGAAAAGGGAGGATGATGGAGCTGTTCCTTGAGTTGTATCTTTGCAGTTTGATGAGACAAGTGTGCAGCCCTCCCTTACAGGGTGTGAGAAATTGGCATTCCTTTGGAAGATTGCATAGTATGAAATGAAGAGAGGCTAGTTTGATTATCAATTCTATTAAAGTGGCTGTGATTAGCTTCTTCTGAACATTCTCCCAGGATATATTCCAAAACAGTGCCCTGATATCTTAATAACTTACCAGTTCCCTACTTATATGCATTTTTTGTTTTGAGGATCAGTTTTCATGGCTGTGACTTGGGCTTATTAACAACTCTAGCCCAGAGAGGTTAGTTACTTACCTGAGATGTCACTGCTAACAGGTGAGACAGGTGAGATCTTCTTGATTCCATATCTAGTGCTCTATCCTATGCTAACTAACTGGAGTTTGTCTTTTTGTCCATAAAGGTGTTTGTGTGCTGCCATTAAAATCATTTAAAAAAAAGACACAGAAAATAAGACAGTGACTTATATGAAATGCCATTAATGTATATTCATATCAATAATGTGCCCCAAAAGGAAAGAAGGTTGAGGATGAGATAACATCAAATTAATTCCATTGAATGAACACTAGATTTCTTTTCATATTGAGGTTGTCTAATACCTTTATAGTCAGTCTTTCATTTTGTTAGCTCAGGGTGGGAGTGGATAGAGTAAGACACCAAAGGAAAAGAAGTAGATAGTCTTGACTATTTTGAGTAATTTCTGCACTTTTCCAGACTTTACCATGTATTTTTTCCATAGAATAAGACTATTTAATCCTGGATATGCTCAATGTATCTCCCTCATTGTTCTCTAAAAAATCAGAAGCACCTTGTTATTAATTTTGTTTTTTGCTGAAGGTCAGAAAGCAAATAAAAAGAAAACTACTGATTACATTCTTGTAAATTTCTTAGGTACAACAGAAGCAAGAATTACAGATTGACATCGAAACTATTTAGTATTGGCTAAGAAATAGAGTGGTGAGTCAGTGGAATAGGTTAGATACACAACATACAGTAGTAAATGACTATAGTTATCTACTATTTGATAAGCTGAAAGACTCCAGCTTCTGGGATAAGAACTCATTTGACAAAAACTGTTGGGAAAACTGGAAAATAGTATGGCAGAAACTAGGCATAGACCAACATCTCACACTGTATACCAAGATAAGGTCAAAATGGGTACATGATTTAGACATAATAGATGATACCATAAGAAAATTAGAGGCAGGAATAGTGTACTTGTCAGATCTGTGGAGAATGGAAGAATTTATGACCAAACAAGAGACAGAGAACATTATGACATGCAAAATGGATAATTTTGATTACATTAAATTAAAAAAGGTTTTGTCCAAACAAAATCAATGCAACCAAGATTAGAGGGAAAGCAGAAAGCTGGGAAACAATTTTTACAGCAAGTATTTCTAAAATGTATAGAGAACTAAGTCAGATTTATAAGAATACAAGAATGGTCAAAGGATATGAACAGGCAGTTTTCAGAGGAAGAAATTAAAGCTATCTATAGCCATATGAAAAAATGCTTTCAATCACTATTGATTAGAGAAATGAAAATTAAAGCAACTCTGAGATACCACCACACACCTATCAGATTGACTCATGTGACTAAAAAGGAAAATGATAAATGTTGGAGAAGATGTGGGAAAATTGGAGCACTAATGGTGTAATCACAAGTTGATGGAGTTGTGAACTGATCCAACCCCTCTGTAGAGCAATTTGGAACTATGCCCAAAGATCAACCAAACTGTGCATACCTTTTGATCCAGCAATACCACTACTAAGTCTGTATCACAAAGAGATCATGTACAAAAAATATTTATAGCAGCTCTTTTTGTGGTGGCCAAGAATTAGAGATTGAGGGGATGCCCATCAATTGTGGAATGGCTAAACAAGTTGTGTTGTGTGAATGTAATGGAATACTATTGTGCCATAAGAAATGATAATCAGTTAGACTTTAGAAAAATCTGAAAAGAATTACATGAACTGATGGTGAGTGAACTGAGCAGAACCAGGAGAACATTATACTCAGTAACAGACATATTGTACAATGACTAACTGTAATAGACTTAGCTTTTCTTAGCAATGCAAGGATCTAAGACAACTCCAAAAAACTTATGATGGAAAATGCTGTTCACTTCCAGAGAAAGAACTATGGAGTCTGAATGCAGGTTGAATCATACTGTTTGCTCTTTTTTTGTTGTTTTGTTTCTTATTTCTCATGGTTCCTCTCATTGGTTCTACTTCTTCTTTAAAACATGACTAATGTGAAAATATGTTTATATTGAATATATGTGTAGAGCCTATATCAGATTGCATGCTGTCTTGGGTAAGGGAGAGGGGAGGGAGTGGGAAAAAAATTACAATTCAAAATCTTATGGAGGTGAATGCTGAAAACCAAAAATAAATAGATAAATAAGAAAGAAAGAAAGCAAGCCTGAGCAAGCAGATTTCAGAAAAACCTGGATTTACATGAACTGATGCTGAGTGAAGTGAGCAGAACCAAGGCAACATTGTACATACCAACAGCAACATTGTGGGGTGATTAACTATGATTAGAAGACACGTAGCTCTTCTCAGCAATACAATGATCTATGATCATTCCAAAAGACTAATGATGGAAAATGCTAATCACATCCAGAGAAAGAACTATGGAGTCTGAATGCAGATCAAAGCATACTATTTTCACTTTTTTTGTTTGTTTTTTCTTTGTCATAGATTTTCCCTTTTGTTCTGATTCTTCTTTCAGAATACAACTAATGTGGAAATAAGTTTAATATGATTGTACATGTATAAGTTATATCAGATTGCTTGCTGTCTTTGAGAGGGGAGGAGGGAAGGAAGAAAAATTTGGAACTCAAAATTTTACAGAAATGAATGTTGAAAACTATTTTTATATGTAATTTTTAAAAAGTTAAATACTGTTAAGAAAAAAAAAGAGTTACAGATCAAACTTGAATTCAGTGCTGAATTGAAGGCTAGCAACTTGGAAAGAAGGCTTGTTACTTGGTAGGTTAAGGTAGTTCCAAGGAATATTGTGGGTAGGTATACTAAATGGTTTTCTTGATGGAGGTTGTATACAAAGGTGTAAATATGCAATATAGTTGTGAAATTGGTTTAAGAAGCTGCTTACGTCGCAGACTCTGAAAGTAGAGGGTTTTGTATCATAACTTCTCCCTCATATTTATAAATGTTTGCCAATGTGTACAGTTTTCAAACTTCCATAAGCTAAATTTTGTTCATTAAGTTGGTTAATAGCCAGAATGTTTCATACTTCCTAAATGGTGGCTTTCTGGCCTAATGTGAATTCATGTTATGTTATGAAGACTTTTCTTCCAAAGAGCTAGGTAACGTCCAACTCTCAGATAGCCTTGGTGAAAGTACAATGATAATCTTGAAATCTCCTCATAAAATAATTCTTTGCATTTTCTCCCAAGCTAAATCTTTTAATAGAGCTAAGTAGAAAAATAGATTAGGTTGAATTATAGCTTTGAATAATTTCATAAATGCAGCTTAAATCCAATAAGCATTTATTAATAAGCACCTTTTGTGGAGAAGGCACTGTGCTAGGCATAGGGAATATATTGAAAAAATGAAAAAGTATCTTTCTCAAAGATATAGAGACTATTGGGGGGAATAAATCATTTACACAGACAATATATACAATAATTTTAGAAGGTATTGAACATTAATTGAGGGATCAGGAAAGATTTTTCTATAGGAAATGGCACTTGAGTCATACATGAACCTAATAAGTCTACAAGGTAAGCATTGAGAAGGGAGGGGCTTTCATTTTCATTATAGGGAAAGACTTGTACAATACCAGAGAGAGAGGCAATGGAATGCTGAGGCCTGAGTGTAAGGGGAAGGAATAGCTAATAGGCCAATTTGGATGGAATGTAGAGTGCTTAAAGCAGAGTAATCTGAAATAAGGGTGGAAAAGTAGACCAGAGCCTCATTGCGAAGATCTCTGGGGCAACTCGGTGGGTCTGGAGTCAGGAAGATTCATCTTGGTGAGTTTAAATTAATAGATGTGTCACTCTGGGCAAGTCACATAACCCTATTTGCCTCACTTCCTCATCTGCAAAATGACCTGGAGAAGGGAATGGCAGACCACTCCAGTAGCTTTGCCAAGATCAGATATGACTGAAAAGGACTGAAACACAATAGCTAAAGCTCTACAAGCCTTGTTTATAGTTTACCTTAGAAGCAATTAGGAGCCAACGAAGATTACTGAACATTCGTGAACTGTGTTTTAGGAAGAATATTTAGGCAGTTGTGTGGAGAGACTGGAAGTTTGGAGTCCAATTGAGAGGCTTTTGCAATAGTCCAGATGAAAATCAATGGTGATCTGAAATAGAGTAGTTGCCCAGTGAGAGGATAGAAGGAGGGGAATAAAAGAGATCTGGATGTAGAAATGGCACGGTTGACGGCTGATTGGATATGAGTGCTCGGTGGGAAGAAAGAATCAAGGATGCCTTTGACATTATGAATGTGGATCATTATTAGTAGGATGCTGGTGTCTTTAGCTAAAGTGGATAGCAGAGTGGATAGAGTGCTGGGCCTGAAGTCAGGAAGACTCATCTTCCTGAGTTCAAATCTGGCCTCAGACACATTCTAAATGTGTGACCCTGGTCAAGTCACTTAAACCTGTTTATCTCGGTAAAATGAACTGAGAAGGAAATGGCAAACCACTCCATATATCTGTGAAGAAAACCCCAAATGGGGTCACAAGGAGACAAACACAATTGAAGAAAAGCGGAAACAATGAACAAATTATTGTCTTTTTATTTGTGTCAAGAGTGTTTTGGTGATGTATTTAAATTGTTTATGCATGATGATTTGAGGAGGGACAGTAATAAATAGGTGAATCAGGAATGGATTTCCATAGCTTTTTGGATTGTAAGAGTTAGAGTTGAGTAATGAGTGCATTCCAGGCATAGGGGGGAGCAGTCTCTGAAAATTCATGGACTTGCAGCTGAAAAACTATAGATTTGAGAAATAGCAAGCAACCCAGTCTGGCTGAATCATGAAGTAGTTTTTGTTTTGCACATATTGATTTTGAGATTCCTCCAGGACATCCATTTGTTGATGTAAAATAGGCAACTGGTGATGAGGGCCTGGAGCTGAGGAGAGAGAGATTATATCTGGAAAATTAGAACACTAGGGTAGAAGGTAGAATTTTGGACGTGTGTGTGTGTGTGTGTGTGTACAAAGTTTGGAATTTGATTGGCACTAGTACAATGATGTGGACTATACCTTGTGATGAGGAATCAAAGACAGACATAAAAATATTATGAAGGAAAACCCTAACTTAACAATTATACAAATGTATAACAACTGTGTAACCATGGAAATAAGTCAACTAAAAAAAGAGTACTGCAGGTTGGATTAGAAAAGACAGCTCTACTATACGTTGCCTTCATGGTAGGGACACAGACGCATTTTAAATGAGAAGCTGGATAAAATTTATTACGATTTAGTTGAATCTAAAACAGCATTTGCAAACATTATTTTAAATAAGATAAAAGTCATGATAGATGGCAATGTGAGAGATAAATAGAGAAACTATATTATGATTAAAGGCTCCATAGACAATGACATATTATCAGTATTAAATACATACACATGGAATGGCGTAGCATTTAAGTTCCTAAAGTTAAATGCAAAAAGACCTAGGTAATCAGACTCTATAAGTAGGCCACTTTAATGTTCCTATCAGTGTCTGATAGAGCCTGTGAAATAGAAAGATAGGGAAAGAGGGAATTATCTACTTTAACAAGATATTGGACTAACTGGAGTTAGTAGATATGTAGAGATAAGCAAATCAATATCTTAGCTTATACTTATTTTTCAAGTTTATGTAACTCATAAATAAATTTGGATAGATTTTTCTTTATAAATTTTGTGTTACTCTTATTATTTTGAACCACCAATTTCCAATTTTCTTTTTCTGCTCTTTCCTATTCAGCAAGCCATTCCTTGTAGCAATGCCCGAAACAGAAGGAGGGGAAATTAGTTCAGCAAAACTAACCAACATGTCGCCTGAGACTTGACAGTATATGAAATGTTGCATACTATAATTCTTCTACTTCCGGGTGGGAGTATCAGAGAAGCCTTAAGTGGATAGGTATGGGCTTTTGAAGGAAACATGATTCTAAATGAATAGTGGATAAGAGAAAAATTGATTTAGAATTGGAAGGGACTTTTGAGATCATCTAGTAAAACTCCCTAATTTTAAATATGGGAAGACTGAGGCCCAGAGAGAAGTGGTAATTAGCCTTCTATTGGCAGAAGCAATAAGTGTCAGAGCTAGGAATTGATTTAGTGTGCAGTCCTAATTACATTGCACTGAGACTTTCTGGTGATTATTTGCCAAGTTATAGGTGTATATATCACTGAACCCTCATTGCTTCACCTCCCGCCTCAAAAAAATGAGAACAAGGAAATCATAGTTCATTTTTTGGGGGGCAGCAGGGCAATTGGGGTTAAGTGACTTGCCCAAGGTCACACATCTAGTACATGTGTCAAGTATCTGAGGCCGGATTTGAACTCAGGTCCTCCTGATTCCAGGGCCTGTGCTCTACTCACTGAGTCACCTAGCTGCCCCCAGGGAAATCACAGTTCACAAATGCTTTTAGCTTTGGTATAGAGATGAGGAAGACAGTTATTAAAAACTATTATGCTCAGTTATATACTTAAACAATGAAAATTTAAATAAAATCACTGACTCTCTACTAAAATATACTCCTGGAACTGTGATCTCGTTGTTTTGATGTTCTCAGTAGTAATTCAGACGCTGACCCATGTGAACCTGTTTATCCTGTGCCATCGTTGCCCATTTGTCCGTTGTCTTTCTCTCAAGGACTTTCGTTTCTGCTTCCTGATATCATGTGTGTACCTGTGGAGCACTTGGATTGTCTGTTCCCTTTTCCCTCGCCGTGTGACCAGCCCACTTTTTGTCATTCATATTCCCCTGATACGTTTTACGCCTGTTCTTCTAAAGGTCCTCATTTGTTAAGTGTTGCTGCCTATTCACACCTATCGCATACCTCTCAGTTTCCTTATTTGTGAGGCTCATGTCGTGGATACTGTTGTGTTCCATGTCCGCTAGCTATACAACACATTAAAAAGGCAGACTTTAATTTTTGGGAAAAGTTTAGTATCATTAAAGTAGCTGTGCAGTTCCCTAAAGGCGACATCACGTTTTCTCCTATTATTTAATTCTTTACCCTTCTTGTTGTCCGTTTGTACTCTCTGTCCAGGTAGACATTCAGACAGACAAGCACAATAGGTTGTGAATCCACTTGCATGTTATCGTTGGGGCACTAGATGTTCTTTATATACTTCTTCCCTATTTTGATATCCCTAGTTTGAGTGCTTATCTATTTCTTCTAGAAGTCTCTATAATATTTTAGGACTTGTTGCAATTTGCATGGGGTTGTTTACAAATAAGAGCATTTGGAGACCTCACCATTCATAGGAATTAACTCTTGTTAGGAATTTGGTAATATGCTTCATCGTAAGTATTCTGGAGACATGTTTCACTAGAGTTGTTTTTCTTTACTATGCTGTTGTCCTTGTAAAATTTGTTCTTCTGATTCTGTTCACTTCATTTCTGTCTCGGTTTATACTTACTCAAATATCTGAAATCATCTTTCATAATTTTTTATATCACAGTATTATTCCCTGATATTTATATACACTATGTTTAGGCATTCCCCAGTTGTTTTAAGAGGCAATTTAAGGCACCACCCCTCTCTTAGACTCTTGTTCAATTTCTTCTTCTTTCTCCTTGTTTATTTGGTTTGTGACTATTTCTACCTCTTTTTAACTTCTCTCCCCACCATTACTTGTTTCCCTGTTGTCCTGGATGTATTTTAACATCAGATTTTATATATGTGTGCTTGCACACATGTGTATGTATTCCACTCTTCTTTGGCATTGTAGATGAGTGAGGTTCATCTGATGCCCAATCTCTTCCCTCTTCCTCAGTGTTTGTTTTCCTTAATATAAAATAACCCTAACTACCTTGAGTCACTCTTCCTCTACATATAATTTTGGGTAGGCCTCATTTCTTGGCTTGTGTTTATGAGTGAAGTTTTATTTCATCTGAGTACAATGAGACTGAGATCACTTGGTGATAGTGAAGCAAAATATAGGACTTGTATTCCTTTTAGGAATCTGTGTGGCATATGTTATCGGCAAATCAATAGATGTCCATTTTTATTTAAACTTAAAAAAATTAATATGCATTTATTTTCTCTTTTTTCCTTCCTCCACGTGCCAGAAAGTAAAACAAAAATCTTGTAAAACATATACTTAGTCAAGCAAAACATATTCCTACATCGGTCATGTCCATTGGTCAAGTACGTCCTTGTTAGAATTCTAAGTTCCTTGAGAATAGGTGCCATTTTATTCTGTGTATTTGTACCTGTAGCACTTACTAGTGCGCCTGGTAGATAGTAGGAGCTCAGTAATTTAGCTCAGTAATTTCTAGTCAGTTGTTTATGGGAATTGCCAGTATGGGATAGTATCATCATCATTGTCATCATCCTCATCCTCATCATCTACGTAGTGCTTACTATGTACCAGGCACTGTGCTAAGCACTTTACAGTTATTATCTAATTTGATCCTTACAACAACCCTGGGAGGGAGATGCTATTTTATATTACCGTACCCATTTTACATATGATGAAACTGATGCAAACAGAGGCTAAGTGACTTGCCCAGGGTCACAAAGCTAGTAAGTGTCTGTGGTTAGATTGAGAACTTCTTGACTCCAGACCTGGTGGTGTTCTATCCATGGTCCCACATAGCAATCCTAGGACTCTTTTCTCTCAACGACCTTATATTCCATTAAAAGAGACAAGATGTATATCAATAACCACTTGCAAAGTGAATACATTCTTGTATTTATTACTGTAAATACCATTTATGTTTATAATTAAACCTGTAATTAAGTGAGATGAGTCTGAATCTGTTTTTCAGTTGCTGTAGATTCAGAATTAGACTGATGTATTCAGTAGATTTAAAATATCAATGTACATTTTTGTTATGAGTGAAAGGATGGTTAGAAATTAGGAAAACTATTAGCATAATAAATTGCATTAGTAATAACAAGAAAAAAATTATATCATTTCCAATAAATGTGGAATATTTTTTGATTAGTTTCATCCCTTCTTTATGTTAAAAACATTAAAAAGCAGAGGAATAAGACAATCCTTTTCTAACATGATAAAAATAAATTAAAAAAAACCCAAGAGGTATTTGTAATTGAGAAACGGTATAAGCTAAAGATTAAAAGCCAGTCCTCAGGTGATATGTAGTCAGAGTGCATGAATGACCATTTTTAAAGGAAAAAACACACATTATCACTGGCCATCTGAAAATGTATATCTATCACAATTGCACTGACTTGTATGAAGTGATGTGAAACACAGAATCCAGAGGCAATAGAATATTATAAAGAAATAAATATATGTGCATATGCATATATTTATGCATGTGCATGTATGTATGTATATATACACACTTATAAAATACATTTATAATATATACATTTATGTGTATACACACACATATACATACCCAGTATAATAATATATAAAGGTATGTGCATATATTTGTGATATCATCGCTTTAGTCATTCCTGGTGTGGGAACTAGCTTTCATGTGCTCTGAGTATGTGTGTCACTGAGAACTGACTTTAATTATTAGCTTATAGTGTTTCTCAATTAGAAATATTTCTTGGTTTTTATTTTTATCATATTCCAAAAGGATTCTCTTATTCCTCTGCTTTTTTAGTGTTTTTAACATAAACAAGGGTTGAAACTAATAAAAAAATATTCAGCATTTATTGGAAATGAAATTTTTTTTCTTATACAATGCATAACTTAATACAATTTATTATGCTAATTGTTTTCCTAATTTCCTAATTTCTAACAATGTCCTTGCATTCATGGCAGAAATGTACATTGATGTTTTCAATATATTGAATACATCAGCCTAATTCTAATTTATTGTACCACCTTTCTATGCCTTTGTAGATATAGGAGTTGTTTTAGGTATATAGAGGTTTTTTGACTTGCTCAGAGTCAAATAGCTAGTGTCAGAGACAGAATTTACATTTCATATATATCTAATTCTAAGCTAAATACACTATTCAGTATGGCATGCTGATTCATAATTTAAATGAAAATAACACTAATGGGCATCCCAAGTCCTGTAAATGTAAGGACCAATACTAGCTCCAAGACCTATAGGAGACAGCAGTACTTTGGTAATTATTTTTTATTTGGAATTAGGTGAGTAGGGTTTAGATGCTCACTCCTCTGCTTACTTTCTGAATGACTCTGAGTAAGCTTCTAATAAATACTTTTCATTTTTTCATTGCTCAACTCTAAAATGAGGGAGTTGAAATAGATGATCTTCCAGGTCTCTTCCAGCTCTGTTTATGTTCTTCTCATCCTAATGATGATATACTTTTCTGTCTTTTCTATAAAGAAGTGGAGTAATAGAGGCAGAAAATTACCTGTGGTTTCAGTGACATCTTGTTTTGCTTAATTGATTTCTTTGTTATAAGCAAATAGGTTATTGCTAATTGGAAGCGGTTTACAAAACTGAAAGCATCCATAAAATATTTTGTAAAAGTGAACTTGAGTTATCTAAAAAATTACATTTCATTCATCAAATTGATATAAATGATAATAGATGGAAAAAATTTAGTCTTTGTTGGTTGTTGGAAAAAGGACACATTTATTCATAAATTGACTTGATTATTTTGTAAAATGACATAGAATTAAAATGTAAAATTTACAAAATTTTTCATACTCTTTGACCTAGAAAGCCCAACTCTAGGTTTCTTTTGTGAGGAGTTTTTCAACTGGAGGATGAGACCTAGCACCAGAAAATATTCACTGAAGAATTGTTTATAACAGCAAAAAGTTGGAAGCAGACTGTGCTCAATGTTTGGGAAACAGTTGAATACGCTGTGATATATGAATTTTAAACTGTAAGAAATGAGGAATTCTTCAAGAATTAATGTAAGTGTAAGGAGACTTAGATGAAGTAATGCTGAGTAAAGGAAGGGCATCCTTCTACCCTCTGACTGCAATTATGTGAATGAAGCAGCATTAAATGTTTACAAAGTCCAGATTAGACGCAGTGCCTGATGATGGTCCTATAATCAGTTGTAATGAATTTTTGTTTCTTTTGCTAAACTGTTTTCATGGACAATATTAATTTTTAGTTTGTCTTATTAAAGCCAATCACTTTATAAAATAAAAAGAAAGGAACTTTAAAAGCTCTACAAGAATGCTTTTGGTTTGTTGAGGCTACTGCCTAATCAATTCTAGAGGATTTGTGGTGGGCCGTGGACAGTAATCTCACATGGTAAGGATCTGATGGGTTGTGATCTGCATTATTAGAGGAGCTGCCTTCATGGGTGATATGAAAAGTCCATTCGTCTATTGAAGTATGTGGCTCTAAGATGATTAGTCTTCTTAAAAGTATGCTCCAAAAATGTTGTGGTTGGCAGTTTAAGGTAGAATATTTTTAGGACCTCTTAGACACAGAGTGGAGATCTTTTAGAATAATAATGAGTGAAAGGAAATGGGAGCTATTTATCTCAAGCATTGTTCTGTCATGTACATGTCATAAACTACCAACCCTGATCTTTGTATGTGTTGCTTTTTCTTTATCCTTCTAGGGAGAGTGTGATGAGCATCTATCACTAATATTAATAGTGTCTGTCAAATTCTTTCTGTTAACCTTCCTTAAATTTGGAGAGGAATTTAAGTATAATGGGGAGGCAAATATAAAAATAAAATAATTGTTTTATCTTATTTGACCTGTAAGTGGATAATATGTCTTATGGACATATGGACAAGGATATTTGTGAATTAGAATGTAGCAGATGGATATAGAGTACCCTCTTTTTTGTCAAAAATACATGCTTTGAGGGGTATACACAGACTTTTAAGATATTTTCTCAAGTATTTTTAGGCTTTCCTGATGAACTGAGGTTTTTGGTCCAATGATTAGGAAACCATGGGGAAACATCTGAGACATAGGAATACTGACTTAATAGGAAATTATTAGCTATATTGTTCTCACAATTAGGTAACTCTGTATATGCCCTATGTGGGATTGTAGTGTCTTATAAATTTCTCCAGTTTTTTAGTTGTTGATTTCAGAGCCCAAGATCACTTGTGATTAAGATCCAATGGGAATCCTGTTGTTTTGATGCCTAGGCCAGTGCTCAGCCTATTCAAGGCAATTGCCCATTATTCTTGGTAGGGAATTACAATGTTCAACCCAAAGATTTGATCCCTACCCTATTTTTCTGAAGTTACTTTGACTGTGCTAGTTCTCCCTCTCCTTCCCAAACTTTTTCCCCCATGGTCACAGTTCCTATCATGTAGTTGGTGTTTAATAAATTTTGTTGTTGGCTTGGTAATATTATTTTACCAGCATCATTGCTAGCTGATTACATTCTGGTAGTAGAGAGAGAAAGGTAGGGAAGGAAACAAGCACCAAGTAAGTCCCTGCTATATGCCAATTACTGTGCTAAATGCCTTACAAATACAATCTCATTTAATCCTCACATGCTGTTATTGTCCCTGTTTTAAAGTTCAGGAAACTGAGCCACACGGAAGTTAAGCAACCTATCCAGGGACACAAAGGTAGAACATTTTTGAGGCTGAATTTGAGCTCAGTTCTTCCTATTTTTGGGCCTAGCACTCTATTGACTCTACCACCTTGCTACTCGTTAAATGAAAGGAGATAAAGTATAGGCCTTGGGGAATTTGAGGAGTAGGCATTTATATAGTGCCTCCCCTATGTCAGGCATGGTGCTACGCACTTTTTTTTTTAATCTCATTTGATCCTCACAACAAGCCTGAGAGAGCTATTACTGTCTTCATTTTACAGTTGAGGAAGCTGGGGCAAACAGAGAGTGAGAGATGGCTCAGGGTCACAGAGCTAGTAATGCCTGAAGCTGGATTCAAACTCAAGTTTTAGTGGTTCCAGACCTAGTATTCCATCCACTGTGCTACCAGCTGCCTCATACCAGTAGTCTGACTGGTTTTATGTTAATGACTGTTAATTCAGTTTTATTCTCTTCTCCCCAAATCCTTGAAATTAGCATGAAATTTATATGGCAATTCAACCAACATTTACTAAGGGCCTGCTTTGTGCCAAGCACTGTTCTGCATGGTAGAGATACAGAAGAAAGGAAAAAGCGGTCCCTACCCTCTAGGAACTCACAATTTAATGAGTGAGAGAACATGCAAACAACTAGGTACAGGCAAGATATCTAGAGGATAAATTCAAGATAATTTCAGAGGGAAGCATTAAGGGGGACAGGAAAAGACTTCTTATAGAAGGTGGAATTTTATCTGAGACTTGACAGAAGCAAAACGGTGGAGATAAGGGAGAGAATTCTAGTCCTGGGTCACCCAAAGAAAATGCATTCAGGAGATATGGAGTATCTTGTTCAAGTAACAGGTAGGAAACAAGTGTCATTTTGATCATAGAGTATATTGAGGAAGTAATGTGTAAAAAGATTGGAAAGATATTCAGGGGCCTGCTCATAAAGTTCTTTAAAAGTCAAACAGAAGGTTTTATATTTGATTCAATGGCTTATGTAGGGGACCACTACACATGCTTTACACAGATCACTTTGATAGCTGAATGGAGGGTGGACTGAAGTGGGGAGACATTTAAGGCAGGGAAACCAAGCAAAAGGAGTCTAGGTATCAAGTGATGAGAGCCTACAGTATGGTGAGGGTAGAATAGAGAAGATTTAGCCACAGATTGGGAATGGGGGGGCATGAGAGTGAGAGGGTAAGGCAGGGAGGATGATATCTAGGTTGTGATCCTGAGTGACTGAGAGGATGATGGTGTTCTTCACAGTAATAGGAAAGCTGTGAAGAGGGAAAGATAATGAATTCAAGTTCGCACTTTGAATTTATTGTGTATGGGACATCCAGTTCAGGGTGTCCATTAGGCATTGTAGCTCACTCCATTCTGCATCTGCTATGCTGCCTGATCTCAGGTCCAAGAACAAGATGCCTTTCCCAGGTTAAGCTTTCTCATTTCCAATCTCGTTACCATGCTGCTCACTCAAGCCTTGATTGATACAACCTCCATCCCTCTCCTCTCCCCCTAATTGGAGGACTGGAGGTTAGAGGGCCAAACTCCTCCCAATGCCTTCCTTTATAGAGGGTAGAAATTGGGACTTTTCTGCTTGCTCCACTCTGTGTCTGCTGCGCTGCCAGGTTTCAACTCCATGGAATAAGATGCCCCCTGTGTTGGGTACTTCCTGGTCTCTTGTTCCCCCCACTGCTTTACTGCCTCCTTTTGTGTGTAGACTGTAAGCTCCTTGAGAATAGGGACTGTCTTTCTTTTTATCGTATATCTAGCACTTAGCACAGTGCCTGGCACATAGTAGGTGCTTAATAAATATTTATTGAATTGATTAAACAGATCTGAGACATAGAGATGATATATGGAGATGATAATTCAATCCATTGGAATCTGATGGGACAACCAAATTAAATAGTGTAGAGGGAGAAGTGAGCCAAGGAAGGATCCTTGGGGACACCCATAGTCAGCGAGAGGGACCTGAATACAGGTTCAGTAAAGGAGACTTGGTTTTCAGTGTGATTTACATCCATTACCTCATTTTGTCTTCATAACCATAAGTAAGTTAAGTATTATACCCATTCTATAGATTATTCCCTCCTAGTACTTCTGCTGTGATTGGTTCTGTGACACTGCATATTTGATCTTGTCCTATCTCAGTGCCTCATTGCTATACCCTTTCCAATTGTTCTTCAACACAAATTGATATACCTGAAGCACCGGTCTTGCCATGTTGTTCCCCTGGTATCACAATTACAGTGACTCCCTCTTGCTCCTAACATAAAATACAAACTCTTCTATTTGACTTTTAAGGTCTTTTGCAGTTTGGCTCCCTCCCCATCTCCAGGGCTGTGGTACATTACTGTCTTTGATGCAGTCTTCTTTCCTGCTGGAATGGCTTGCTTTTTGTACATGACATTCTATATTTCATCTTTGGGGCTTTGCACATGCTCTCTTCTCATGCAGTCCTTACTCAATGATACTTCCTTCAGGCCCAGTCCAGCTGCTCCTCTTTCTGGAAGCATAGTCACCAAGTTATGAGAGACCTTTCCTTGGAAATTATATAATTGTCCATGTATATGTTGTTCTCCTCCAATTAAATGTCAGCTTCTTGAGTTCTAGGGCTCTTATTTTTTGTTATCCTCATTGCTAAGCTCATAGTAGATTATATATTTGAATTGAATCCTGTTTTGTTCAGTGGTTACCCTAGAAGGGAATTTGTTAGATTATATGGACAGCCAGATTATCTATTGTATATGGAAACCAGAATGTGATACCATATATGTTCACTATTGATGATAAATTATGGTTACTTCAATAATTATCTAAACTAATCTAGGTTTATTTTAGAGTTTTTCCCCTCTTAGAGAATGCTGTCGTATCCTTCGTTGAGTACCTAACTTCCTCTAAGGCCTCAGCTCCCTCAGACCAGATTTGTAAACCATTTCCATTTGGAGTTTCAGATTCTGTCACCTATTTCACTTTGTATTTCTTTTGCAATATTAATTCTTGCACTGAAGTGTAGTCTTTCTATGTTTCTTAGGAAAGTAATGGATGATATTCCCCTTGCAGTTCTGTGGTCCTTGACATGGAGACTCATTTTGTGAAGATTTCCTATGTTAAATAAACTCTTTTCCTGTTGAACTTAGCCTCTTTAAGATGAACTTGACTTCCATTTGTGCTTATCTCCCACCAGGTCTCATGCTTCTCTTAACATATTATAAATTGTAGAAACAGTAAGGTCCCTTGGGTCTTCATCCATGCCTGATCTGTTTTCTGTTTCATTTGACGTAAACATAATTGGACATTCTGTGTCTAAGAGAACCTGTGTCTAAATGGTTGTCTGACTGAATATCTCATTGATGAACCTTCATGGCTCCCAGATTCCACAACCATGTCATAGTCCATTTAGCATGAGCTTTAGGGATTCTCTTTGCCAGCTTCAAACTAGGAGGTTGCCAATTTTACAAGTTGAGTTTCCTAGTGCTTACCATTGGATCATTGCATACGGACCACTATGTGTACCATGTGTTGTATCAGGAAGGAACTTCCTGAAGTCATAACTGGTCCATCTCTTTTCTCCATGATATACTGAGTTAAAATAATTTTAAACATGAGTTTAGAATTCTAAATGAGTTACTCTTGCCAGAAAAAATAATCGTTCTAGATTCTTACCACTTTTTGCTTCCAACTTCCATGTAAACTTTTAGGTTGCTTAAAGGCAACAGCTACCGTCAGTGCTTCCATTAAAGCCTTATTTAATTTCTTCCTCTGTTCAAGTTATTATTCAAGGTCTTTGACTCACATATTAATGTGTAATATAGTCTCTGCCTATAAATAGCTTATACTCCTGGAATGAGAGATGAATCACTATATGTTAAATTTTACAAGAAAGCTACAAAATAATATCATCATTCAGTGGTTGGAAAGCTTACATTGTTTTTTGGGGAGCCAAAAAGCCTTCATTTCATGAAGCAGATAATATTTTAGCAAGAACTTGTGGAAGGTAACTGATGGTACATTTTAGAGAGTAGTAAACTCTGTAGTTCCTTGTTTTGTCCACTTATTAGTTGGTATTTGTGATTTAGATATATCGTCATTGTTGGTCGTGGTAGTGATGTCATTTATAAGAACCTAGTGTTTTACCTTCTTCCTCATAACGTTGTACATGTCCATTTTAGAGTCACATTTATATAGTGTGTTAAAGAGTACAAAATTCATTAGTTACCATGTCAGAGATGTAGGAATGGAAGGGACCTTAGGCTTCATCTAGTCTAGCTCCCTCACTTTATAAACTAGTAAACTAGAGGTCTGCATAGGTTGAGTAAATTCCCCAAGATCCCTCAGTTAAGTGGCAGAGCAAGGATTGGAAAGCCAGGTTTTGGATGGCAAGTCCAGTTCTCTTTTCTACTATGCTTCTCCAAAAAACCGTACTATCACATTTGAAAGTATGGATAAATTGACCACGCCTGGGATTCTAGCTAACTAGAATGGATCCTGGCAGATAGTATAGTTCTATGTAGGCAAAGGACCCTGATCAAGAACAGTTAGATAAAGGAAGGAGGAGCTGGCATACAAGCTAGGGTCCAGAACCTCAGTCAGAGAATATGAGGAGAGTAGCCTTAGTGAACAGAATTGCCTTTTTCCCCTTCTTTTGATTCTAATGATAATTTTTCACTTTATTCTGCCTTCTTGGTAAAGTTACTCTTATGTGTATTAAATATAATCAATATTCGTGTTTATTGATTATGGTCTGAAAGGAGATAATAGACTACAGGCATCCCAACTGATTTTCACAACAGTCTTTTCAGCTAGGTATTATAAATATTCATATCTCCGTTTTATTAAAGTAAGAAGTTGTGATTTGCCCATAGTCCCACCCTTAGTCATTCTCATAAGTGGGATTCAAACTCTGTTCTCTCTTGAATCCAAGTTTAACAATTTTTTCAGTGTACTGCCCTGCCTTCCTGTGATCAAACATAGCTCTTTGGAAGCTCTGTTAAGCCTAAACTGTTTGGAAGGGACTGAATTACGGACTTGAATGTTCTTTTAAAAAAATTGATAAATGCTCTTTCAACATAGCTTATAAATCATGACAAACTCACAATTTGCCCTCCTCATTATCCCAATATAGTCCCTTAAATCAGTTCAACAAAACAGCATGAAGGAGAGATTCCTTACATAGTCTTTAAAAGCATATTGGGTTAGTGTTTTCTCTTGCTATCAGCATTCGTTTTAGAGACTTGCATTTTTGCTTAGGCAGTTATCTTCCATTGCTAAGGTGGAGCAAGTGGGGGCAAGCATAATAGCAGTTTGAATAAAAGCTATACTTGCCTTTAGGCTCTGATTTATTTTATTTTCCTAGCCAGAAATGGGGAGTTCCTTTATTAAAGTGATCAAAGATTCAGTGCCCAGGCCTGTGGTGCTTGTACTTTGTGCCCTTGAATGGTAGTGATTGAGAGCAAAAGAATGGGCATCGTTGGTTTCCTGTTTGCATAGTCCTTATAGTGGAGAAGCAAGGTCCCAAAGCCATCCATATACTGACTGGTTTCAGGCTGCAGCAAATTGCTATTATGAAGCTTTTAGTACAGTATCTCATCAGAGGATAAACTTTTGTGCTTTGCTACATAGTTATATGATGACTTATCTAATTTCACTTCAATTAGCAGCACCTGAGAAAGCCATGTTCATGTTTGTGACTGTGCTAGACCTGAAATGACGATAATGTGATTTAGTTTAACACTTAGTATGTCATGTGCAGAGCAGGTAGGCAGAGGGTTTTGTTGAAATATCCCTACCCTGTAAATTTCCCTGAGCATTATTAATGCTGTAATGTTTATTTTCCCCGTATTTTGATCCTTGAAGCAAGGTTGCCAGTTGAATTTTAGAGTATTGCGTAGTCTCTGTACTTAGCATACCCTCAATGTTTTAAGTGGAGTTAAGTTTCACATATTTCACTGAGATTTGGCTAATTTACTAGTGGTCTTGAAGTTGAAATCATAGAATTCTCTCTAGAGAAGTTCAGGATGGGGCATATCAAAGTCATAGGATTCTGAAATCTATGCAATTGTGAACTGAGGTAAAAATGCCACAAACAAAAGGGTGTGGAGCATTAAGGTTGAAGGGGAAGAAAAAGTTAGTCTTTTACTGAATGTGGACCAAAATAAAAACCTGGAGTGATCAGTAGGAGGCAGTGGAGAGAGTACTAGCTTTGGAGTCAGAGGATCTGGCTTGGAATCCCAGTTCTGTCTCATATTATCTGTTTTCTGTTTTCTTTATATTGGAGAGGTAAGTTAATGGCTCTCCCCATCCCCCTCAACTTTCGGTTTCTACATCTCGAAAATAAGCAATTTGAGCAATATGACCTCTGTGTCCTATTCCGTGTCTAAATTCTAATATCCATGTTACTGAGAATAAGAAATCTCATTTATGAAAGCCTCTAAGGTTTATCAAGCATTTTCATCACCATAAGCCTTGTGGTTTAGATAATTCAGATATTGTTCCTATTTTTCAGATGAGGAAATTGAGTTCTAGAGATACTAAATGACTTGGCCACAGTCACACATCTGTTAAATGGTTGGTCTGACTCCAGATTCTGTACTTTTTACTCCTTGGTGCCTCTTCTTTAGTTTGCAGTGGACTCTTATTACAAGAGTTATTGGATGAGTTGCTTGGGCATGGATTGCTGAGGTGTTGTCTTAGGTAGTTTTTATCTATCTTGTGTTTGATAGGATAGAAGGATCATTGCCACTACTTGGATGTCCTAACTGTCCCTGACAGAATCACATCAGGAAGGCATTGGTTACTCAGATCATGGCTGAGAGATGGGATTAGAGAGACAAGATGGCAGAGTGGAAGGAGCCAGATGACCTTGGCTGTAATCCTAATTCTGCTGTTGACTTAACTTGTAAATCACTTTATGACTCTGAGCTTCAATTTCTTCCTCTACAAAGTAAGAATTTGAGGACCTCTAAGGTACCCCTAAAACTCTCACCACATCTGTTGTTCTATTAAGTAGAAGACCCCAGGAATTTTAACTCTAATGGTCATCAGCGGTTTGCATTGTTTCAATGGAGGGGACTATAGGAGATTCTCATAAAGAAACTCTTGCGTTTCTTAGCATGAATCCTTCGTGGAGATCCACAGTCAGCCCTCTAGGAAAATAACAGCTATTTATTTGTTGCTAATTCTGTGTATTCACAGAATCATAGGGATCACAGAGTTGGAGCAGCCATGTAATTTAATCAGTACCTCAATAAGAATGACTTCTCTAATGTATGTGAAGAGTTCTCCTCCAATCATTGATTGAACTTCTCTAGCAAAGAGGCAGGTCACCTCATCTTTGGATAACTGTGGTTTTAGGAAGTTTTTCTGGACATCCGAATCAAATCTTTTTTTTTTCCCCTACTCTGATACACTCATCTTACTTAGTTCTGTTTCTGGGGCCAAGTAGATGATAACTTTTCAGACATTTAAAGATAGTTTTCATGGTACACTAAAGTATTTTCTTCAGGTTAAATATCCCCAGTTTCTTCAGCTGATCCTCAGGTGGAATAATCTCAAGGTCCTTCAACATCCTGGTTATTCTTTACACCCTCCAGTATACCAGTCACTTTCCTAAAATGTCTTTAGAACTGAACCTATATTCCAGATGCATTCTGATCTGACCAAGGCAGAGTACAGTGGGGATGTTACTGTTTATTGAACTCTGAATTTCAGTTTCTTTGTACGTTAGATAAGAATGTTAATATTTGATTTATCAAGTGTGACGATGTATGTTAAAATGCTTTGTAAATGTGAAGCGCTATATGAATATATGTTGCCGTTTCAATTGCAGAATCCCTGAGGGAAATTTATGTTCCATTGTGAAATGTTAAAATAGAGGATGAACTTGTAAGAGTAAGATTGGTCTGAGATGGCCACAAATGAAAGTTGAACTGAATACCTAGATCCATCAAGACAGGCTACTTTTCTTGAGTTTTAGATGCTAACATCTTTCAGTGTTAATAGCACAAGTACGGGACTCTGGTTGTAGAAGGATGTTGACATTTCAATGTGCCACAACTGGATTCTGGCACACGCTGATTACTGGCTCATATTTATTTAGCCATTTTGGTTCCTGATTGCATTGTGGCTGCTTTTTTTTTCCTCCCTCCTCTCTCCATGGTGCTAATGAAGGTTTTTTCTTCTTGAATTTTAGCTTAGAGTTTTTATTTTTAAAAAACAAAGCACTAAGTTAAAACTCCAAAAAAACCCAGCACTAGGCTCTGAGAAGCGTGCGCATATTTTTGGATTAAGGAGCCTAGAGGCTCTTCAGGTCTTGGCTGTCAAATAGAGAACAGCAAGAACAGATGGAATTTTAGCAGTTTTGTTGCAGTGACCAAGTTTGGACATAAGATGGTGCCTTCAGCCTTTGAAGTCATTTCCTGCTGCTCATCCTTCCTCAAGCTCCTTCCCCTAGCCCTCTCTATTCAGTGCTGTCACCAGGATTATAAATTTTGTGGCCAATTAGAGAGAGAAAATGAGAGTGAGTTAGAGAGTGGCTGATGAAAGAAAGAAACAACTAAACTTCTTGAGGTGAATGGGTATTTCTCAGATATATTTTGTTAGGAATTTTTTGTTGCCTCTCTTAAACAGTTGCTGTCAGGTTTTTCAAAACTCTTGAAGCAGCTCTGGCTAAAAGAAAAGGGTTTGTTCTTTGTTTTTGGAAGGACTGAAAGATGCACTGTGTTGAAATTTTAAAGCCCAGAAGGTAGGAGTCATGGCACTTGAATAGTGTAAAGCTCTGATTTGCTTTGTGAACTATATGAGTTCATGTGTATCTTTTCTGGTCACCTGTAGGGATTCCTAGTTCGATTTTGATTAAGGTTTAGTTTTTTAGATTTTCATTCTGCCTTTTCCGTCTATCACAAAGGGATAGTAATAATATATTGGAAAACATTGAGCTAGGGAATCTCGAGACCTAGAATGTAGAATAAGATTTAGCCCTGGAATGCATTTCAGAGATGACCTAATCCAAACGGCTTCATTTAATAGAGGACAACCTTGAAGAATAGAAAGGTTCAGCGACTACCCCTAGGTCATGCTGGTAGCATTTTGTATAGCTGTGTTTTAGGTCCAGCTCTGTTTGTGTTCTTTCTTGGTGACTTTGGACAAATCACCTTTATCTGTGCCTTTTTCTTTTCATATGGTGGAGACCTGGTCCTTCCATTTAGCATGAAAATGGTATAAGTAGCAGGCTGATAATAACGTTATTTGGACTATAAAGTAATAAGACTTATGTTCAGATAATTTATGGAAGATTCTCATTACATTATATATGGATTCATTATTATCTAGGCATCATGATGCAGTGGATTCTGTGGAGTTTTTTTTTTTTTAACTTAGCTCCTAGTAGAGCTGATAGAATGGTCTTGGGACATGCTGAGAATAGATTCAGATATCTCTAATTCAGTTCAGATATCTTCATATCTATAACAGTGTGGTGTAGCAGAAAGAAAACTGTACATAGGAATCAGGAGACCTAAATTCTAGTCCTGACTTGTCATCTTGCAATCTTTTGCAAATCATTCCTCATCTCTGGACTATAACTGGAAATTGAAGGCTGGTTGTTCTTAACAGCTCTAATTCAACTGAACAAATTTTCTAATTGAATTCTCCTAAATAAGTTCATTTCATATTGCTTACTATGCACCAGTAGCTAGGAATGCCAAGACGAAAACTGATGGAGTCTCTGCTTTAAAGGAGATAACAAACTAATAGAAATTCTGTGACTCTCAAAGAAGTACTTGTCATAATGGAGTCCTAGCTAGGCTCTCATCTTCTTTTCTCTATTCCCTCACCATGTGTCCAAATCTCAGGTTTCCTTTACTAAGAATCAGTTTGGCTCTTAAATTCTCTGAACATTGAGTGGGGTATTTGAAAAAATTTTTTTTTTATGAATCTACCTTTACCTCAGTCACTTTTTCATAGACTGATAGAACATAGATTTATTGATGCAAAGCTTCTTAAATGTCATGTAGTTCAAACACTTCAATTTACAGGTGAAGAAATTAAGGCCCACAGAAGTTAGGTGAGTGACTTGCCCATGGGACCATAGGTAGTTAGCAGCAGAGTAAAGTTTTGGACCCAATTTCTCTGATCCCAGGTACAGCAGCCTTTTCACTGTACATAGGTACCTCATCTGTGAAAGGAATATAGTGCCATCTCCTGGTGACGTGTGACCAAATACCCATTTGGAAGTATACTGTTTATTGGTAAATAACAGCTATGCCTTTTTTGGATATGACTTTTTTGAAAATTTGATTTAATTTCAAGGAACCTGCTATGTCCGTGCTTTGGTAGCTGGGCTGTCCTTAGGAGATGCTACCCTGACTCCTTCCCTTTCCCCTCATTATGTTTATCCAAATGAGATGAAGTTATATTGAACCTCTTGTGGCAGCCCTGGGAAAGGAAAGGATATTACAGAAGAGCAGCTTCAGGGCTGCTTTTGAAGGAGATGGGGTGCACACTTGCCTTGCTGACATGAAATGAAGTAAAATGTTGCTTAGAGTGTATTTGAAATCCTGAAGTCTTTTTCTTTTTTAATTTATCATCTGCTGGTAAAGTGAACATGCCAATACCTGCTTTTATCAATCAGTGCCTGTTTGCCACTGGTATGGGGACTCTAGGTAACTCTTCTTGATTGGCTCAGTGGGCACTGTCTTTTGAGGAACTGATATTTGAGCTTGGCTAGTCTGTGAGGATGATGGCTAATGATCATGGATTAGAGATTTAGAGCCAGAAGGCATTTTATGAGACCATTTAGTCCACCCCCACCCATTTTATAGGTAAAAAAACTGAGACTCACAATGCTTAGGTTATTTGCCTAAAGTCACACATGGGATGAAGTGGAGACATGATAGGAATCTTTGTCCTCTGTTTGCAAATCCACAGCTTTTTCCACTGGACCTTGCTGTTTCATTTATGGTTCCTTTCTACTGTAACTTAACTCATTTTTTGATCTTGACCACAGACTTCTCTAGTTGATTGGTATTAATTTTTTAGGACTTAAGATAGAGTTCTCTAAGTGGGAATTTTTTTTGTAGTCCCCTAGGTTGCTCAGCCCCCTAATTTAACAAATAAAGAAACAGAAGTCCAGATTGTTAAATGACTTACCAACTAATGTCGAGATGGGATTTGAATCTTAGGTCTTCTGATCTCAAGTTCAGTATATTTCTAGTAATTCTATTTCTAGTAATTATATTTTCTTCAAGTTAAAATAATTGTTAGGAAGATGGCGGCTGGTAAGCACGGACTAGAGTGAGCTCCGTACCCGAGTCCCTCCAAAAACCTATAAAAAATGGCTCTGAACCAATTCTAGAACGGCAGAACCCACAGAACAGCAGAGGGAAGCAGGGCTCCAGCCCAGGACAGCCTGGATGGTCTCTGGGTGAGGTCTATCCCACACGGAGCTGGGAGCTGGGAACGGAGTGGAGCAGAGCCCAGCCTGAGCGGCGTGGAACATCCAGACCAGAAGCCGGGCGGAGGGGGCCCTAGTGCCCTGGATCAGTGAGCTGCGGCAGTTACCAGACCCCTCGACCCACAAACACCAAAGACTGCGGAGAAGGTTAGTGGGAAAAGCTGTGGGAGTAGAAGGAGTTCGCCGTTTGGCTTCCAGCCCTGGGGGCAGCGGAGGTGGGGCAGCTACAGCTGTTTGTTACTTCTGGCTCCAGGCCCACCTGGTGGGAGGAATTAAGTGGTGGATCAGAGCAGGGGTGCACAGCCTGCTGAAGATCTAAGCCCAGTTCGGGTTGGGTGTTGGGGAAGGAGCAGTACTGGTGTGGCAGAGCTGGCACCTCCCCCCCAAACGTGGAACATAGAACTCGTTAGTCTACAAGCAGTCATACCCCACTGAAAAACTCAAGGGTCAAGTTAGTTGGTTGGGAATATGGCCAGGCAGCGAAAGCACACCCAGATTCAGTCTCAGACTTTGGATTCTTTCTTTGGTGACAAAGAAGACCAAAGCATACAGCCTAAAGAAGACAACAAAGTCATAGAGCCTACAACAAAAGCCTCCAAGAAAAACATGAACTGGCCCCAGGCCATAGAAGAACTCAAAAAGGAGTTGGAAAAGCAAGTTAGAGAAGTAGAGGAAAAATTGGGAAGAGAAATGAGAAGGATGCGAGAAAACCATGAAAAACAAGTCAATGACTTGCTAAAGGAGACCCAAAAAAATACTGAAAAATACACTGAAGAAAACACCACCTTAAAAAACAGACTAACTCAAATGGCAAAAGAGCTCCAAAAAGCCAATGAGGAGAAGAATGCCTTGAAAGGCAGAATTAGCCAAATGGAAAAGGAGGTCCAAAAGACCACTGAAGAAAATACTACTTTAAAAAATAATTGTTAGGTTGCTTATCTAACACAGTGTTGTCTTTAGCCTGATTCTCTAATGGTCTGGACTGAAAGCAATGAATTAGTTTAAAATTCAGTCCGTGGTTTTCTAGTGTTTGTGCCACGTACTTTTAGAGGTCCTCACTCAGTAGAAAGCCTTGTAACATTTTTCCTGTTGGAGTCATTATCAGGAATGATTTTTTCCCACTTTTCTTAATATAGCAGGAAATGTATTTTGTGATTTGGCAAATCCAAGGGAGTTTGGATTGGAATCCCAGGTTTCCTAGACCTCATAGTTCATTGGAGCTTGGGATCTTCTTTCAGCAAGATGTGGTTCTGTTAATATTTCATACGCATGGTTTGCTTGCATATATTGAATTTCTATATTTAAAATTATATTTACATATTCATAAGACTTCTAAATAAGTTTTTATTGTTAAGGGAAATGGAAGTGGATAAAATGATAAAATAAAAAATCCTTTTTTTTATTCAAACAGTGGAAAAATTCAGATTCCCAAGAGTGAAATCAGCTTTCAAATGATTGTTTATTTTCTTCTGATGCTACTATTGTTTATGAAAAATGATCTGGAAAGTGTTCATATTTAGAATTTTCATTAGAACAATCTTTGGTGCCTAAGAAGTTATTTGATAATACATACATACTCAGAACTGGAAAATATAATACTTAATAATCCAAACAAGTTTGTATTCTTAGTTTACATTTATATAGTTATATTGTATCTATCATTCGGGGTTCTGGTTACCTCTTCTCATTTTGAGTTCTGAATCTGACTTTCATCTTGCTGTACTTTGGGGAGCTAAATTGACACCTGTTGTTTTCCTGATGCCTCATCATTGACTATATCAAGGCTTGTTTATTTAGTACATTTTTTAGTGCCTTCTATGTGCAGGCTGTTGTGGTAGACAGTTGTAGTGATGGATAGATGATACTATCTCTGTATTCTGGAAACTTATCATTTGTAAGGAAACACTACCCAATAAAACTCATCATTTAGTAAGGAAGTTGACGTAGTAATAATAATACTGAATAGAATTGTGTCTGACTCTCAAGTCAAAAAGAGAGTCATACCAAAATGTATTAATCACTTGCCTATAAACCCTATTATGATGTTACTTAAATCTTTTAGGAAACTTTTTCCAGTGATAGAAAAATATCATTTAGACCTCATAAGTAAAACATTCTTAACATGCACCAGGGAAGACAAGAGACTGAAGGTTTTGAACCTGAATCTAGAAGTTAAATGGAACCAATGAATGAAAGCAAGAGTTACAGATATCGTATTCTTTATTGGGTAGTATACATTGTGTGTAAGGCTCTCAAGGAGAAAACTGAGACTCTTAGGAGTCTTACAGACATCCAAATTTAATCGGAAGGGCCATTTTAGAGGGATTAATAATTAGCTATATCAGTCTTAAACATAGCACATAGTGGAGAGCTACTTGCCAACTCCCTTGTTACTTGCAGAGCATGACTACTCTGTACCTCCCTTTAGGGTCCTAGGGATACTTCCTGAGGAGTCGGATGTATGTTTCTGATGCTAATTCTCATGAGCCCCCTTCATTTGATTTGCGGCTCCTTTCTACTGTAACTTAACTCATTTTTCGACCTTGACCACAGACTTTTCTAGTTGTTTAGTATTCATTTCTTAAGACTTAAGATAGAGTCCTTTAAGTGGGAATTTTTTTTTGTAGTCCCCCAGGTTCCTCAACCCCCTGATTTTACAAATTTGATTGTGTTACCTTCATTTGATTGTTAGTGATAGCAACTAGCTATCCAGACTTTCAGAAATGCGTATTTACTAAGGTGGTATGTTATATTGTTGTTGTAGTTTGTCCTTTGTTCTCAGAGAAGACCATGACATCAGGAAGATTATGCCATGACTTGCAGGTGAATTGGATTATAGTGAGGGAAGGCAGTGCATGGTCACCAGCCTCACTTTCTCCTCCAGAGCCATCTGGGTCCAGTGGCCAGATAAAGATCAGGACTACTGGAGGTGGCCCCTGGTATGTTATGTAAGCCTAACTTGAAGAAACATCTTCACTCCCTAAATCAGAGGCACACTGTTCAAGAAGTACGTACAGAATCTAGGGTAATAAGGGCTCAAATCTAGGATACATTTATCACAGTGAGTCACTCATAGCTCATGGGTATCCTTTTGCTTTTTGTCCTTTTCTCCCTTTTGTGGGGCCCTCCCAAAGATCTCCTTAGGTATAAATTAGCTTTCTTTTGGTCTCCTTGTAGAGTTCTGAAGCTGACTTTTTTTCCATTGTGTCTATTTTTTCTTTGGTTCACTGCCACCAATCACCCCTGTTCCAGGGAAATTTTTAGTATGCAAATGAGAAGTGGAAATTCTGTAACTACAAACTTTACAAGGTCCTCTTCTGCTCAAGACCAACGCTCCATGCTTCTTCTCCTCCAACCCCCACCCCCTAGAATTTTTTCTCAGAGGCTTTGCTGGAATGGTTCCCTTCTACCTGTCAGATACTTGAATCATTTTGAGTTCCAAACTGGCTTTATATTTTATAGAGGACCCACAGATCACATGATAGTTTGTTGCCTTGCCTGATTCATTCTATAGAGTTGTTTTCACCTTATAAAGCTCTCTTAGCTAGTGGGAACTGGAGAGGGAGAGAATAATCAAAATTGATTGACTTCCTCAGGGTCACCTAGCTATACCAGATTTGGACTTAGATCTTCCTGACTGCTAACCCAACATTTTATCCATTGTACCACCAGCTGTATCTTGTTTCCTACTTTAAATGGAAAGGATTGATTGTTTGATTGAATCATTCAGTTCCTACCTTTACACTAATAGTTTTTAGAGTAGTAAAACAGACGAGATCTGGAAGATGTCTCAGGAAAACCATGTACAAAATTGATAAGATATAGGACTACTAACCTCCAGAAAGCTGCTCTGGAAAAATGAACAATTCCTCTCCAATTTTGGAAGACATTGAAAGATATTCTTAGAACATGTTATAAATAGGTAAAAATTTATGGAAATCTTTTTGTAACATACTCCTTAAAGTAGTAGTAAAATCTAACAAGTATATGACACTGTATGTGTAAAATGTCAGAAGTAGAATCAAAAGGTGCTCTGGGTGAAATCCACGTAAACTTAACCAACAATATTTTGACACCAAAATATAATAAAATGGCTTAGTAATGTGGATTTGTTTATTGAAATGAAAGTGTTCGTGACGGCAATTCAGGATCATGTCAGTGACTAGAAATCTTATAGGAAAGGAATCTTTAGGAAAAGCAGCATCACGTAGTGGATACAAAGTTGACTATGGATGCAAGAGGACTTGGGTTTAAGTCCTTCCTTTGATGTATACTGACACAGAAAACCTTGAACTTCTTGGTGTTCCAGATCAGTGGTGTCAGTCTTAAAAGAAAAGTGGCCATTAAACCATACTTAAAGATCCCTTTGGGCATATATCGACCTAGAAAGCCGTGTTTCACCATTATCTATGTTCTCTTGTATTTTGTTCTGTTAAATATTTCCCAATTATATTTTAATCTATTTTGGACCCAACTTGAGAGTGTTGTGTGCAGCAAAGCCTATTTGACACCTCTGCTCTAGATAACTTAACAATTGATGCAAATTGTTCGGGGAAATTTTGGAAACTACAATATATTATCGTAAGTTGCAAAGATTTAGTGATAGTGGCCTAGAACATCATGGTCATAAGGCTAGACAAGAAGTTTGATGCACTAGAAGCTTTATGTAGTTTACAAACTAATAAATGACTCATTCCCATATTGAAGATACAAACCTCAAAATATCCTTAATAATTGAACAAATTAACTATATTAGTTTATGGTATCAGATTATCATTATAGGCAGAACTGTTTATCACAACCACTTAGCATGATATTTATCCATAAAAAATAAGAATAACATTTTTATTAATTTCCCCATATGCAATACTCATCTCCAAATCTCATCATGAAAATCTTTCAAAATGTAGACACCTAGTGCAAGAAGTTAAAATCATGTGGGAAGAGGATGAAGTACATATCCCTTTTGTTCACTACATACAGAATTTATTCTATAGGTGCTTTTAGTGAATATAAAGAAAAGAAGTTTACCTCCCAGCCATCTTTTTCATTTACAAAGTGCATTAATTTTACTGACTTCTTCAGTAGTCCGTAGAATATAAATATAAAAGATTAATAACATTGTCACTTGTCCTGAGACCAGTTCTATCTGACCTCCATCAAAAAAGTTGAGACGATAATGATGTCGATGTTAACTGATGTCTATGTAATTATTTAAAACTTTGCACAGTGATTTAAATATGTTCTTTCATATGGTGAAGATAGGCATATTAATGTGTTTATGTATAGTATATGTATGTAGCGTGTGTGTGTGTGTGTGTGTGTGTGTGTGGTAAAGATAGACACATTGGTGTATTGTTGGTAGAGCTGTGAATCAGTACAACCATTTTGTGTGTTTATGTGTATGGGCTGGGGGGGGTGGATTTTTCTTGGTATGAGGTATTGGTCTAAGCCTTATTTCTTACAGACCGCTATCCAGTTTTTCTGTCAGTTTTTGTCAAATAGTGTGTTCTTACCCCAGTAGCTTCATTTTATTTATTAAACAGTAGACTTCTGTATGTTTGAGGTCAAAATGCAAAGAAATATATCGTGTGTGTGTATTTTTAATGGAATTTCTCTTTCCATCTCTACTTGCTTCATTTTGTTTATATTTAAATGCTGATGATGTGGATTTATTTTATATCCTGTAGCTTTGAAAAAATTATTGTTTCAATTAATTTTTATTTAATTTTATTGGACTCTTCTGGGTATAAAAAAGCAGTATTTTTGTTTCTTTTCCTATTTTTTTTCTTGAATTTTTTCCACATCATATTTTTATGGCTATTATTTCTAGCAAAATATCCAAAAGTAATGTTGACATTGTATAACCTTGTTTTGCCCCTGATTTTATTAGGAAAGAACTTAATTTATCTTCATTACATATAATGTTGCTTCTTGGCATTAGATAGTTACAACTTCTCATTTGAAGCAAAGGTTCATTTATTCCTGTGCTTCATAGTGTTGCTTGTTTAAAAACATAATGAGTGATAAATTTTGTCAAAATATTTTTCAGCTTCTATTTACAGGATATTATAGTTTATACTTTATTCTTGTTAATGCTTTATAATATTTTATTATAATTCTGTAATACTTTACTTTTCCTTATTGTATGAAACAAGCTTGCCTTTCTGGAATAAATCCAACCTAGTCATAGTGTATACTTTTAAAAATATCTTGGTGCATACTTTGTTAAGTTTTATTTGCTACTTTGCATCAACAGTCATTAAAATATTTTTCTCTGGCCTCCTTTCCTTCAATTAATTTTTTAATTTTAATTTTTTTTTACTTATGTAAGATTTCTATTTTAGTGCATATAGAAGGGTTTTTGATTCGATGCTTTTCTAGTGTTTTTTTTTAATGTTATGTGCAATTCCTCAGTCACTTCTTTCTCTCTTACATTAATTAATATGTTTAGTTGTACATATTTTCCCTCTAAGGTCTGCATTAGCTGGGTCCCAAATATTTTTATATGATGTCTTTGATTTGTTCATTCACCCATTTGGTTTCCTCTAAATTTTTAATCCTACCTTCAAAGATCCTTTTCCAACATTTTGTTTGATATTTTGGTTTTTCTACATTTATTTGGGAGGTTTTGTACTGATTTCCAATTCTTTGCCATTACAAAAATTCTTTGTTCTTTTTGGGATATAGACCTAGTAGTGCGCCAGAGTAGTAGCTGGGTCAGAAGGTATTCACAGTTTTATACCCCTTGGAACATAGTTCCAAATTGTTCTCCAGAGTGATTGGACTCCAGGGTGATCACAATTCCACCAATAGTACATTTGTGTCCAAATTTTCCCACCCCCCTTCTAGCACTTGTCATTTTTCTTTTTCTGTCATGTTAACTAATCTGATAGATGTGAGGTGGTATTTCAAAGTTGTTTTACTTTGCAGTTATTTCTCTAATCAGTAGTGATTTAGAACATTTTTTCACCTGATTATAGATAACTTTGATTTCTTTGTCTGAAAACTGCCTGTTCATATCCTTTGACCAATTATTTGCGAAAAAATGGTTCTTATTTCTATAAATGTGACTTAGTTCACTATCTGTGTATTTGAGAAATGAGGTCTTTCTCACAGAAATTTGCTGTAAAATATGCCCTCTTTCCCCCACCCCTCTCCCCTCCACCACCCATTCCTGTTTTCCTTCTAATTTTAGTTATATTAATTTCATTTGTTCCAAAGCTTTTTAATTTCATGGAATCATAATTATCTGTTTTACTTTATGTGATCCTCTCTATCTTTTGTTTGGTCATAAACTCTTCCATCATCCATAAATCTGACAGGTACATTTTCCCATGCTCCCCCTAATTTACTTGTGACATTATTCTTTATTATCTCAATCATTTATCCATTTTGACCATATCTTTGTATCTGATATAAGATGTTGGTCTATTCCTACTTTCTGCCAAACTGCTTTCTAGTTGTCCCAGCAAATTTAGTCAAATGTTGAATTTTTACCCCAAAAGCTTACATCTTTTGGTTTATCGAGCATTTGAGTGAATACTAATGTACCGTGGTTTTTAATGCCATGTATTGTGTACTTAATCTGTCCCACCAATCTACCACTCTATTTATTACCCAGTACCAGAATGTTGTGAAGGTCGTTATTGTTATTCAGTCATTTCATTCATGTCTGACTCTTTGCGACTCCATTTGCGGTTATTGGGCAGAGATAATGAAATGGTTTGCCATTTCCTTCTTCAGCTCATTTTACAGATGAGGGAACTGAGGCAAAATGGGTTAATGACTTGCCCAGGGTCAACAGTAAGTGTGTGAAGCCAGATTTGAATTCAGGAAGATGAGTTTTCTTAACTCTAGACCTGGCACTCTATTCACTATGCCACCTTGCTGCCCCATTTTGATGATTACTGCTTTGTAACGTAGCTTGAAATCTGGAACTGCTAGGCTGCCTTCATTATTGTTGGTTTTCATAGATTCCTGTGATATTCTTGTTTTTTTGTTCTTCTATTAGATGAATTTTGTTAATATTTTTTTCTAGCTCTATAAAATAATTCATTGGTAGTTTGATAGGTTTGGCATTTAATTAGTAAATTAACTTAGTTGAATTGTCATTTTTACTATAGGGGCTTGGCCTACCTATGAGCAATTAATATTTTTTCAATTATTTGGATATGTTTTTATTTATATGAAGTGTTTTTTATATGTGTTCATATAATGCCTGGGTTTGTTTTGGCAGGTATATTCTCCAGAATTTTATGTTGTCGGCAATTATTTTAAATGTAATTTCTCCTTTTATCACCTTCTTAAGATTTTTATTGGTAGTATATATAAATGCTGATTATTTATGTAAGTTTATTTTATATCTTGCAACTTTCCAGAAATTAATTGTTCCAATAGTTTTCTAGGGTTCTAGAAGTATGCCATCATATCATTTGCAAAGTATGGTAGTTTTGTTTCCTCGTTGCTTATTTTTATTCCTTCAATTTCTTTTTCTTGTCCTTTTGCTTTGGCTACCATTTCTAGTACAGTGATAAAGGTCGTCCTTGCTTCACTCTTGATCTTCATCCCTGTTAAAGATAATGCTTACTCTTGGTTTTAGAGGGATACTACTTATCATTTTAAGAACAGCTCCATTAATTCCTATGCTTTCTGTCGTTTTCAAAAAGAATGGTATTTTGCCAAGTACTTTTTTCTTCATTTATTGAGATATTCATGATTTTTGTTATTGATATGGTCAGTTATGCTGATGGTTTTCCTAGTATTGAACCAGCCCTGTGTTCCTGATATAAATCCCAGCAGGTCATATTATATTTGTGATATAGTGCTGTAATCTCCTTGCTGGTATTTTATTTACAATTTTTACATTGATATTCATTAAGGAAACTGGTCTGCAGTTTTCTTTCTGTTTTTGTTCTCCCTGGTTCATGCCCCCCACCCCAATAGTTTATGTAGTATTAGGGTTAATTGTTACTTAAAGTTTTGATAGGATTGACTTGTGAATCCATCTGGTCCTGGGTTCTTTTTTTTTTTTTCCCTGAGGGGAGCTCATTGATGGTTTGTTAAATTTTTTTTTCTCAGGTAGGCTTATTTAAGTATTCTATTTCCTTTCAGTCTGATCAGTTTCTTTTTTAACATCCATTTCACTTAGATTATCAGTCTTACTGACATGTAAATGGACGAAATAGCTCCTGACATTTGCTTTTATTTCATCTTCATTGGTGATGCATTCTCATTTATGACACTAGTGATTTTTAAAAATCAAATTAACCAATGGTTTTATTGCTTTTTTTCCATAAAACCAGCTTCTAGTTTTATTTATTAGTTCACAGGTCTTTTAACCTTCAGTTTTATTAATCTTTCCTTTGATTTTTTCACAGTTTCCATTTTGATGTTTAATTGGGGATTTTTTAATTTGTTCTTTTTATAACTTTTTTTACTTGAATGCCCAGTTCATTGATTTGCTCTTTCTCTCTTTTACTGATGTATGCATTTAGAGATAGAAAATTTCCCCTATGTACTTCCTTTGGTTGCATCTCACAAATTTTGTAATATTTTCTCTATTGTGGTCTTTCTCTTGAATGAAATTATTGATTTTTCTATGATTTGTTCTTTGACCTACTCATTCTTTTGAAATAATTATTTAATTTCCAATTAACTTTTAATCTGTGCTTCCTTGTCTCTTTACTAAATGTAATTGTTATTGTTCTGAAGGGTGCATATAATATTTCTGCCATTTTGCATTTGATTGTAAGGTTTTTATGTCTTAATACATGATTGGTTTTTGTAAGGGTGCTACTTACAGTTAAGAAAATGTTTTTTTCCTTTCTATTTCCTTTCTATTTCTATTCCTCTCTCTTCCCATTCAGTTTTCTCTAGAAGTGTATCATATTTAATGTCTCTAAGATTTTATTCATCTCCTTGACTTCTTATTTATTTTATGGTTAGATTTATCTACCTTTGAGAGGGGAAAGTTGAGGTCCCCCACTAACATAGTTGTACTGTCTATTTCTTCCTGTAACCCATTTAACTTTTCCTTTAAGAATTTTGATGTTTGGGGGCGGAGCCAAGATGGCAGCTGGAAAGCTGGGACTCACTTAAGCTCCCAACCAGATCCCTCCAAACACCTATAATAATAGCTCTGAACAAATTCTAGAGCTGCAGAACCCACAAAATAGCAAAGGGAAGAAGGGCTCCAACCCAGGACAGCCTGGGTGGTCACTTGGAAGGATCTGTTGCATGGAGCTGGGAGTGGAGTGGAGCCCAGCGTGGGCTGCACCAGGACCAACCAGACCGGGAGCCAGGTGGAATAGGTGTAGTGCCCTGAATCATTAAGCTGTGGCAGTTATCAGACTTCTCAACCCACAAACACCAAAGACAACAGAGAAGGTTAGTGGGAAGAAGTGCTGGGACAGAGTGAAAGGAATTCTCAGCAGTTGGCCACCATCCTGGGGGCGGTGGAATTGGTGTGAGGCTGCTTACAGAGCTACAGCTGCTGTTGCCTTTGGCCCCAGGCCCCAGGCCCCCCTGGTGGGAGAAATTAAGTGGCAGATCAGAGCATGAGTGCAGAGCTTGCTTGGATCTGAGTCATGGTCCGGGTTGGCAGTTCTTGGGAGAGATGGAGAGCTGGTGTGGCAGAGCTTGCTGTATAGAAGTAGCTCTAAAAATGGCAGCATAGCCCCTCAAGTTTGGGACAAAGTACTCTCTACTCTACAAGCAGTCATACCCTGACAAAAAACTGAAGGGTCAAGTAGTTGGCTGTGAACATGAACAGACAGTGAAAACAGAGCCAGATTCAGACTCAGACTTTGGAATCTTTCTTTGGTGACAAAGAAGACCAAAACATACAGCCAGTAGAAGTCAACAAAGTCAAAGAGCCTACATCAAAAACCTACAAGAAAAATATGAATTGGTCTCAGGCCACAGAAGAGCTCAAAAAAGATTTGGAAGAGCAAGTAAGAGAAGTAGAGGAAAAAATGGGAAGAGAAATGACAGTGATGCAAGAAAACCATGAAAAACCAGTCAATGACTGGCTAAAGGAGCCCCCCCAAAATATTGAAAAATACTGGAGAAAACAACACCTTAAAAAATAAACTAACGAGGGGGCAGAGCCAAGATAGCAGCTAGAAAGCAGGGAACAGTGTGAGCTCCCTGCTGAGTCCCTCCAAAAACCTATAAAAAATGGCTCCGAACCAGTTCTAGAACTGCAGAACCCACAAAACAGCAGAGGGAAGCAGGGCTCCAGCCCAGGAGAGCCTGGATGGTCTCTGGGTGAGGTCTATCCCACACGGAGCTGGGAGCTGGGAGCAGAGCGGAGCAGAGCCCAGTGTGAGCAGCATGGACCACCCAGACCAGGAGCCAGGCGGAATGTGCCCTACCACCCTGAATCAGTGAGCTGCGACAGTTACCAGACTTCTCAACCCACAAACACCAAAGACAGCAGAGAAGGTTAGTGGGAAAAGCTGCGGGAGTGGAAGGAGTTCTCGGGTGGGTTCGGTTTCCAGCCCCGGGGGGGGGGCAGCGGAGATGGGGCAGCTACAGCTGTTGTTGCTTTCAGCCCCAGGCCCACCTGGTGGGAGGAATTAAGTGGCGGATCAGAGCAGGAGTGCACAGCCTGCTGAAGATCTAAGCCCAGTCCGGGTTGGGGGTTCTTGGGGAAGGAGTAGTGCTGGTGTGACAGAGCCGGCACCTCCCCCCCAAACGTGGAACATAGAACTCTTTAGTCTGCAAGCAGTCATACCCCACTGAAAAACTCAAGGGTCAAGTTAGTTGGTTGAGAATATGGCCAGGCAGCAAAAACGCACCCAGATTCACTCTCAGACTTTGCATTCTTTCTTTGGTGACAAAAAAGACCAAAACATACAGACAGAAGAAGTTAACAAAGTCAAAGAGCCTACAACAGAAACCTCCAAGAAAAACATAAACTGGTCCCAGGCTATGGAAGAGCTCAAAAAGGATTTGGAAAAGCAAGTTAGAGAAGTAGAGGAAAAATTGGGAAGAGAAATGAGAAGGATGCGAACAAATCATGAAAAAGAAGTCAATGACTTGCTAAACGAGACCCCCCAAAATACTGAAAAATACACTGAAGAAAACAACACCTTAAAAAATAGACTAACTCAAATGGCAAAAGAGCTCCAAAAAGCCAGTGAGGAGAAGAATTCCTTGAAAGGCAGAATTAGCCAAATGGAAAAGGAGGTCCAAAAGACCACTGAAGAAAATACTACTTTAAAAATGAGATTGGAGCAAGTGGAAGCTAGTGACTTTATGAGAAATCAAGATATTATAAAACAGAACCAAAGGAATGAAAAAATGGAAGACAATGTGAAATATCTCATTGAAAAAACCACTGACCTGGAAAATAGATCCAGGAGAGATAATTTAAAAATTATTGGACTAACTGAAAGCCATGATCAAAAAAAGAGCCTAGATATCATCTTTCAAGAAATTATCAAGGAGAACTACCCTGATATTCTAGAGTCAGAGGGAAAATAGAAATTGAAAGAATCCATCGATCACCTCCTCAAATAGATCCCAAAAAGAAATCTCCCAGGAATATTGTTGCCAAATTCCAGAGCTCCCAGATCAAGGAGAAAATACTGCAAGCAGCCAGAAAGAAACAATTTGAGTATTGTGGAAACCCAATCAGAATAATCCAAGATCTGGCAGCTTCTACATTAAGAGATCGAAGGGCTTGGAATATGATATTCCGGAGGTCAATGGAGATAGGATTAAAACCTAGAATCACCTACCCAGCAAAACTGAGTCTCATGCTCCAAGGCAAAATATGGATTTTTAATAAAATAGAGGACTTTCAAGCTTTCTCAGTGAAAAGACCAGAGCTGAATAGAAAATTTGACTTTCAAACACAAGAATCAAGAGAAGCATGAAAAGGTAGTCAAGAAACAGAAATTGCAAGGGACTTACTAAAGTTGAACTGTTTTGTTTACATTCCTGCATGGAAAGATGACATGTATGATTTATGAGACCTCAGTATTAGGGTAGCTGAAGGGAATAGGCATATATATATATATATCTATGTGAATGTGTATGTATGTATATATCTATGTGTGTGTGTGTGTGTGTGTGTGTATATATATATATATATATATATATATATATATATATATATATATGAAAGAGAGAGAGAGCAGACACAGGGGGAGTTGAAGATGAAGGGAAGATATCTAAAAGAAATAAAATGAAATTAAGGGATGAGAGAGCAACATACTGAGAGAGGGAAATAGGTAGAGATTGAATGGGGAGGATTATCTCGCATAAAGGTGGCAAGAGGAAGCAGTTCTGTGGGAGGAGGGGAGAGGGCAGGTGAGGGGGGGAATGAGTGAACCTTTCTCTCATCAGATTTGGCCTGAGGAGGGAATACCATACATACCCAATTGGGTATCTTACCCCACAGGAAAGAAGAGGGAGGAAGATAAAAAAAAGGGAGGGGGGGATGATGGAGGGGAAGGCATTTGGGGGTGGAGGTAATCAAAAACAAACACTTGGGAAATTGGACAGGGTCAAGGGAGAAAATTCAATAAAGCGGGATGGGTTAGGAAGGAGCAAAATATAGTTAGTCTTTCACAACATGAGTATTGTGGAAGGGTTATACATAATGATACACATGTGGCCTATGTTGAATTACTTGACTTCTTAGGGAGGGTGGGTGAGAAGGGAAGAGGGGAGAGAATTTGGAACTCAAAGTTTTAAAAACAGATGTTCAAAAACAAAAAAAAAAAATTTTTGCATGCAACTAGAAAATAAGATACACAGGCAATGGGGCATAGAAATTTATGTTGCCCTACAAGAAAGGAAGGGAAAAGGGGGTGGGAGGGGAGTGGGGTGATAGAGGGGAGGGCTGACTGGGGAACAGGGCAACCAGAATATATGCCATCTTGGAGTGGGGGGGAGGGTAGAAATGGGGAGAAACTTTTTAATTCAAACTCTTGTGAAAATCAATGCTGAAAACTAAATATGTTATATAAATTTTAAATTAAAAAAAATAAACTAACTCAAATGGCAAAAGAGTACCAAAAAGCCAATGAGGAGAAGAATGTCTTGAAAGGCAGAATTAGCCAAATGGAAAAGGAGGTCCAAAAGACCACTGAAGCAAATACAACCTTAAAAATTAGATTGGAGCAAGTGGAAGCTAGTGACTTTATGAGAAATCAAGGTATTATAAAACAGAACCAAAGGAATGAAAAAAGGAAAGACAATGTGAAATATCTCATTGAAAAAACCACTGACCTGGAAAATAGATCTAGGAGAGATAATTTAAAAATTATTGGACTACCTGAAAGCCATGATCAAAAAAAAGAGCTTAGATATCCTCTTTCAAGAAATTATCAAGGAGAGCTGCCCTGATATTCTAGAGTCAGAGGGAAAATAGAAATTGAAAGAATCCACTGATCGCCTCCTGAAAAAGATCCCCAAAAGAAAACTCCTAGGAATATTGTCACCAAATTCCAGAGCTCCCAGATCAAGGAGAAAATATTGGAAGCAGCCAGAAATAAACAATTTGAGTATTATGGAAAAACAATCAGAATAACACAGGATCTAGCAGCTTCTACATTAAGGGACCAAAGGGCTTGGAATACGATATTCCAGAGGTCAAAGGAGCTAGGATCAAAACCAAGAACCATCTACCCGGCAAAACTGAGTATAATGCTCCAAGGCAAAATATGGATTTTCAGTAAAATAGAGGACTTTCAAGCTTTCTCAGTGAAAAGACCAGAGCTGAATAGAAAATTTGACTTTCAAACACAAGAATCAAGAGAAGCATGAAAAGATAAAGAAGAAAGAGAAATCCTAAGGGACTTACTAAAGTTGAACTGTTTTGTTTACATTCCTACATGGAAAGATGATGTGTGTAATTCATGAGACCTCAGTATTAGGGTAGCTGAAGGGAATATACATACATACATACATACATACATACAAAATGTATATATATATATGTACACACACACATATATCTATGTGTGTATATATAGGCAGAGGGCACAGGGTGAGTTGAATATGATGAGGTGATATCTAAAAACATCAAATTAAGGGATGAGAGAGGAATATATTGAGAGAGGGAGAAAGGGAGAGATAGAATGGGATAAATTAGCTTGCGTAAAAGTGACAAGGAAAAGCAGTTCATTGGATGGGAGGAGGTGGCAGGTGAGGGGAATGAGTGAATCTTGCTCTCATTGAATTTGACTTGAGGAGGGAATAACATACACACTCAATTGGGTATCTTACCCCACAGGAATGAAGGAGGAAGGGAATATAAAATGGGGGTACTATAGAAGGGAGGGCAGATAGAGGGAGGAGGTAATCAAAAGCAAACACTTTTGAAAAGGGACAGGGCTAGGGGAGAAAATTGAATAAAGGGGGACTGGATAGAAGGGAGAAAAATATAGTTATGCTTTCACAACATGAGTGTTGTGGAAGGGTTTTACATAATGATACACATGTGACCTATGTTGAATTGCTTGCCTTCTTAAGGAGGGTGGGTGGGGAGGGAAGAGGGCAGAGAATTTGGAACTCAAAGTTGTGAAAGGAGGTGTTAAAAAAAAAAGTTGTTTTTGCATGCAATTGGGAAATAAGAGATACAGGTAATGTGGAATAGAAATCTATTTTGCCCTACAAGAAAGTAAGGGAAAAGGGGATGGGAGGGAGTAGGGTGACAGAAGGGAGGGATAAGTGGGGAAGGGGGCAATCAGAATATATGACATCTTGGAGTGGGGCAGAAGAGTAGAAATGGGCAGAAAATTTGTAATTCAAAATCTTGTGGAAATCAATGCTGAAAACTAAAAATATTAAATAAATAATTAAAATAATAAAAATGCTTAAGTACAAAAAAGAATTTGATGTTATGCCTCTTGGTGCATATATATTTAATATTGATATTACTTTATTATTTATCTTAACTGTTAGCAAGATATAGTGTCTCTGCTTATCCCTTTTAATTAGGTCTGTTTTTGTTTTTGCTTTGTTTGAGATCATGATTGCTATTCCTCCCTTTTTTCCTTTGGCTGAATCATAATAGATTCTGCTCCAGCCCCTTATTTTAATTCTGTGTGTGTCTTATAAACAACACATTGTTGGATTCTGGTTTTTAATCCATTCTCTTGTCTATGTGCATTTTATGGGTGGAATCATCCCATTTACATTTACATTCATGATTTTTACCTGTGTGTTTCCTTCCATCCTAGTTTTTTTCTTCTGTTTATCCTTCTTTCTCATCCTCTTCCTCCTCTAAAGTCTGTTTTGTTTCTGACTGCTACATTCTTTTATCTGCTTTCCCATTTATTACTCTCCTACCCTTCCCTGTATATTCTTTCCTTCCTACTTCCCTTTTGGGTAAGATAGATTTTTATTACCAATTGTGTGTGTGTGTGTGTGTGTGTGTGTGTGTGTGTGTGTGTGTGTGTATGTGTACATATATATATTTTTTCCCTCTTTGAACCAATTTAGATATGAATTATATTCAAGCAGTTCTCCTAACACCAACATTTTATCCTTCAGTACTCTTCCTTCTTTGCCTCTTTTTTTTTTTTTTTGGCAGGGTAATTAGACTTAAGTGACTTGCCCAAAGTCACACATCTAGTACATGTGTCAAGTGTATGAGGCCGGATTTGAACTCAGGTCCTGCTGACTCCAGGGCTGGTGCTCTACTTAATGTGCTACCTAGATGCCCCTATCTTGTATGCCTCTTTTATGTGAAATAATTTCCCTCATTCTTTCTCTCCCTTTCCCTCTTCCCCAGGGCATCCTTCTTTCTTGCCTATTTTTTTATATCATCTCAATACAACCATCTCTCTCTCACATCCTCTTTCTCTCTGGTATTCTTCTAACTGTGCTGATCACAATATTGTTGTTGCTGTTTGTCCTTTTTTTAAGAAGACAGTGATATCAGGGAGGTGATGCCATGACATGCAAATGAATTGGGGTTAAGTGAGGTAGGGCTGTTTAGAGTCACCAGCCTCACTTTTTCCTCTAGAGCTGTCTGGATCCAGTGGCCAGATATAGATCAGGAGGGTTGGAGATAGCCCTGGATACAGTGAGAGACCTTGGCCTTTTTAATCTGAAGTCTTTAACACGTCTTAATTTGACTGGGGCAATGGCCAATCAGTGATTTGGCTAAGTAAGAAGTAAACAGTTTAATCTTATTGAGTTCCTTATGATTTCTTTTTCATGTTTATCTTTTTATGCTTTTGTTGAGTTTTGTTTTTGAAAGTCTCATATTCTGTCAGCTCACTTCTTTTTGCCAGGAATGCTTGAAAGTCCTCTATTTCATTCAGTCTCCATTTTTTCCCTTGAAGGATTATACTCAGTCTTGCGGGGTAAGTTATTCTTGATTATAATCTCAGCTCTTTTGCCTTCTGAAATAACATATTCCAAGCCCCTTTCCCTTTAATGCGGCAGCTACTAAATCTTGTGTGTTCCTGACTGTGGCTCCACAATATTCAAATGCTTTCTTGCTGGTTGCTCTGACTTTAGAGTTTTGGAATTTGGCTTTAATATTCTTGAGAGGTTTCATTTTGGGACCTCTTTCAGGTGGTGACCTGTGGATTTTTTCAATTTTATTTTACCCTTTGGTTCTAGAATATTGGACCCATTTTCCTTCTTGCAATGTAATGTCTAGGCTGTTTCTTTGATCATGACTTTTATGTAGTCCAGTAATTCTTAAATTATCTCTCCTCAATCTATTTTCTAGGTAAGTTTTTTTCTGATGAGATATTTCCACATCTAATTTTTTCATTCTTCTGTCGTTGTTTTATTGTTACTTGATGTCTTACGCGGTCCATTATGTTTCACATGCTCAAGTGTGATTTTTACAGAATTATTTTCTTCGGTGAGCTTCTGTGCCTCTTTTTCCATTTGGCCATTTCTACTTTTTAAGGACTTACTGTCATCAGTAATTTTTTGTGCCACTTTTACCAAGCTGTTAATTTTCTTTTCATAATATTCTCCCTTTGCTTTCATTTCTTCCCCATTCCTCTACCACAGTTAACTTGATTTTGAAAATAACTTTTTAAGCTCTTTCTGGAATTCTTATTTGGACTTGTGTCCAATTCAGTTTTTTTCCTTTGAGGCTTTCCTTGTAGCTCTTTTGACTTCATTGTCTTCTTCTGAGTTTGTGTCTTGATATTCCTTGTAATCATCGTAGCTTGTTTTTTTTTCCCTCATTTTTTCATCCTGTTTCTTGATTTGAAACTTAATGGCAATGTGTGGTTCTGTTCTTGGCATGATGGCATGGGAGGGTCACTGTCTCACTTTCAGGCTTTTTCACACTATTGTTTTCAGATCTAGTTCTGGGGCTTTGGAAATTTTTGGTGCTTCCAAGTTTGTGTGATCTGAAAAGTGGTGTGGTCACTACTCTCCTAGTCTCACTCTGGTCTGTATCTAGGAAGGGCCTCTGATGTTGTGGGATAGCAATTGATATTTTTCTTCAGTGCTCCTCCTCCTTTGGCACCAAGCCTTTGATCCTCTGGGGCAGGAGGTGATATTGACCCTCAGGTGTCCCGCTCCCTAAAATACTCCTCTTTGCCCTTGAACTATGACTGAGAAGTGGGTATTTGCTAAATAGTTGACCTTTAGGACTCTCACCCCTTCTTAACCAAAAGTGCTTCTTTCTGACCTTGGACTATTACCCTGAAGTGGATGTAGAGAATGGAGTTGATCCTGTGTTTGGTCCTGTGTCCATTGCTAGCCCAGTGGTATCTTGTAATCTCTTTCAGACCAGTTTCTGCAACCCCTTACTGTCTTTGGCTTGAGACCTCCTGAAGCTGCTGTTGCTTCTGTCACCACTATCTAGTCTTGGTCAAGGTCTCCAAATGTATCCAGGACCATCTATGTCTTGCCATTGGACCCAGATTGCTCCGGAGGAGAGAGTGAGGCTGGTAACTTTGCACAGCACTACCTTACTTAAATCCAATTCGCCTGCAAGTTGAGACATCACCCTCCTGGGGCCATGGTTTTCTTAAAGAAGGAAGGAAAAACAACAAACAACCACCACCACCTAGTCGCACCAATGATTTTTCATCCATGTGGGGACTGGGCCAGCCTTTTCCCCTGTGTCATAGATCTCTGTTTCTGACCTTTAATGTTGTCTTGGACTGGTAGAATGTCTTACTCAGACCTTTTGTTCTCTCTTCCACTCCAGAATTCAGTTTCAGGTAGTATTTTAAAGTTGTTTGCAGTAGGATGTTGGGAGAGGTCGGCTAGTGCCTTTTCTTTGTCATCTTTCCAAGTATATTTCTTATAAACAAGATAATATTTGATTCTGATTTCTAATACTTTCTGCTATGCTCTTCTACTTTATGGAAAGTTTATTCTTTTCACATTAATGTTTATGATTGGTCTTGTATTTACTTCCATTTTGTCAGTTTGGAAGCATTTATTAAGCATTTAGTATGTGCCAGGCAATGTGCTAAACACTAGAAGTTCAAAGAAAGGTCAAAGCATGATCTCTGCTTTTAAGAACTTACATTCCAATTGTGGAGAAAGCATGCAAGCAACTACCTCATCTACTATGTGTGTATCTATCTGTCTATCTGTTTATCTGTATCTTTACAGACATAGACGTAGGTATTGCTATAGATATCTAAATCTAAATATCTAATCTATTAGATATAGATTATCTAGATATATCTCTTACATGAATGACAGATATTGCTGTATGTGTGTTTGTATGTATTTATGTAAACACATATATAAGTATAAAATCTACATCTACTGTGTGCATACCTATCTGTTTATCTATGTCTAGACAGATATAGACATAGGTATAGATATAGATATCTAAATCTAAATATCTTATCTATTAGATATAGATTATCTAGATATATCTCTTATATGAATGATGTAGATATTGCTGTATGTGTGTTTGTATGTATTTATGTAAACACATATATAAGTATAAAATCTACATCTAAATCTATATGTAAATGAGAGATAGTTTTAGAGGGAAGACACTACCAATGGTTGGGGGCGGGCAGGGTGGTATAAGTGCGTAGTAAGACTATAAGTGGCCTTTTGTAGAAAGAAAGCCTAATTTAAGCTGAATCTTGGAGGAAACCAGAGAAATCAGGAGGCAGAGGAGAGGTTTATTTTGTACATTTCCCCTCTTTCCCCCAGTATCTCTCTTTATCAAGAAGAAAAAAGGGGGAAAGGAAGGAGTTTGCTTAATGCTAGTAATTTATGATTGAATTAGTCTGTTTTTGTTCTGTTGCCTTCTTCTCCTCTCCTTTTTCTGTCCCTGTTTCTTTTTTCCTTTTAATTCTCTTTTCTTATGCTACCATTTGCCTTCCCTTGTGACTACTCCTTCTCCTGATAAGCTTTTCTTCTTAATGGGCCCTCTCCCTACTCAATCCCTTTTCTGCCTATCTCCTTTTTGAGTTCAGTGTATTTCTCCACTAAATTCTTTTTGCGTTTATATGTGTGTATTAGTGTATGTGAATGTGCTCAACCTTCTTTTGTTTGGTTCAGATGAAATTAAGATGAATGAGATTCCCATTCCTCCCTTTCTCCATATTTCTATACTCTTTATCTCGTGGTTGCTTATAATGGCAAAATGTTACATTTGTTCTCCTTTCTCCTCTTTTTCTTTCCAGCATATTCCCCTTTTCTCCTCATTTCTTTCATCTCCTGGCACCATTAAACAATATCATATTCACCCCCTCTCTGGTATTTTTTTAAGACAGGCCCTCTGCCTGTCTTACTTATCATGCTCTATTACCCTTAAAGATATTTGAGCTGTGAGAGGACCCTTGTTTCTTCTCCCCCTGTTAGCATGCAGACATTTCATGCTTACATAGTTCCTTCCAAATGATCAAATATCTTTACCCATCTTTGTGTATGTTGACTTTTGCATTTGCATTTTAAATAGCCTGCTCTTTTCTGGACTTTTTATTAGACTTGTTATGTCTTCTGTTTCATTAAAGGGCCTGAGACTGGCTTATTTCTTAGCCTCTATATTCATGGAGGTTCCGGCAGGTGGGAATGGGGGATTGGGTTGTGATATAGTATCCTGACCTTGCTTTGATTTTCTGCTTTTCTGCCAACTCAAACTTATTTTAAAGGACTATAATGTCACTATAGTATTCATCCCCCAAATCCACTACTTCAGTTTTTATTTAAAGCATCATCAATAAAATCTTTTTTTTTTTCCACATTGTGTCTTACCTGGCCACTAGCTTTGTTGAGCCAGAGTAAACCTTCCTCATTTATTTCCAAACATGCCTTCATTAAACTGGGCGTGGTCTAGGATAGCTACATGCCTGTAGAAGAAATGTTTCAGCTTCAAGTCCCTTTGAAAATAATACTGAGAGTAGTATTGAAGGTAGAAAATGTCAGTCATTCAGTGAGGGAGAGTAGAGTTTTTGATTCATTAAGAATATTTGAGAGAAAAAGAAAAAGAGGGATAAAATGAAGCCCTTTTTCTTGTGAGGGTGTGTATTCACATAGTTTAAACATCAGCTCTTAAAACTGAATGTATCATTTTTTTTTTGTTTGTTTGTTTGTTTTTTTGGTATGGATAGGATTGTGGGCTGCCATAGAAGGCTGAATCTGAGGCTGCTTTAGGTTTACAGTTTAGAGAAAGATGAGCATGTTCTTAACTTTTTTTCAAGATGGCATGAACTAGGAACCTTATTAAAGACTAGTAACCTTATTAAAAATTTGTTTTTGGAATCCCACACTAAGCATTCCACCTTCTTTATTCTCTCGATTATCTGAGGAAACTTGACTGACCGGCAGATGAAGTAACTGACACTGGGTCTTTTCTTTAATGGCCCAACTCAGGGTTCTGCCTTTATTTCAGTCACATTAATAGAATGTTAGACAGGGGAAGGGTTTTTGCGGTCATTTTATCTAATTTTATCAAGGAGGAAGTAGTGATGCATGAGCACAAGCAAGTGGTAGAAGCACACACAGACAATTCGGGGCAAGGCCAGGAGTATACTACAGTATCTGTTTTCCCACATGATCCAGGGATTGTTGAAACAAGCTGGAAGGAACGCCAGAGATCTAGTCCAACCCCCTTATTTTACCAGGCAGGAAACGATTATGTGACTTTTTCAAGGTTACCCAGTTAGTCAATGGTGGACATTGGGCTTGAATCCATCTCTGAGTTCAAATTCAGAACACTTTGCATGGTACTATGTTACAGATGCTGTCAGGTTATTCAACCTTACTAACAGAGCTGCCCCTCTTCATTACAAGGGAGTAGAAAATGGGAAGAAAACATGGTGGATGTCATTTTGGGTCTCCATGACATTAAGAGCATAATTTTCCCAAATTCTCCTAACTCTACAGAAATGCATGTTTTAGTAAACAACAACAGAAGAACATTTTAAAAGTAATTTGGTAACTTTATTAGATTAGAACATAAAATGACTTCCTATTCAGCTGTGAACTGCTGTAGCCTCTGGCCCAGTGTAATGAATGAGTGGAAAAAAACATACATATTGATTTCCAGTGTTCAAGTGGAAAGAAGAAATTCTCTAATGCCACAGTATGATCTCGTTGTATTTTCTTCCCATATTTTGTGAAATAGAACCACCCTCCTGCTCCAGCTTCCTGTATTCCAGGAGGCGTCACCAAGCCTGAGGCAGAAAAGGAAAGTCAGCCAGCAAATGTGATGGCCAGCTCGCTGCCCACTGGCTGTTGTCTTTGGCATAAACACCAATACTGTGACAATGTAGCAATGGCAATTAGCAGAACTGTTGCCAGGACTTAGAGCGTTTCAGTTTCTAGTGTTTGTAAAACAATAACAATGAACCAAAAGAATCAGGGACCACTGATTAGACATCATCAAGCCTGATTGCTTTTTGAGATTTTTAAAGCAGAGTGATGACTGGCTCTTGTTATAGGATGATAGTTTTAACTTCTGCATACTTCTAGAAAAACTTGGATGCTTTAAGAATTATTCTTAGGAAAACTGCAGTACAAAGACTTGGTTTGTGATATGGCATTACCCTTTTGGTGTGTGTCTAGACTTTGTCGCAGCTTATTGCCACAACTGACCTTTGTAGGTTTTATCTAACTCTGCCAAGGAGGAGATAGAGAGGCATGAACACAAATAATGAGTAGAAGAACACACCATCCCCATTATTTTCCTCCTTTTCACAGTTTAGCTTGTCAGAATATTTATTTTTCCAATTTACAAGTGTTGATTTTCTCTCCCAGACAAATTCTCTCCCCATTATCCAAAAGAAGAAAAGAAAAGAAAAGAAATGGAAAAAAAATCCTTTTGACAGATACACAAAGTGAAACAATGTTTCCACACCAGCCATGTCGACAATATGTCTCTTGTTGTACGTATCTTGAGTCCATTACCCCTCTGTCAGGTTGCGGATAGCATATGTCATTCTCACTCCTCTGAAATCATGGTTGGACATCGTTAAAAATTTTAAGTCTTTTATAGTTGTTTCTGTTTACGGTGTTGTTACCATTGTAGAAATTGTTTTGGGATTTTGGTTCTCCTCATTTGATTCTGCATCTCTTCATATAAATCTTCCCAGTTTTCTTTGGCACCATCTTTTTTATTATTTCTTATGGCGCAACAGTATTCCATTATATTCATATACCATAATTTTTTTTCAGCTATTCCCCAATTGATGGACAACGTTTTAGGTTCCAGTTCTTTAGTAACAGAAAGATAACCAATATAAGTATTTTTGTAAAAACGTATCCTTTTTCTCCTTGATCTTTTTGGCCCAGTTTCTTGGTCATAGGATATGCATAGTTTGGTAACTTTTTGGCTGTAGTTTCATTAACCACTGCCTTCCTTAGTTTTCTCAGTTGTAAAATGTTGATAATACTAGTAAAGACGCCTTCCAGGGATAGTGTGAGGGTCAAATGTGATAGTATTTATAAAAGCACTTGCACTAGTTCTTGGCACATAATAGGCCCTTAATATATATTTGCTTACTTCCTTGTGAAGGGGAGTTGATATGGGAATGAAGAGGTTGATTTCATGTTTGGAAATTTGAGTTTCAGTGATAGCACCCCCTCCCCCCCCCCCCGCAAAAAAAAAAAAAAACTCATTCAAATGGATCCATCTTTATGGTAGTTCATGATGTGGGAGTAGGATATGTGATGAGGCCTGTAGATAGATTTGAAATTCATTCATAAAAATGTTATATGAAAGTGAATAATATTGCCAAAGGAGTAAATTGTAAGTAGATCAGAGTAGGGTTTCAGGCAAAGCCTTGCTGTATATCTACAGTGAGGGAGTAGGTTGAAGAAGGGCCAGCAAAGGAGTCAGTGTAGGAATAATGAGACTTTGGGAGAGTCAGAGAATGCCATGGAAACTGAGGGAGGAATATGTTGCAAGAAGAAAGTGGTGCTGAAGAATGCCACATGCTATAGAAAGACTTCATGCTATAACAGCTGATAATAGATGATTCCAGATAGTGGAAGGTGCCATTTGTAATCTTTAAGACATCATATTTCAGGGGATTGGGAATGTACTATTTGGATAGGGTTCGGTATGAAAGGTGTATGGGGTGGGGGTGGGGTATTTGAGTTGAGTCTTAGAAGAAGTCAAAGATTCTAAGATATGGAGGTGGGGAGGGAGAGCATCCAAGACATGGAGAACAGCTGGTGCATAGGAATGAGGATAATTAATGTAGTGTTGTATGGGAGGAAATACAATGAGACCAGTATGACTGGAAGATTGAATATACAGAGAGGAGTAATTTGTTAGAAGACTGGAAAGAAAGGAAGGGTCCAGGTTTTTGGAAATTTAAATGCCCGGCAGAGGACTTTATATTTCATCCTTGTGTCCATAGAGAACCACTGGAGTTTATTGAGTGGGGAGTGTGAGTGATAGGGTCAGATCTTAGATTTAGGAAAATCAGTTTGGCATCTTTGTCGAGGATGGATTGGAGTGGGGGAGAGATTTGAGACCAGGAGACTGAGTAGGAGGCTATTGAAATTGTCTAGGCAAAATGTAATGCAGACCTGAGCTAGTGTGGAGACTGTGTGAGTGGAGAGAAAGTGATGTTTCTGAAAAATCTCGGGGACATGGAAATGACAATATTTGGCAACTCATTGAATCTTGGGGGTTTCTGGGGAGAAAGAGTTATAGATGATACTGCTGTTGCACACCTGGGTGTCTGGTGGTGTTAGCCTTCAATAGTAGTGTTAAGAAGAAGGGTGGAGGGGATTTTAAGCGCAAAAGATAATGTGTGGGATATGTTGAGATTGAAAAGTGTGTTTACCATTCACTTTGCTGGAGCTCAGGAGAGAAACTCTGTGTGTGTGTGTGTGTGTGTGTGTGTGTGTGTGTGTGTGTGTGTGTGTGTGTATCTGAGGTTATAGAGGTAGTAATCGAGACTATGGGAGAAGATGAAGTTATCAAGTGAGCAAGTATGGAAAGAAAACACAAAAGAAAACCAGGAGAGAGCCTTGGAATACACCTTCAGTTAAGTGGTGATAAAGTTCAAGTAAAGGAGACACATGTGGGGGGGGGGAGAGGGAAAGAGAGAGAGAGAGAGAGAGAGAGAGAGAGGGAGAATGAATGAGCATTGCTGTTCATTCTAAACATCATTCTAGAAAAAAAGTCCCTTTCCATAGTGTGGGTTGGTATTTAAGAAACAAGAATCATTTGTTTCTAAGAAGGAAACTTGACTTCACTTTCAAGTCTTATTATGTGAGTGAGCCATATGGGAAGTCCATTTGATATGATGCCATTTTTGAACCCAATTTTCATTGTTTCCCTGTGGTTAAGCCTTGAATCTTAGAGATCACACAAAATGATTTTCTCTCTATTTTGCAGAAACATCTTAAAGCACTCAGATTAACCAGTTTTATGGCCATAGGTGTTGATGATACAACAGTAACTAGTATTTATGTAGTGCTTTATGCTTTACAAAGGGCTGTACATATTATCTCATCTGTTCATCGTAATAACCCTGTGAGCTAGATGGTAGATGAGGTATCCTCATTTTTCATTCTAAGAAACTGAGGCTTTGAGAGGTTAAAGGACTTGCCTAGGGTCACACAGCTAGTAAGTGTCTCCAGCAGGATTTAAACTCAGGTCTTCCTGACTTGAAGTCCCTTACTCTCACCCACTATGCCACCTTACTTTCTCTGGTGTTTTCAAAAGAACTAGATTCTTTGTTTCCTTTTTGAGGTAGAGAGAAAACTGTCCTTTTTACTCTTATAAGTAAGCCCACCCCATAAACTAAGGATGTGGTAGAAGATGAGTTGTGAGAATAAAAGCACAAATTCATGAGACCATTTCATTTAACTTCAGTTCAGCACTTCCTGAGTGTCTACTGTATGCTAGGTACTGAAGGTATAAAGACAAAAATTAAATCACCCCTGTCTTCAAGAAACTTACATTCTTTTTTTTGGGAGGGGAGAGGGAGCCTATCTTCTGCTTGGAACAAATAACATAAACACAGATAAATAAAATATACAAAGCATATACAGAATAAATTTTAAAAAGCAATTTTAGAGTGAAAGGATCTAAGAACACTAAAAACTAGGGATACCAGCAAAGAAGGTGACACCTTTGAAGCAAGCTTGAGGTTCTAAGAGATGAGGATAGGCCCGCAAATTCCCATTATCTCTATCCATTTGCCAAAATTTTTAGCATTGGCAAGCCACTGCTACTCCCTCCTTCATCTCTAAGAAGTTATAAGATATGCAGAATTTGTCACTTCACCCTAGTATTTAGAATCTTAGCACTTTACCATGTATTCTCACTTTGAATTAACTTCTAAACTATCTAAATAGTCATTTACATAATTGGTATTTCTTCATAAATAGAATTTATGGTAACTGTGACTCTGTCATATGTAAAATTGGAACTTATTGTATGCATGACATAGTTTTCCTTCTTAATATGAAAATGATTTATTTTAAAGATCCTTTATTTGATTTCCCAGTTGATTGTTCCCTTCTTCCCCATTGTGTTTCTTAGGAATGATGCTATATATGTAGAACCTTCGTTTTTTAGAAGTTGATTACTCTTACTCACTTTTTCAACACTGCTAACGTTTGTTTGTTTAGTCAGGATAGAAGAATATTGGGAGACAGATTGAAGATAGGAGAAATCATTTAAGATGGGAGGTGGTGTCTGATGCTCTTTTTTCCTTCAGAGTTCCTTTTTGGGAAAAATGGGTAGAATGTTCATTGAAATATTCACTAGCTTCATTGACCAACACTATGGGGGCTGGGATGAGTTTCAGCATAAATATTTCAGGCTACCATTTTGTAAGCACATTTCAGAAAATAACTTTGATGAGCTTTGGAAACAGTGCCAGGCAAATGTAAGTGTTTAATGTCCCTTGGGGTGGTACTATGTAGTGATGGAGAAATGGTACTTTGAATTTTAAGTTGGTTTAAATTCCTTTCTATTTAGCAATCCTAAGCCACTTCTTGTCTCTTCCTGCTGTAAAATCCGGGGATGTTTAGAACTCCTTCGTTTTTATGCTCTGTTAATTTTATTGTAATTTCATATTTTCTTGCTAAAAATGTTATAAATTTTATTACTTTTAAACTAGTTTTAATAGAACTAGTCATAAAAAAGGCAAAAAAAAAAAAAAAGCCATGAGGGACTGTGAATTGTAGTAATATACCTCACACCAGGATCCATAACAGTTGTTTCTTGAAACTTTCCCGAAAACCTTGATACTGAAGATGTCTTTGGGGTGTAAAAATGATTATAAAACAAATTTCTATTAAGTGCCTATTGTATGTAAGACACTGTGGTAATACTTGAGAGATAACTTAGTCCTAGTTAGAGCACCTCAATCAACCAGAAAGCATTTATTAAGCATCTATTATGTACCAGGCAATACCTTAGACACTGTGAATACAAAGAATGAAACAATCTCTACTCTGGAGGAGTTTGACCATAAGCAGGCAACATTTTAAAGCAATTCATATTAAGTGGCATATGATTGATACAGACTTGAAGTAAGTTACTTGAAGTAACTCTAGTAGTTAAGGAGAGGCATTTGTTACTTTGACTGTTACGATTAGGGAAAGTTTCCTAGAGGAGGTGGTATAGATACAGATTTCCCACTGCATACTTTTTTTTTTTAAGTTCTCCCTTTTTCTTTACAATGACCTCTCTCTACTAAACTTAAAATATGGTGTTGGGCAAGTTTGAGGGACATGGTTGAAGGTAATGTTAAAATAGAAATTGTCTGGGGAGTTGAGGAAGAATTGCATGTCCTTTTTTCCCCCTCCCATCTCAAGCAATGTTTCACAGTTTACTAAAACTACTTGTTTGAGCATGGTGAATACTGCTACTCCAATTTATTTGATACATTGATGAATCTATATTCTCATTGGTATGAATACTCCCTCTAAAAGTACAAATAATGTTATCTTTTTTTTTAATCTTTGCAATTCATGTCCATGTCTTCCTGTAAATTCTTTTCAAGGAGACTGCCCACTTTTCTGAGGCCTTCATTGGGCTCTGTTGCTTTTGTTTCATGTATCATGAAAATACACTGGCTGTCCATTGGTTATTCCTTGATGTTGCCACATACTCAACCAGCCTTTTTTAGTCATTCATTTATCTTCTATGTCTTTGTAATTCTAGCAGCCTATTTGTGGCTACCTTGTATGTCTTTGTTACCCTTTGGGCTTCACTGAGAAGCTCTGGATCATTTGAAACATTATACTGTTTTCCAAAGGTCATCCAGATTGCTCTCTTTTTATTTAGTACTAATCTAAGTACACTGTCCTTCCGTGGTGTGTATCCAAGGCGTATGTCCTGAGAAACCAGCTCTATGCACTTGGATATGGTTCTTCATCCAGTAGGTTTTTCTTTTATGTGTAGTTAGGTCACACTGATTTATGACAAATCTTATTTAGGAGGCTCTTTGGCTTGATGCCATCATCACAATTGGTAAGTAGATAAAATTGGAGAACTAGAAATTCTCACCTCACTTAGAACTCTTTGCTGGATATCCATCCTAACTGTGGCAGTCACTGTTGGTGAACATATATTTATTTTTTGTTTCATGCCTCACTTAACATTAGAGGGTCATCTAACAAAGTTGTCTCTGTAGCATCTTTCGAGGATCTTGTATGACTTAAATGTGACACCAACACTAGGAGGCAGAGAGAATTTTTGGCAGTATTTTTCAATACCAAATTAAAAGCTTTTATAGTGAAATTATGGTAAAATAATGAAAACTTTCAATCAGTTGTGTAATTTAAAAAAATGTAATCTACTAACAATGTCACTTTGGTCTTGTACCTTCATTAAGGTACCTTCAATAAGTACTCTTATTTTATTTTTTAAATTTAATTTAATTTTATTATTTTATTTTTTAAATTTGCAAAGATGGGAAGTAAGCATATGGATCGATAATTATTGATGCATTTTTAAAATCTTCTCTTTTTTGGGTATAGTGACAACATCTGCTTATCTTCAGATATTTGGTGTCCTTCACTCTTACAGATATTTTAAGAATTGAACCCTTAGTGCTCTTGAAATTATGTTGCCTAAGGCATTGAATTTACCAGTATATGCTTAGTCTAGTTCACCTTCTTTTTCTTCTCTCTCAGTGTGTGTATGTGCTATTTTTCTTTGTTAGACGATATATTAGGGACTGTCAATCCACAAACATTTATTAAGCACCTGTTACGATCCAGTCACTGTTAGATGTTAGGGTCCACATGAGTTCTTTTCACTGTCACTGATGGAGAGAACATTTTGTTGTTTTAATCTTAATGGGTCTTTAAAAATTTTCATTTGTTTGTCTTCCTCACAGTTTCATCCCTAAATTATCTTGAGTATAATCTAACTTAATTGAGCCCTCACTAAAGTTTTTGTAGATGTTTGTTTTTCATTTTACTGCTCACTGTTTTTTTTTTTTTAAGATACTGCTCACAATCTTCTATACTCCTTCCCTGAAAGATGAGTTTGAATTCTAAACTAGTATTGCCCTTGGCTGTCATATCTCTTCCTAGCAAGGAGGTCAGTATTTGCTGGTTAAGGTGATTCTTAAAAGACTCTTTTAGTCTCCTCATTGTGACATTTGATATATATTAATAATACTTTATTATTTAGAAGTTTTAATTATCATATTTAATTATCATATTTAACTATCATATTTTAATTATCATATCTTCTCCTCCCCCCAGTATCTCTCTTCCCCCCATCCATTAGAGGACTGCCCATTGTAACAAAGGAGAATAAAAAAGTTGGCCAAACCAATTATCAATTGAACTTGACAGTATATCTAATGTTCTGTATCCAGAGCCAGCTCCCCATCTTTGCAAAGAAAGGGAGGAGATACATTTCTTATTTTCTTTTTTTGTGTGTGTGTTCATGCTCAGTCATTCTAATTTATTGGTAGCACTTTATTAGAAAATCATGTCCAATTTACCCTTTTAAAAATATCAATAACTTGTTTTAGTAGGTCACAATTGAATTGGGGATTACAATAGCTACCATTTACATGTTCTTTAAAGTTTACAATGCACTTTACGTATATTTTGTCCTTGATTGTTATCCCTTTATTATACTGTGAGCTCATGGAGGGCAGGGCAAAGCTCATTTTTGCTTTTCTTTATATTCCCAGTGCTTAATTATTACAATGTCTGGCAGTTGGTTAAGTGCTTAATAAATGCTTGTTAGCTTGAAAGGTAAAATTATATTTGTTTTAATTATATACAGTATCTTAATTTCAACTCTGTTCTTCTAATTTGTATTGATTTTGACACATACTGTGAAGAGTTGATGGTTTGATTGCACAATCAAATTTAGGCAATGCAAAGTGGCACAATGAATAGAGTGCTAGATCTGAATTCAAATCCAGCCCCAGACCCTCACCAGTTGTGTGACCCAGGATAAGTCATTTACCTTCTGTTTGCCTCAGTTTCTTCAACTGTAAAATGAGACAATAATAACACCCATCTCCCAAGATTTTTGTGAGGATAAAATAATATAATGTTTGTAAAATGTTCTGCAAACCTTAAGGTGATGTGTTAATATTGTTAATGTAGTTAGCTATTATTATTGTTTTTATTATACATAGACAGCTCAACTCATTAGGAAATAGCTTCTACATAGGTAGCAGGCTTTTTCCTATCTTTTAAGGAAAAAAATCAAATTGTTTGCATGATCATGTTTGGTATTTGTTGTATACCATGCCTCCTGTCCCCATTCTTTAAGAAAATATTCATGCTATATAGGTCTTAAGTTTCTGTGATGTATTCAAACTTTTGGGCCTCTTTTGATCTTTCATCCTGGGTCATAATTTGCAACACTATACTTCCTATGCCCATATTTGCATTTAAGTATTATATATTGAAGTATATATTTAATTTGGAACATCCTATCAAGTTTGTTGTAATATTTCTCTACCTCTTTATCCTTCCCAGCAGATGTTGCTGTATAAGTAAGCCTTTCTCTTTGTCTACATGTTTGCTGCTCTCAATGCAAAATTAGGGAGTTTGGGGCTCCGTGGCAACATCTTATATTTCTGTGACAATATGTCACTATGCACATAAGATATATCCTACTACATTCTAAGAATAACAAGATGCTTTATAAGCAAGTGTTACTGCATAGTTAAATACTGTTTTCAGTGAGGTCTTCAAAGTAGAATCATAAATGTTTGATTAGACGGAAGAATAGAAAAAGTCCCTCATACGCATGTCTGTCACATTATGGGATACATAATAGATTGCAAAAATCCTTTAGTCTAAGTTAGGATGGTCATCCTGCACTTACAAATTAAGAATGAAGGAGAAGGGACAAAAACAGGTCCCAAATATGCCAATGCATTTACAGTAGCACGCTTTCTGGGAGTTACGAACTAGAAATAAAGTGAGTGCTCATCAATAGTGGAAAGGCTGAAAAAGCATAATATAGGGATGAATGTCTGACAGGCAATATTGTGTTGTGAACAGAAGACTGAAGTGAGTGAGTGTAATGGATTATTATTGTGAACTAAGAAACAAATATGGGAAATATCAAGAAATAAGATATGAATAAATATAGAGAGTTAAATGAACAGATCCTGAAGAACAAAAAGGAGGAAAGAAGGAGACACAATTCTGAGTAATGAAAAATAAAAAGGAGTAATGATTCCAGAGAACAGATAATGAAACACATATACTTTTCATAGTAGGGAGGTGATTGAATTGTAGGACAGAATGTTGTACACATTGGCAGATAATCAGTAGATTTTGTGTTTTTCACATAATTATTAATTGTTCCTATGATTTGTTCTTTGATTCACTTGTTATTTTGCATTTCATTAAGTCTCCATTTGTGATTGTGTTTTTTGTTTGTGGTCCTTGAACCAAAGACTATTTCTAACATGTTGTGATTTGTAAAAAATTTATGTTTTATTTCTGTCTTTTGTTTGCAATATCTTTGTGCCCTAATTCATAGGCATTTTTTGGTAAAAGTTCCATGTGGTGTTGAGAAACATATATATTCTTTTGCAGTCCCATTTAGTAAGACACCATGCATCTTTTAGCTCTAGTTTCTCCATTAGATTTTTAGTTAAAATTTCCATTTTTTAAATCTTTCTGTTAGTGTTATTCAGAGTTTTTGAAATTTCCTGTCATTGTTGTATTACTGTCTATATTCTTGTAGCTCAGTTAATGTTTCTTTGATGAATTTGGATACTAAGGTATTTGGAACATATAAGTTTAAGACTGATGTTGGTTTGTTATCTATGATTTCTTTCAGCGTAATGTAGCTTCCTTTATCCCTTTTGAATTTTTGAATGTTTGTTTTTGCTTTCTAAGACAGCGTCGTTGCAACATCTGCTTTCTTAAAAATTACTTGATGTCTAGTACATTTTTTAGATGAAGTGTTTTTGCTTCATTGTTTTACTTTGTCATAAAGGGAAGGTACAACAATAATTATGATGTTAAAAAAGAAATCAAAGTTTATTTTTAAAAATAAAAAATTATTAAAGAGAAATAACTAAATTAAAAAAAGACTTTCATTTGTAACATTTGTGTTTAGTATCCTTATGATTCACCTTACCAAAACTTGAAGAATTTTATAACTTTGCAGAGAAGACAACTGTCTATATACTGGAAAGAATATATCCAATCTGTTGGAGAAAAGGAAGTAAGTTTTGCAGTTGCATCTGTATCCATCTGTACCATGTAGGTGTAAGGTAGCCTATATGTTCAAGTTTATGGTTTTCATAATAAATTATAATAAAAATAGGCACTTGATATTCCAGTGGACAAAAGATTATAGGAGGCCTGAAAATCTTTGTTTAGACTTGAGTTCATTAGAAAAGGATTTACTAAAGATATAAAACCAAGTGATAAATTTTCAATAAAGTTACCATAGAGAATGAAAATCATGTGTTTGGCCAGTTGGTTTTAAATTGTGCTTTTTATAGTTTTCTTATTTTAGTATTTTGAGTCAAAGGTAGATGCTGCGTAAAGGCTATTTGTATATTTAAAGGATTACACAGTCCTTAAAATACTTGTCCTTGTCTTTTAGATCTAATCCTAAAATAATGCAGTTTCTTGCATAGCATATGTTTGAGTATAGTTATTTTCTATAGTTAATTTATTGTTAAAAGTTTCTTGCATTTAAAAAAGTAATATGTTAAATCCTGGAGCCAATATTTAGGTATAGGAAAACATCACTTTTGATAATAGAAGTCAGTGGAAACATATTACTTAGAAGTTTGTTTTGCATGCAACATTTCATAAATAGCTTGATTATGTTAAGTGAGAAGTACATATGCCTTTTTTTAAAAAAAAGTTTTATTTGTGTATTGTAGTTTAGGTAATTTGTGGCTCATAGATAAGAGTACTTTATCTGTAGTGAGCTAAGGCATCTCAAGGCTATACTGCAGTACAAATAAGAGCCTCCTCAAGCAAAAATTGTCAGAGAGATGGCCTTTTTCCAAATGGTCATTGAAGCCACTGAGGGACCAAAACATGTTATAGACACTACAGCAAAGTACGACCTCTGACCAACCTACGTTCACAGCTGTGTTCAGAGATCATTTCCCCTTAATTTGGACTGTGATAAAGCGTAAGGATAGTACGGTATAGTGGAAAGGCTATGCGGCTAGGAATTTGGAGAGCTGGGTTCACATCTCAGCTCCATTCACTACAGCCGTATGAACTTTGGCAATCAGTCTGTCTGCAAGCATCTATGAAGAGTACCTTATGTTCCATGCATTTATCTGTAGAAGGGAAAGGCTGTATAAAATGACCTTTTAAATCCCTTTGTGTTCCAATGTTCTAGAATAGATTCTGTGATTTATTTCACTCAAGTAGCTAAGTGAATTAAGATAAGTTGGTCAAGCAGCCTTCTCCTTTTATTTTCTACCAGGTCACTTCACTCCAAGGAACCTAGGCCAGTGGTGATAGAGCAAAGAACTTAAACACATTCCTCCTAGAGCAAAGAACTTAAACATATTCCAATGTGATTAAATTTTCATTTCAGTTTAATGTTTAAAAATTCCTACTGTGCACAGGGAAATAGCCCCTGACTCACTGTGCCATACATCCTGTTGTGTTTGGTGGCTGATGGGCAGAGGAAGTAATATCAAGAGGGAAAGTGAACATTAACAACTTGGAACATCTGTAGGATTCACAGGTAGGAGGTGATACCTGAACTATGGCTTTGAAGGTCGTTTAGGATCCAAAGACATAGAAATGAGGAGTACATTCCAAACATGGGCGACTGACCACGTTAGCAAAGGCATGTCAGTGGGAGATAGAATATTGTATACAAGGTAGAGCTGGCAGGCTAGTTTGACCATTACATAGCATTCATAAAGGCGAATAATATGAAATAAATCTGGAAAGGTGGGTGGGCAAGAGACAGATTGTCACACTGAGGATTCTGTTTTTTTTACCCTCGAGCTGCTGGACAGTAGCATGTAGATCTGTTTTAGGAGCATCAATTGGGAAGCAGAACACAGAATGGATTAGAGAGAAGAGCAAATGGGGGCAAAGAGATCAGTTAGTATGGCTGTGATGACTCTAAGAGAGGAGGTGAGAAGTGCCTGAATGCGGCTCTGTGAAGAGACAGAATCTTCAGAATTGGTCTGACCAAGTCTAGGAAAACTGATGTCGGGAGGAACAACAGTAGCCAACTCTGATCCAAGCCCCTTAAAAAGCCAGTTAAATATAATGAGTAGGATAGTGTACGCTATTATTAATCATCACAAGTCCAAAATTTGTGCTAGATGGTAATCCATACCAGACCTTTTTTCTCCTATTAAAAATCCTTGTCCCACCCATTAGTTTCAATGCATAATCTTAAGGGAACATAATTCATAACATAACAAGAAACAGCTGATATTCAACTGATTTAAGGTTTTGCAAAGCAATTTATCTATATCATTTCACTTGATCCTCACACCAGCCTTTTGAAATGTTATTTTTTTTTCATTCAACAGATGAGGAGTCTCAGGCTCAGCAAAGTTAAATGACTTGTCCAGGTTCATGCAGCTAGTAGATTTTGGGGGAAGGATTCAAACTCCAGGCTTCTTCATTCCAAGTCCAACACTCATCCCATTTCAGTGTCTCTCAAAACCATTTATGGTACGGGTGATATGCCTGTGGTCATTGTATAATCTCTCAGTTCCAGTTCTTTAGGCAGTTTTTTAAAGTGTTGCAGAGAAGGTCTTGACTTAAATTAGTAGACAAAGTTTCCTCAGTTCTCTAAAGCAATAAAATCACAGGCCTAGTTCTTGTTCTTATCCTTGTCTTTATATGGCATTTTTACTTTTCCAAAGTATTTTCCTATAAATGCTCTTCAACTTATTTCCATTATAGTTATTTGTGTGTATATCATATCCTATAAAACTAGTTCCATTCAGCCAAGTATTATATCTAATCAAAATAGTATATCTAATCAATCATAACACAGTATTCTGCATATATCTGGCACTGAATAAATGTCTATTTAATGAATTCATGTATTTCATCTATTTCTTGGCAGCTCGAAAGTGGAATAGCTTCTTTGAATCAAGGAAACCAAGTAAAAAGGACTCTCACTGGTTTGTATCTCCTGTTTTCAGATCAGAAAAAAAAAAACCAATTAGTTTTAAACACACAAGAAGAAATAGATTTATGGTTACCTCAGAGAAGAGCATTGTGGCAGGAGCAAAGACTTGTAATGCCAGGCTCTGACCAAGGGCTCTACCCAAAGGTTCTGCCTAGATGCAAGAATATTATTCAACGCAACTCCTCATGATGAAGACGATCAGACAAACTGCAGGTCTGGATCAGATGTGCTGGCAGAGAATTCATCAAGATTCCTGTGCAGCTTCTACTGCTCTGATAAAGTCTTTGGTGTGAAAAGGTTTGCCCTTCAGGGGCAACTCAGGCTGAGGATCTGCAAGCTTTTAGTGATCCCAAAGTATGATTCAGAGTAAAGTCTGATTGCTGGCTCCCTAATCTGAGCTCTGTAAATTCCTGGTCTGGGTTTGGATATGGGCAGCATTAGACTACAGCTCATCTCTGCCACTGTCAGCTACTTTTAAAGCTCTGCCAGTTCAAAGTGACAGAACTGTAGATTTTCTTTTGCTGTGTGCTTCCTTCCTTGGTATTCCTTTGTAGGCTTTAGACTAAGCCTGAAACTGGAGCTTAGACTCTGTTCAGCTCCTGGGGTCTGAGCCATGCAGCAGTTGCCTGTTTCTGAATCTGCTTCTCTCCCCTCATATACTGACCAGGTCCTGCCCTAGAAGAGAATGTTGCCCCTATATTTGTGACTCTGAACTGAGAAGTGAGCAACAAAACTTCCAGTAGGCACATTTTCCTGTTGAAGGGCCCTGTCATGGGCCTTGGACCTCATAGCCTTTCCCTTGTGCTGGGCTCACTCCTGGCCAGAGCCCTTAGTGATCATAGATCTCCGTTTCCCTGAAGCAACCTGGACTAGACAGATGACTCCATGTGGCTTTGTCTTTGCTGTCTTCATCAGAATTTAGTCTGGTGTGCTTTCTGGATCTGTTTGGAGGAGTTTGGGCTGGGGAGTGGGTAGGGAGCTAGCTCACTGTGCTACTATTGCTGTCTTAGCTATATATAGAGACTCATCACTGTTGTATGATGAATATTTGTGTGACCTCAACCTTTCTACATAAAGATTTTATCTATATGTCCACCCACTTCACAGTATAGTTTAGTGGAACCAAGTACTACATGCACAGTTCTAAAAATAACCAGATTTGATTTTTGAGCCCTAAGCTTATCAGTTATGTGTTCCTCAGGAAGTCAGCTAAACTTCCATACCTTCTTTCTCATCTGTGAAAGAAGGTTATTTATTAATACTTGCCTGTCTGGTTCATAGGGTTGTTGTGAAGAAAGTGTTTAAAGCACTATACAAACGTGAGGGGCTATTACTATTATATTTATTGATGACTCAAAGATCTTGGTGAAATCATTCTGCAGCCCTTTTTCTTACCTGTAAAAAATAGAATCCAGCTTTCAAAATCTACTTCTCTTTTTGGGATATCCTCTATTCTGAAAGCTCTTTCACTAAAACTCTTGTCTTGTAAATACTTTCCATTTCATTTAATTTTCTTCCTTCCTTTTCCTGCTGTTTTCTCTGTATCTTCTCTTTCCCTCCCCTTCCTTTCACCCCCCACCCCCCTCCACTTTGTCAGTTCTGTTTAATTTTGGCTGTCTGGCTGTGCATACGCTAACCAGTCTTTGAAATCATCAAGCTTGCTTAAATAATAAAAATGGTGCCTTCAGTCTTGTCACTGAGATGATCATGCCCAAGTCCATGTGCTCTGACCTAAGTCTCGCATTTCTACAAATCCAATTCCACCCTTTGTGGGGGCACTTTGTGCATGTATGTGTATATATTACATATTTTTCATATCTTATTATTTCACTGCATTAGGACAGATGCCCTCTTTGGTCCCTCTACTCTTATTTTATAGTAAATTGACCACATTATACTAAGACAAGTAAGCTGAGGCAATTCTAAACTATCTCCAGTATAAATTGAAAAAGTAGATTGGGTGGAATGGAAAGCAAAGGCTAACTTAGTCAGAATTAACCAGCAAAAGGTGTTTTTTTTTAAATTTCAAATGGCTTGATGGTAAATTTGTTGTCCTTGCTCCTAGGTTTCCCAGGATTGAATTATTTTAATTTGCTCTCTTATATGCTATTTGAGTTTAAATGGCTGGTTCCAGGTAGGAAAATTAGTATTTGCATCCTGGCCCAATGCCTGGGACTTGGGCTTCAGCTCTTGGAGACTCTATGAAGTCTGCACTATGGGTTTAATATTACCAATTCCCTTTTATGTCTTGAGATAATAGATTACAAGTTAGATCCAGAAGACCGTGGCATCTCTAGTGCCAAGTGTCAACATAAGAGAACCCTAATGATCTCTGCTGATCCCAAGCCCAGACTCCTCACAGGCCTATAATATAATTGACATTGCAATTGCCAGGGCCTAGAGCCAGCCTTTTTTACTGAAATTAATTTTTTTTTACTGGCCCTCCAATAAATCACTGTATCAGCTGCAACAATAATTGGACAATGTCGAAAAACATTGTGCATTAAGGAACCCATGATTAAATGGTTCCCGTTAGGATGGCTCGAGTAATGTAAAAGGAGTTTGCAATTCTTTCTAAAATGTCTACTTTCTCGAAATAGCCTTCATACTTTTTTGCTTTTCATGAATCTGTCCCTGATGGATTTATTGTTTATTCAAATGGAGTCCTCTGTTTTTAATGACTGTATGACCTCTGGAACCAAAGTTTCAGCACTATAACTTAAAATTATATCTGGGCATTTGGGAATCAAAATTGCTAACTTATCTGCCAACGTGTAAGCAGAGCTCTTCAGAATTAGAAGTGCTGTAGAGCCTGTAGATGACAAATGCAATAATTCAGTGTACAGAAATGTAAAATAATTAGTCCAGGATCAGAAAACCATAAAGAAGACATGCAAAATTGAACAATTATCTAGGACACCGAGAGCCAAATTGATCCGAGAGTAATTTGGGAGAATGGTGTTAGCAGTCACCACAGTTTTCTGCTGCAGAACAGTCAAGCCAGTTCCTTTACTCTAGCTAGATACTGTATTTCTTATGAAATGACCAGTGAAAGCCTTTTATGCTTGCAGGTGAAAACATAAATATTTCTACATATTTGTCCTTGATGAAAGGAGCATGGGGTTAGGGTATAGGATGCTGGGTTGGCCTTTAGGAAGGTATGTTTCTAGTGTCACAGTAGAAATCCCGTCATTATTTTCTTTGAACATTGCTGTAAGTGATCTTGACTCTGACACATCCTTTCCTCCTGTTTTCTTCCTGTGACTCCTCCCGAAGCATTTTTGTTTTCTTTCTTTTTTTTTTTTTTTTGGTAGTAGTTAGCAGGTATAAACTTGCAAAGGGACCCTTGTAGGTCTTTAGACCCTTGACCTTGATCAGGTATGCCTGCAGCTAGCTATATCTAGGATGGCACTATATTTTATATCAACAAGTAATTAAAATCACTAAAGGGAGGCCCTGAAAAGATTCCTTTAATGAGGCAGCCTTAAATGTTCCCTTCACATTTATATTCATTCTTCCCTTGAGATGAAATCCTCAAATATGCTTTTTTAACCAGGAGATCATTACTCAAATCGACTTCTTTATTATTTATTTTGTGTTTTAATTTACAGTTGTTTGAAATACCCTATTAGATGCACAGTAACACAATTTATCAGCTGATTCCCCTGACGGTGTTGAGTTATGATTATTTATTTTGAGGTCTCTGGCTTCTAATGAAGCTGGAAACAAAATGGAGCCACTAAGGGTTAGAATACTTGCTTTGCCAAGGCAGATCATTCAGTGTGTGGCTGATTACAAGATTTAAGGAGTACTTGACTGATTATTGTGTTATTTCCTTGCAGGAGTAACTTATTAAGTCCTTGTGTTTTAAAAATGTGTAAGTGTCCCATAGCATTGATCTACAAAAGGGACATATGTAATAGATTTATAGATGTATAATATATATGGAGAGATACAGATATAGAAAAGATTATGCTTTTCATGAAATGGCACCAGATTTTAAGTTATTTTTTCACTAGAGGTACATAAGTATGGCATTTATCAACAGTAACCCTTGTGGAATCCTTGAAGTTTTAATGCATATGTTTCTTCCCACAAGTGCTCTGGGCTGCAACAATAGAAGATTTCAGATTACTAAACCAGGTGATAGAGTAAATAGTCTTTATTGGTTTCCAACATCTTTGCAACAAATTCTGGTGAGACTCAGGGTTTGGGGGGATTTTCCATAAATGACTTCAGATCTCCCACCAGAACAAAAGGACAAATTGTCAGGTATTCTGACTCAGACCAGGCTTCTGCAATATAGGTTTGATATTGGAATAAAAGCAGTAACTCGTAGGTCATTCAACAGTTCACAAAGGAGATTTACTTAGGCAGGGCGGTAGAAGGATATTTAATATGGATATGTATTGAGGATACACTGAGTTGATTCTGATGAGTGCAACTTCTTTTCCTGAGTTTCCTGCCTTGGTCTGCTAAGCATCAGAAAGTACCTGGAGTTTCTTGTGGATTTTTGTATTCAGATGACAGGGAAATGATATCAGTAGCCTGAGCCTTTAGTCCCTTGATCCAACTCAGTTTAGAGAATGGTATCAGTGCTTTTTAAGGGAAGACAAGCCCAACTTGTGTGGCAGTAGGGGTTAGAATATCACTCCTACTGTATTAGGATCCAGTGGTTGAATCTACTGTTATGTAACTGTCCTTGGACTTAGAAGGATGTGAAAGGCTGGTAATTAACCATCTCTCAGTTGCTACTCTTCAACATTTCTGTGTCATCATTGAGAAAAAATACTAGACATGAAATAGAAATTTTTGAAGTGTTTCCAACTTACAAATTTATCTTTTGTACTAAAAGGTTTGTTAAGAACAGATTCTTTGTGCAGAAAAACCCAATCATTGGCAACGTCTCTTATCATAATTGTAGATCTTACGGTAAAATCCTTTTAAAAAGTACAAGCTTACAGAGGGTTCTAATGAGATCCATGTGTTTCATTCAGACCATTGTTATTAGCTCCAGAACCTACTTATTGGAGATATCATCCCATAGAGGATCAGAATTTCTGGGGTCTATGTTCAGATATGGAAAAGTTAGGATAGCAATAATACCAATTGACAGGGGGCTTGAGGGAGTTTCTTGGCTTTCATTCTTTTTCATCTGTTGAATCTGGTGATTAAGATATTTATTTGTAGAGTTAGTAACAAAACTGCCAGATCTGCTGGGATAAACCTTACTGTTCCCTCTGACCCCCACCTTAGGGTTCACACTGACCAAGGATGCCTTGAAGGCCTAAGCATTATGTTATATTCATTATAGCAGTACTTCTGTATAGTCTTCCATTCTAACTTAAGTAGGCCAAAACTTTTACAAATATAATTTATTTCTTAGCTTTATTAACAGATAATATTTGAAAATGGTAGTGGTTCTCTCCAAGTCTCTTGCCGCAGGAGAACAAGAATTCTAGTGGTGTATAATGAGTGATCCTTTTTTCATCTAAAACTATGGATGGAGTGTTAATTTCCTTACAGTTCCATATTCATATCAGCAGTTTATGTTCTGGCATAGAACAAATGTGTGCTTATTACTTTTTTTTTTGACACAAAGGACATAATACTTTTAAATTGGGGCTAAATGGTGTAGTGGATAGGGTCCTGGGCCTGAAAACAGGAAGATCTGAGTTCAGATTTAGCCTCAGACAGCTTGTGACCCTGGGCAAGTCATTTAACATCTGCCTAAGTTTCCTCATTTGTAAAATGAGGACAATAGTGTGTACTTCCTAAGGTCATTGTGTAAACCACACAGGTCCAGTTGGTAGGAGAAGTCACTTATAGATCCGAGCATATTCAATTTATTGGGGATACCAGTTGGCCCAAATGAATTGGGTCCAAGATCTTCCTCAGAGTTAGGGCCCCCTTGCCTTGGGTGCTAGCTACTTTTATACGCTTAGGAGAGCATTAAAACTAGAAGGAGGCATTACAATTCACTGATTGGTCAATTCCCGAAGTGTGAAAATCTTATGGTTGGCTAAAGGAAATGTCCATCACTCATAACTACTTTGTTAACAGACCTTTCACAGGTCATCTCAGCAAGGTCTTCCCAAAGGTCCTAAGACCCTTTCAACAATGTCTCAGAGCCTTCCACAAATCATGAGACCCTACTGTTTGACTTACAGTATGCCAAGGTCCAAGGAAGTTGTAGGTTTAAAGCTGAGGTTACAAGGCAGTGAACTGCTGTGATTCATAGGGACAAGGGGTATTGCATCAGTAAATGAACATTATTACAGCATGTTACAGAGTGGGGGGTGGGAGATAGTGCAGCAATCATATTCTTATTACATTTCTAAGTAACGTTATGATTCTAGCTGATAAGTATAATTGTCAATACATGGTGGATTAATCATTCATAACTCTTAGCCTAGTTAGTTAGATAACTAACTTAAACTTAATCCTTTTCTGCTTAATTCACTAATACAATTGCTGATACTCATCAAATCACAGTAAACTGAATAAATACTGATTAATGTGAGTAGGGGGCCATAAAAATTATCATACTTGTAAGGATAAATGATGTAATATTTTAGAGCACTTTGCCAACCTTAAAGTGCTATTATAAAAGCTAGTTATTATTAATTCATTATTATTATTGATTACTACTAACAATAGGGACATGAAAGAATCCAATTAAATTAAACTTTTGAAGAGATCACTTTATAAAACTGAAGCTGCTGAGTTCTGGGCATGTCTTCTATTTATTTATATTACCAAGTTCTCCCCCTGTGTGGTCTTTTCACGGATAGGTATAGTGAATATGAATGAATTTTTTTTTTATTCAGACACCAGGGTTAATTGGTATACCTGACTGTTGAAATTTGCTGCTTGATAGTCTCCTGCTGGTCTTTAACAAATCAAAATTCTCTACCCTCTTTTCTATGAACATCTTTCTTTATCTATCTCTGGGTATTAACAACATTGGCACAATTTATTTATCTTATTAGCAGTTTTAGAACTGACCCTGAAGCTTAGGTCTTTTGACTTCTAGGGGATAAGGAGGGGAAAACTGAAGAGAAAAACAAAACCAAGGGGAGGACATGTGACATACTAATATAATAAACCTTTTAATAGCTTAACAAAATTCCTTTTTGGATTCACCATGTGGTAAATGTGAGCAGGCATGAGTATAGTTTAAAGGGTCTCAATTGCCTGCTTTCTTAGGGTTGACACTGTTAACTTTTCTTTTTTAATATATATTTTGAGCTGGATGAAGTTATTTTCTTGGAATTTCAAAGTTGAAGAAATGTCAGAACTCATTCTTGATATTATTTCCTTTGTTTACTTACAAAAATTAGCAATAAAAAGGCCCCAAAAAGCACTCAATAGAAATAAATACGAGAATTCAATCCAACATTCAAATAATTTCTGGAGGACTTACAGTACTCATCTACTTAGCATTTTAATGTTGTTTCTCATCAATTTGGGTGAGAAGAGTAGCAGTTAATCATATTCCCTGTTTGGAAACATTTGGAAATCTTGAGCTAGCCTCACAACCAATAGGGAATTCTTACTTTCATTAGGATTTGTACCTGAGATGAGCTAGCCAAACTGGTTCCTTGGCTGAGATTTATTGCTAGTCCATAAATAGTCAAACTTTAAATCTAGTGCATTTTTTTCCCCTTATGAACAGAAGTAGAATTTTATTGGACGAATTTTAGGAGATAAATCTCCAAACTCTTTTTATAAGGAGTCTTAAGTGCAAGAAGGGATTGTGCTTGTGCTATGATTTCCACTTAATGAAGAAATCCTTGAGTGGAATAAAAGAGGGATTATTGTTGATAACTGTTGAGAGAAAACTCAGTTTTCAGGGAGGTCTGGCAAGTCACGTAAAGGAGTGTCAATCCATGGCTGCAAGCACCTGTCTACTGGAAGGCAGTAAGGTGTACTGCTTGGAAAACTCTATCCTAGGAAATTATGAGTTAGAATAGAGACTTAATTAATATGCAAATATAATGAAAAAATTATGACATGCAAATGTTTGTTTCCATAAAATGGTGTAGAGGTGACCTTGGGCTTTTGGAAAACAACTCCAAGGAGTAAAAGCTCTTATAGCTTCTGCCAAACTGAGGAGGCTTGCACAGAGGCCTGGAGATAGATTGTGTGTTTTCTGAAGAACAGTTTAGCTAAGTTCAGAAAGGCTCGTAAGCAACTGATTTACAAAATTGGGGTGTTTGTGCATGTGTGTAGCATTAAGAATTCACAAATATGTTTTGTAATCTTTTGAAGTATCTACATTTCAGCTTCAGCTCAATATAATATATTATTATCCTGTAACTTCCAATCAGCTGATCTCGAAACCTCAGATACTTTTTGGTCATTATTTAGTGTCTAATTGCCTAAAAAAATTCTTTTTAGTTTTAAAGTATAAATCATTCTGAAAGGATGTATTAGATATTCAACAGCATTGTTGCCTAAAGTTGATGTTAGTTCACATAGGAAATTTGTTATCTTGCCTATGTGTACACTTTAGCAAGAACAAATCGGGATCATCTTTAATGTCTCATTACGTTATTTTTAAGGGGATACTTCAACTAAATGATGTTCCCACATAGCATAAATAACTATTTACCCTGACAGTTAAGAATTTAATTAAATTTTTTAATTATAAAAGTCATTAATTATATTTCCTTGACCCAACAGCCATTTTCTACCAAAAAAAAAACCCAACCCAAATACAACTCCTGTGCTAAAAACATCCTCTGAAAAATAGTTTTTCAGTTGTTAACAGAAAGGATTGATATGTCTTTAACTTTCATAATATGGTACTAATATTGGTGATGGCATTTGACTTGAGTTTGTTGCTATTCCATGGTGACTTTATATCACTGTGGTTCCTCTGTATATATAGTCATTTAGGTTCTGCTATCTTCACTGTTATCTTTTTATATGACTCTTCACATGTTTCTCAGAAATCTTAATATTTTTCTAAGTACCTTTTGTGTACATATATTACTTGTTTTATACTTATTTGACATTGGTGATAGAGAATCATTGAAGTCATCTTTTGTCCTTCAAGAAGTCTTATGATTTTGACATAGACATCAGAGATACCTTGATGGAGATCAATCAAAGTGAACTTTGTATTTTATGAAAATCTAATGTTTTTTGGTAACTAATGAATAAGAAACAGTGGAATCTCATATTCTCTACTTTTTTTCAACCAATTTGACACTCTTAAAATTAGGTCTTCTGTAGAATATAATTTGTGGATATTGTTGACTTAAAAGAGCCTGTGTCCCTAGAGCAAAGGTCTAAAAATATCCCAGAAGAAACTGATGAAGAATAACAGAGAGAATTAGCTATAAATTCCTCTACCTAGACCAGGACTGTATAGCAAATCTCCTAGAATCTTATAGAAGTAAGGAGCGGAGAAAAGATAAAGGTGAAAGGGAAAAGGTAAAACAGTCCAATCCCACCAAAGCAGACAAGGTCAGGCCAATATGCAGGGAACTTATACCTGATCCACCATTCAGAAAACCAGTGCCCAAACCCATATCCAGACGACCTGGGCCCAAATGACAGCAAGAGGCAAGACCAGGAAATTCATGCAAAAGGTAGTACATAATCTTAGCTAATGAACTTAGAATCAAGAAATCTCTATAAAGACCACCATCTAGGAGCAAAGGAACAGAGTTTGAAGTAAATAGACCCCTCTACACTCATAAATTTAGCCTAGATCTGTGCTAAATAGAAGAAAATACCAACACATTGAAGAAATTCCTTGGACTAAGAGAAGCCTAAGAGGAGAAACCCGGGGTATGAGAGTGACTGTACAAGAAGCATATGTAGAGCCTCGGAGATAAGAATGTCTTAATCTCAAGTGCTATAGGAATATCTGGACAAAATGAAAAAAGAGATACAAAATAGAATTACTAGGGAAGGAAAAAAAGTTGCACAAAATTAATACTTTAGGGTAGATGGTAGCAAACCTTTGTTCAAGAATTGAACTACCAAAAAATTGGAAGGGACCAATCAAAAGATTACATGACATGACAAGAAATATTAAAACAAAATCATAAGATTAAAAAGCACAAGTAGAAATTGTAAGGTATAGATTAATAAAAACTAATGAGCTAGAAAAGAGGTCAAGAATCTGAGAATATAATCAGTGTATATGGAAATAATGATCAGAACCCCCCCCCGTCCAAAAAAAAATAAAGCAAAAACTTGGATGCTATATTTCAGGATCAAAAATGAGAATTGACCAGTACTCTTAGACCCAGAGGGTAAAGGAATTCCTAAAATGAAAACTCTCATGAATTTAAGAGCCAAATTCCAGACCATGTGCATTAAAGAAAAAATACTGCACATAGTCAAAAATAAAGTTTGCAAGTATCAAAAAAACACATTTAGGATAATGCAAAACTTGGCAGCTATAAATTTGAAGGATAAGAGAGCTTGGAATATGATCTTCCAGAAGGCAAAAGAGATAGAGTTATAACCTCTCTGGCAAAACTAATTTTAAACCCCTAAAAAGAAAAAAAAAGGATCTTTAATAAAATAGGCGATTTTTAAAGCATATCTGATGAAAAGACCATAACTTAGTACTTAAAAGAACTTAGTAGTCACTCTAAAATGGAAACGTAAGGGACAAGAGAAACATGTAGATACATGTGTTTAAATGGAAGGGCCTATACGAAGATAAATTGCTTAATTGCAAATAGTTATTGTTATTTAGTTGTTTCTGTCATGTTTGACTTTTCATGACCCCTTAGAGGAAGAATGAAATGTCTTCAGGGGTCTTTTGAAAAACTAAGAGAGACAGAGGGTCTGGGGGGGTGCTTTTGTTCTGTTTCGATAATCTTAAGAGAAGGAAATTCGAAGGATCAGGGACTCTACTGGGGAAGAAATTCACTCTTCCAAATAATAGAGCTGCATCATGTGAAGCATAAACATAGATGCAGAGGCATGGTTAATGAGCATCCATTTCATTTAAACCAGATATAAGAATGGGGTTTACCTATTCTTAACTCTTTTCCCATAAGGTTGTTGCCTTTTATTATACTATCTAAAATCATACAGTTGGTTCTGATTTACCATATTGGTGGGGTGACTCAATCATAGGTTTGTTTTGGCTGGAATAGAGGCCTTAGAATACTCTATGAAATGTATAGTTCACTCAAAGGTAGTAATGAGAGGAGAATAAGCCATCATTAAAAAAAGATTGGAGCTAACCACCTAATGCTTCTTATTCCTGATTGTGTGTGTGTGTGTGTGTGTGTGTACATACACACCCCACCACCCACCTGTGTTTTTGGGCCTGTCCATCTAGTGTTTATGCTTGTTTCAGGGGAATTAACTTGCATGTGTATATCGCGAATCAGTGAAGCTTTTAGGATTTTTTTCCTTGATTTAGTTGGCATGTCAGTGTTAGAGATATAAAATCTTAGGCTGAATGAATCAGAAGGAGTCACTTGCTCCCCTTTCTCAGGTCCTGGTTTCATTCTTTGTATTTATATTCCTAGCACTTAGAATGGTGCATCACACATTGTAGGTACATAATAAGTGCTTGTTTGATTGGGGTTCTCTCTGACAGTTTTTCTCCTTATCAACTGTTTCCCATTTTGACACATGGGGACATCTCTGTTCTGTTTATCTTTTAATGAAGGGCAACAGCCAGGAGCACTGACTTTTTCTGTGTAACTAAAAGCATTCTCCAGACAAGCAAAGGGGTGCTGACTAATTGGAGTTTTTATTTATTTTTGGGTCTTAAATGGTAAACAGATTTGATTCCTCTGTGGGAGCAGATTGCAAGGCATTTGCCTGATTGATTTGTTTCTTGCAGGGACACACAGCTTGGGGGAATCTATTGATTTGGCACCTTCTGCCAAACCCACTCTGAAGTGGTCTTAATTGCCTCAAGGCTAGCTTTCCAGCACCAACTTTCCTCAGAAATCCTTCTCTTAGAGTGTTAGTTTAGTGAAGATTTCTCTTTCTAGCACCTCATGGCTCTAGCGCTCATGCCCTGGAGTAGCTTTCAGAAGTATTCATAGAATGGGCAGTTTCTAACAAAAACTCTGCATGTGGTCTTTCACTCTGTTTCTATAGCCTTGAATAACTTTCCCAGTAAGTTTCTGTCTTGAAGGTACCTGCTCTTATAGTGCTTTGCATTTATTTCTAGGGTGCTTGGTTACATGTTGTTTAGTTAAACATACCCAAAATTTTTGTGAAACGGAGCTACTAGTCATTTTTCTAATTACTTTAAATTCTCTTTTTGGGGTTTGGTGTTACAATTGTGCTGACAGTAATGTATGTATCCTAACAGGGTATAAGGCAATGTTCTGCTGCTAGCTATATACTCTGTTTCATGCTAAGCATTCTGGCAGACTACAGAGAGGATATGACATTGGAAATCAGCTTAGAAACTTACAAGGTAAGGCTTTATTGTCTACCCAAAGATCCCAGTTTACCATTTGGGCACTACTAACACAGATTGAATCACCAGTAAAGATTTGAGTCCAGTGCCCTTAAGATAACTGGGATGGATGACACTTTCCTCAACCTCTCTTCCTATTTTTTTTTTTGAATTTTTGAGGGGAAGGTAGTATTTTACTTTTTTAAATTTTCCATAGATTCAGCTAACAATTGGATGTTCTTTGACAGTTTACTTCATTTGTGTCACAGTTGGTCTTATGCCCAAGCGGTATAGTAGATGCTCTCCTGGGCAAGCCAGAAGCAAGCATAAGTCATTAAGTACCAGGTTAATTTTAACCTTCAGTTTAGTTTGTCATTGCCAGATCCTAGAACAAGAATCAGGCATGACTCTCCTGCCAGGCTGTCTGCCTGAAGGACCAGACCAACTGATTTTGTTATCCTTTCTGGTTTTCAGATCCATTTGTGTTGGCACTTAGTACCTTGGTCTTTCGCTTGAAAATGGTTGGACTGGTCCTATCCATTGTTCCTTTAGGGAACAAAGTTTGGTAGCGAGGGTGGAGACTAAATTAATATTGGTCCAAGGTAAAGGGGCAAGGGCATATGTTTTGGGCAGAGGCTTTATTACCTTGCCACTACACTTTCTGCCTTTTATTACTTCATCAGCTTTTTCCTTATTGGGCTAAGTGTTGAACTCCAAATGGATAACACTCATTGATTGTGGTAAAGATTGTTTCTGTTTCTTACCCCCAGTTTTTCATTAGTTTTGTGCCCTTCTTCTCATTCCCTAGGTTGTAACTCTGCGGGGGATCTTATCCTTAGCGGTATGTTAGTTAAGGGTTCTACTTCCTTATTTTATGACTCCAACACATCTTCATTTACAAGCTGAATTTAAACATATTTTTGGGGGAAAAGCTTTTTCTTTCTTGGTGATAATTCTCTTTACTTCTATGTAAATATAAATAATTCTTTGGAGGTTGAATTTCACAGTATACCTTTTCATTCAGTCATTCAATCAACATTTATTAAGTGCCTACTGTGTGTCAAGCCCTGTGTTAATTGACAGAAGTAAATTTTAAGCTATTTGCTTTAATCTGTTTTGTTCTTCCCCCTTCCCTTTTTTGATTCTTCCTTTGCTGTATAATTGGTCATAAGTGGTTGGCTTTGCTTTTGCTGTTGCTTTGAGTCTTGAGTTCCAGTTCCAGCTTTATGCATACTACTGTGCTACACAGACAATCTAGTTTGGCAGAAAGGCAGTTATTAGAGTGCCATAATCCGCAGTTTAATCCCTTGCCCCTTTACCCCGTGTTGTGCTGATAGACATTTTCCCCAGAATAGCAAGAAGATAAATGAATTTGCTAATGAGCTTCCTGCTTGGAAGAAGGAAGCTATGCCAACTCCCACATTGAGGAAGCTCTGAGCAGGAGGGTAACTGCTCCTTGGCACTGCCTGTAATAAATGGCGTGTGGTTTGTTTACAGCTTTTCTATGATTCCTGTAGTGCTCTTGTCAGTGCTTTGTAGAGATGCGTCTTATGGTGTCTCTAAGGAATAGAGTGGTTGGGGCTTCTGCACTGATACCAAGCATCCAGTCTAGGGAGAGTCTGACCCCAGGCTTAGCAACAAACACAATTAAACCGTGTTTCCTCAGTTCTTCTACTTCATATTGAAGGATTTGTCATTTTTGACTACGTAGCAAGCCTGAATTTGATTTGAGAGTAGAGCAAGCTTAATAAATTTTAAGGGGCAAGTTTGGTAGGTGATTGCCTTCAAAACTGGTAGCAGGATCAAAGTTTAATTGGTTCCCTGATTTGTTAAATGCATTGCATTTTTCCAAAAACACATTTGGTTTAATTCCATAAATGTTTGTTAAATACCTACTATTTGTAACGCATTGTGCTTGGTGGTAGGGATACAAAGACAAAAAAAAATTAATTCTTGGCCTAATAGAGCTTACCTTCTTCTGGGGAGACACATGTACAAAGTTAAGCTAAAAGGTAATTTGAGGAGACAGCTCAAATCTGGTGATGACTAGGGAAGTAAGGAACTGGAAGAGTAATTCTTGCATGAGTTGTGAGGTTAGATGCAGTGACCTCTGAAGTCCACTTCATCTGGAAGATTCTATTTTGCGTAGTCATTAAGTTATTCTAAAAGATTCATCAGAGGACAAAATATAGCAAAGTTATACTGAGATCACTGGATGGTTTGGAGGTGAGATAAAAAGATATTCAGAAAGATCGAAGGGAATAGTTAAAACTTATTAAATTCCGGGTACTCACAGAAGCAAGCTATTGTTATTATAAGTAATTACACAATGGAATTTCTCCTGATTGAATTTCTTTTACTAGACTTTATGTTGATAGGTATGGGATGATGTTCGTTCTGAACAAAAGCAGTGAAATCTCATTCATTCTGTTGTGTCCAGTTTCTTTTTTGGTTTATTCTTCCAAAGGCAAGGGATGTGGTTATCTTGGTCTTTTATTTCTTCTTAGTGTAGCACTATGGAACATGCTGTTGACCACAACTTGAAATCTCCAGCCACAGTCAGTGTGATGCCCTCATGGCACCTAAAGACAAAATATGTTCTAAGTGACAGATGGTATGGCAACTCATTAGTTAGTCACGGCACATGAAATTTGAGTGTTGAAATAGCTTGATTCTGGAAAGAAGTCACCTTTTCATTTCTGGACTTTATCTAGGTTATAGGTCTCTTAAATAATCTTTTATTTTTTCCAACCCTTCATTTTTTTTTGCATGTCTTTGTTTTTTAATTCTGTTTCTTGTAAGCAACAGATTGTGGAGTTTTGTTTTGTTATCTAGCCTCATTCTTTTTTGTTTTATTGGATAGTTTAATCCATTCACCTTTATTTCCATTCACATTAAAATTACTAGTTAGCTTTACTCTTTCTTCCATTTGTTTCTAATGATGTTTTTTATTCCTAAATTAGGCCCCCCCCCCCCCCATTGTGAACAATACTCTGATGGTTCAGTACTAATGTCTCTTTAGTTATTTTAGTTTAATCTGTTTTAAAATAGCTGTTTCCACCAGCTCTTACCCTCCAGCCGTGCACCTTCTCTTCCCTTCTCCACCTCTGTGTTACCCCAATTGTTACTCCTTTCCCTGGTTTTGGAATTTGCTTATTCATTCCTTTTTCTTTCTTGCTTTTATCTAGTTATTTGATTCTTCCCCTCTCAATTAAATAGTTAAGTAGAATTCCCCCTTTTCCTCCCCTTCAGTTTGTTTTGTTCATTATTGTAAAGGTGTTATTTCCTGAACTTTTTTCTAAAAAGGATGTTTTTCTCAATCTTTTTATTATTTGTCTTTTTTAAAAATCTATTCTAAATTTTTTGATTCATGACTCATTCTTTTTATTTTCTGTATTCCCCATGGAATTAACTTGTGGTCTGTTTTGAGGTCTCTCTTCTAAACAGTTTCTAGTATTACCTTGTAGATATTGCCCCCTTGCTACCTTTTTTTTCTGTTGTGCCTCACTCATCTCATAGAAATGCCAGTTCTTACAGGTGATAGAGAGGCTGTTGCCCCATAGAGGAGTTCTACATTCCTGATTGTGCAGTTGATGATTGACCTCTGCCTTCTCTTTGGCATTCGTTTCCCCTTATTTGTCTCAGAATCTCTTCCCTGGTTCCAGGCCCTCCTTATCTTCTGGAATGTCAAATACTTATAGGAGCCAGTCTGATTCCCTTTCTTCCAAAGTAGGGTGAGTTTTCTCTCCCAGTGATAAAAGGTTTCTCCCTTTCTTTCTTCCCTTTTCAATCCATTCCGTTGCCTCCTTGCCCATTTTCCTGTAGTCTCTCTTCTTCCTGAGAAATTATATGAGTTATTTCCCCTTAATTTTTAGCCTTTGGCTTGCTTAGGCTATATCACATACTTCTGTCTTCGTCCTCCCCTCACCCTTTTTATGAGCCCTCCTATTCTGTAACTTAGTCTCACCAAAAGAAACAGAAAAGAAAAACATTAATTTGCCTGTAAGCGGGGTGTTGTGAGCTTTATTCCATATTGTTTCAGCCTGTTACTCGAGCATCACTTCCATTGGCTCCTACTTTCACCCTTGTCTTAGTGTGCACATTTAGAACGGAGTTTCTTAATGATTTGTTTGTTGCTATTGTTATTGTGTATGGGTAAGTACACGTGAATGGTGCAGAAAAGCAGTGCTGTCCAAAGGAGACAGTTATGTTTGAAAGTCATTAGGAAATAGAGAAAAGAGTACTGGACTTGAAGATGGAAAACCCAAGTTTCATGTCTTTACTCCGCTCCGCGTAATGCCACTTGCGTGATTATGGACTGGCTTTACCTCATCTGTAGCATGATGGGATTGAACTAGATTCTTTTCCTGGTACTTTTAGGGTCTGTGCTCAAATCGTTTGGCTTCTAAGTATGGGCTATTCTTTATTTTCCAATTTAGCAACCTGTTTTTGTTATCATTTCAAAGCTTGGCCTCCATCTATTTTTTTTTTTTTGCATGCAGGCTTTTCATTGCCTTGCCTCATCTTGCCCTTTTCAGTTTATTGACTCCTTGGCGTAAATAAGAGAGTGAGCTCAACGTGTGAGTAGTCAGCTGCCTCTGCCTAAGTGCTACAGTTTGGCTTCTTGTATTCTTGGTTAACATCATGACTAGGAGAAATAAGGAAGAGGCATTCTGGGGCCAGCCAGACATTCAGAGGTGTCCAATATTTGTTTTTAAAACTGTAACAAGCTGTTAATTGTTTGATCAAGAGCAGAATCTAATGGTGTCTTCTGGTACTGCCCTAATTAAAGCAAATGTGGGTTATGTGGCAGCGAAACACATAGTGTCTAAAAAACCATCAACCAAAAAGTCATTTTAGTGCTTTCACTTCTCAACGGCACTTCTTTAAGTAGGGAAACAGTAATTGTGTTTTAAAAGTGAACTTGTAGGAGACACCTCCTGCAAGGGAACTGTAAATCTTCAGACTCGTAGTACGTCCAGATGGGGCTACAAAATATTTATTAAAATAAAAAGGTGAAAGACACAGCTTTTTTCAGGCTTCTTCAGTCACTGCTGTAGTTTCAACTATGGGCTAGGTTAATGGGCCTTAGCGACCGAGGATAATTTTGATTATAAAAATACTTGACAGTAAATTAAACTCTCTCTAAAACGGAAACTTGGACCCCTCAGTGAAGAATCATCTTCCTTTGTGAAAACACCACTTAACTGAAAAAAAAAATGAAACTTTTACCTATTTTTATCTTGTTCTTTTAGTGAGACTTTCTACTGTGGATTCAAGTTTTTCTATCTTGCCAGTTATTTCTGCTGTACAGGCAATCAATTCTGCTTTCTTTTTCTAGGAAATAGGAATATGTGGTTTATGCTTATCTACCTCTTAATGGTTTGTGTAACTGGCTATAAAATGAACTATTATGATGAAAATGATTTTTTCTTATTGTAGGTTTTTGATAGCTAATGGGAGTAGCAACTCCATCCTGAGGGTCTGCTTATCATTTCTCTGCAAGTTCATTTTGTTCATTTATTCACTTTACAAACATTAATGAAGTGCTATGGATGCACCAGGAAGCTAGCTTGGTATAATAGAGAGCCAGCCATGAAGCCAGGAAGACCTGTGTTCAAGTCTTGACTCTGAGACTACTGTTTGTGTGACTTCAGTGCTCTAGGCAACTCTGACACTAGAAGTTGTAGAGATGGGGCTGACTTGCATTTAAAAAGGAAATTTCCTCACTTGACAATTCCCTTTACTGATGAATTTACAGGTCCATTCATGGCTCTGTGTACCAGGCATTTTGCTGAGTGCAGACAGTACAAAGAGAAAAACAAAATGATCCCTCAAGATGTACCTTGAGCTGAGCTTTGAAGGAAGCTAAGCATTGTAAAGAGGTGGAGGTGAGGAAGAACATTCCAAGTGAGGGGGACAGCCTGGGCCAAAGCCTAGAGGTGGCAGATGACTTCACATGCCCTGGCTTGGGAGAGCAAGTAGACAGTTTACTTGTAGATTAGGGTGTATGAAGGATAGCAATGCACAGTAATCTTGGAAAAGTAGGCTGGAACCAGGTTGTGAAGGACTTTAAAAATTACACAAGGGGATTTGTGTAACTCTTGTTACATATCTCTAGGATATTTTGTTCTAGAGATAAGAGAAAACTATTAAAGCTTCATGAGTAGAGGAATTACATGGTTAAGCCTGCATTTTAGAAATGTCAGTTTTGCAGGCTATGGAGGATAGATTGAAGAGGGAAGACACTAGAGGCAAACAGACCAACTAGGGAATTATGACAGTAGTCCTACTGAGAAATGCTGAAGGCTGAACTAGGAGGGAGGCTGTATTAGTGGAGAGTAGGGGACAGATGTGAAGGAAGCTGTGGAGGTAGAATGGACAAGACTTCTAATCTGGTTGTACGTGAGGTGTTGTTAATTCTGGCGAGTGGAGGGATGGTGATGCTGTCAACAGAGAAAGGAAAGCTAAGGTGAAGGCAGGATTTTGGAATCATAGTGAATTCTTTTTGGATATGTTGAGTTTGAGATGATTAATGAATGTGTAGTTGGTGCTGTTCATTAGAAAGCTGGTCATGTGGACCTGGAGTTCAGGAAACTGACTGTAGCAGGGTCTTTGGTTCTTGAAATTGCCTAAATAGAAATAATAGTTGAATTCCTGGGAGCTGATGAGATTGCTGATTGTCAAGAGAGTAAGTTGTGTATTCACTTCTATAAATGCTTATTCACAGCCTCCTCTGTGCCAGGTACTGAAGCTAACATAGGCAAATAAATACAAATTTTAACAGTCACACAAAGTTATTTCAAGTGGTAGAGAGTACTGATTACCGAGGTCATGATGGCCTTATGGAGGAGGTGGCATCTTAGTTGTGTTTTAGAGGAAGACAGTTATTCTACTAGATGTATGTATAAAGAGAGTACATTCCAGACGTGGAGAGTGACATAGACAAGATTGTGGAGATGGATGATGTCGTGTTTTATGAAGGAGAGTTTGTAATGGAGAGTACTTCAAAATAAGACAGAACATAGTAAAAATAGCTCACATTTTTGTGGTCCTTTAGGGCTTGTAAAATGCTGTACATATTAACTCGTTCCATTCTCACAGCAACCCAGTGAGGTAGGTGAAATGGGTCAGATAGTAATAAGTGTCTGAGCTAGATTCTGAACTTGGATCTGACTCCAAGCTTTCACACTGGGGCTAGATTGTGTGGAAATTCACGTGCCAAGCTGCGGATTTTATTTTTAACTAAAAACCACAGGGAATCTCTTTTGAAACAAGCAAGTGACACAATCTGATATGTGTTTTAGCAGTATTATTTTGGCAGCTCTTTGGAGGATGGATCAGAGAAGGGAAAGACTGGAAACAGGGAAATAGGTTAGGAGGCTGTTTTTATAGTTGAAGTGATGAGGTATTTATTTAGGATAGTAAAGGGACTGATGGGAGAAATGACGTGGAAATAGAAACAAGACTTAGCAGCTGATTAGATGTGGTGGTAAAGTAGAGGAAGAGAGAAAAGTCAGGAAAAGAAAATTTTACAGTTGTGAGGTAATACAGGGTTCCAGGAAAATTAGAGGGAGAAGGTAAGAGGACGTTGAACGTGCAACAAAAACACATCTTTTCCTCTAACAACAAGTACCAGATCATGTTGCAGTTCAAAAGCAAATGACCAACAGGAGGTTAGTTTAACTAATTAATTTCTTGATGTGATCATCCTGTAATTGTCAAACTGATCTTATTTAATGTAGGTTTAGATGAATTCAGTCACAGTCCAGTACCACTTTCTATTCTTACTCAGTTCTCCTCCATGCTATTCTATAAATTCTCCACAGAGGGTCTCTTTGGTGTGATAGAGGCCTTTGAGTTTTCTGCATTTCGTGGGTGGCAGTGTAGCACTCAAGTTTCTCTTATCCCTCACCCTTATTATATGACCAGCCCATCTCCTCCTCCTTGATAGTATCCCTTTTGCTACTTAAATTATTCATGTCATATAAGTGCCTGTTAAGATCCTAAAAGTGTATTTTATGAAGCTCCTTTCCCTTTTTTAGTTTAACCCTCATCACCTCTAGTCCAGATCATTGCAATAGCTCCGTCATTGGTCTTCCTGCCTCAACTTGCTTCACACCCCAGTGAGTGCTCCAGATATCGGCCAGTTATTTTTGTTACGTACACATCTGAAGCCGCTACTCCCCTCAGTAAGTTCCAGTTGTGTTCTGTTGCTTCTGGGACAAAATATAAACTCCTCGTTTTAATTTTCAAAGCCCTTTTCAACCAGGAATCAGCCTCTGCTTCTGTCCTCAGTACACATCATTCCCATTCTTGGTGACTGCTGACCTCTTTGTCTTTCACACGGCACTCACTCTCCCTTCTTTGGATGCTAGAATCAGCTGTTCTCCATGCCTGAAATCTAGTTCCTTTCCATAGAATCTCTTTCTTCTTTTAAGACAAAGCTCAAGGTCCACTTTCTATATGATTCTATTAGCCAACACCTCCAACTACTAACGCCCTCCTTTCCTGATGACCTTTTATTTAACTATCTTGTATTTATTTGGGTTTATTGTTTTCTTACTCATTTTGAATATACTTATAGATGTGCTGCCTTATTAGAATACAGGCTCTTTGGGAAAAGGTATAGTTTTATGCTGTGTGTTTGTATCCCTAGGATTTAGGAGCTCCATAAATTCTGGTTGATTGGTTGTTTATGGGAGTTGCCAGTATGAGAAAGTGTCATTGTCGTCGTCATCTATAGCGTGCTTATTATGTGGCAGGTACTGTGCTGAGAACTACACAATTGTTATCTTGTTTGATCCTTGCAATAACTCTGGGAGATAGGCGTTATTATTATCCCTATTTTACAGATGAGGAAACTGAGGTTAAGTGATTTTCCCAGGGTCACACAGCTACTAAGTATGTGAGGCTAGATTTGAACTCAGGTCTTCCTGACTCCAGGCTTGACCTTTTATCCATTGCACCCAGATGGAGTTTTTTAGGCACATATCTTAATCACAAACTAAATGTTTTCATTGACTGCAACAGATGTGAAATCTTTTTTCTTTTAATTGTACAGTATATAAACATGGTTGGTATTGTGAAACTTTTCCATAGCTCTTCTATGTAATGGCCTATGTTAGGAACCTCTGGATTAACATGTTGGGGTTTGTAGGAGGAGTCCTACTTCCTTGGGTGTGATATTTTGAGTGCAAAGTAAAGAATTTATTGTTTGTCCTCTTGACTCTACATGGTTTTGGACTATGCATTTTGTAATTTTTTTCAGCCTTTTAGTTTATTCAACTTACTTCACATGTTCTTTTTTTTAATCACCTTTCACTTTTCCTTTTAACTCATTTGATTTATGCTGTCCTTTTAGATTTTCCAAGTTTTCTGCATAAATGTTAAGCCATAGCCTCTCTAACTACATGAAATAGTGCCTGTTTTCCTCCTCTTCTATTTTCTCATGCATCATGATCAAATTTCAACACATTTTATTTAATTTTGTATATTTTTGAATACTTTTCAAAATCTCTATACTCATTAATCTTTTCTTTTTCTGCAACCCCATCTTTTTCATTTACTTCATTTCTGTTTTGGCATTAGGAAAATAGAATACATGGCTTCCAACGTCGATATTAAGTATTGTTCCATTGAATAATGAGCAGGCTAATTATTGTGCTGTGTTCTTGCTTCGGTGCCTTCATTACTGACAGATTTTGTCTTTGTAGTTAGTTTTCAAGGTGCTATCACCCTAGCATTTGAGCTTTATGTCTTTCTTGGCACCCTTATCCTGGCCCTAATACTTTGCACAATTACTTTGTTTGGACAAAAATTACTAGTCTCTTCTTTAATTTTCTTTGGTCTTCTGAGAAATTCTTTCAAGTGAAACATTATAAAAGTAGGAGTGTCATTTTTTATTTTAAAATGTTTTATTGATTTTTTTTTCCACTTTTATGTCTCTCAATTTTCAAGGTGAATTTTTTTTTTCCATATATGAAAGTTTGGCAGGGGAGGCATAATGTTCTTATCTCAAAAAGTTTTTCCCTAACCCTTGTTTCATATCATGTGAGTAGAAATTCCATGAGAATTTTGATGCTAGCAACATTTTACCCTTTTGAATATTTAAAATGAAACTGTATAAAAATTCTCCTGTGGTGATTTTTCAGTCTTTTTTAACAAAATGTTCTTGAATGTATTTTATTTTTGGGGTATTCTGCATTTCTAGATGGATATTTATCATTGCTATTGATATATTTCAAGCACAAAAGTGTTTCATGTCCAAAATTTGAAAATGCTGGCCTCCAAAGAACTAACCATAGGGTACAGCTCTTCATGATGCTGATTGATAAATGCTTCAGTTAAATCATTGTTTCTTAATGTGGACTCTGTGGAATTATTTTTTATAAAGCTCATTTTGATAATTTTATTTCAGTATAATTAGTCTATTACAATCCTACATATTTTTCCTTTTAAATACATTATTCTTAGAAGGCATCTACTGGCTTCATTCAGTTGGTGCCATGACACAAAAGAGGTTAAGAACCCCCAAGTTAAGCCAGTGAGGAATCTAGTTATATAATTTTCCTTGAGGAGATCAAGTTACCAGGCTCAGAATAACTATATCGATGTTACTGAAAGAATTAGCAAGTGTTGTTGTAGAGTGAGACTTAAAGACTTTAGAAGACTTGGAAATGTGCTGCAGGATTGTAAAAAGGCAAATGATCCAGTTTAGAAGAAAGAGGAAGTAAATGGAATAACTAAACTATAGACCAATTTTTGCTAAAATTCCAAAATGTATTATTGATTGGGTGGTTAATGAACATCTAGAAAATGATGTGGTGACCATGAAGAGCCAGAATGAATGCCCCTTCAAAAATAGATTGTTCTCATGCTCTATTAGCTGTATTCCTTTTGTCTCAACAATACTTAAATAGTAGATAAGGGTGATCTGGAACCCTTGTTTACCTGGATTTTAGTAAATCATTTGATAAAATCTTTCTTGCTATGTTAGATGTGTTCTGAATTGTTTAATTGACTTGTCCCAAAGAGTAAATTGTTAATGGTTCATTAGCACTTAAAAGGATTGCCCTGATGGAGTGCCTTAGTGATTTGTGCTTTGCCCTGTGTGGCTTAACATTTTTATCCCACTTGAATAAAGGTGTAGATTCTACTCTTGACAGAGTAGAATATTATGTTGAATCCAATAAGATTAATTTTAAAGCATAAATGTAAAATCTTACAGCAGTTTAGAAAGTCATCTTAGCAATAAAAGGTGGGATATACCTAGATAGTTCATTGAAAAATAAATTGAGGTTTTTAGTCACCTGCAAGATCTATGTGAACTGTGATAGCAACTAAGAAAACATGTGGTTTAGACTGCATTAGGAGAGGTATAATGTTGGTACTACTGTATTTTGCTTATGTAAGACCATTTCTAGATATTGTTATTCATATCTAAGTGCAGCATTTTTTAAATTTTATGGACAAGCCAATGAGAATCCATATCTGGACAACTAGAATGGTAAGTTCATGGCATATGATAATTTGTGGCAGGAGTTCAGGGTATTTAACCTGCAGAAGAGAAAACTTTAGAAGGGTTGTAATAACAATTTAGATTTGAAGATTGTTCCCACCCATTAATAGGCCATGTGACCTGCTTATATCACAGGAAGCCTAGGAGAAGCTCCCTGAGAGGAAAAGGAAAGTGTGTCACAAGAAATGTGGAGAGGGCAGTTAGAGCTGAGGGAGAGAGCAGTCGTTCTAGCTGTGAGTGATTGTTGGTGGCAAGGCCCAGGCAGGGGGCAGGAGGGTTACGGTATGGCTTGGCTCCCTGCAGTGATGTTGTGTTTTAGATTCTTTGCTGTTTTATGTTCTCTGCTGTTATTATAAAGCAGACTTACTAGTTCTGGAATTTGTTTGCTGCATGAATGGGTCGGACTTCCTGGTTTTGGGACCTGGTTCTCTGGCGTCTGAATAAATGGTTTACTTCTTCTACCTTCTGTATTGAGAGTCTCTTATATTTTGCGATACAGAGCTACATAGGCATATTGACAATTGTTGTCTCTATTGTGATTATTGCCTTGCTAATAAAAGGGTATAACATTTTTCTTCAAGTATTTGAAACTCTGTCTTGAGGAGAAAGATATAGACTTGTTCTGTTTTGCCCCAAAGTATGAGAAATTGCTAGAAATTTTGAAGAGCAACTATTCGGCATAATTTAAGAAGGACCTGTTGTGTTTTTGTTTTATTTTCCAGGTATGGGTTGGACTAGATGGCCTTCGATGTCTTTCACTTCTTTGATTCTGTGCTTATGTAATCTTCAAGCAGGTCCAAATATCAGGATTGGTTTTTTATATAGCATATATTATGTTAGTGGCTCTTACACAGAAACTATGGTCTAAAAGAGGTGATTATTGTTGCCAACAACAGGATATTTGATTTGAGAAAATATCAGAATGGATGCAAGGGAATAATTATCATATCCTGTGGGATGTGAATCTTAATTCCTTAATTACATATTTAGCAGATCGTCCAAAATAGTAGTTGCAATGGCAACATTGGATTAGTGAGTTTAAAAAAATGCATATTATTGTAACTTTCTTAGTTTTATTTAAAGAGTTCTAAATATAGATCCATGAAAACATGAGGCATATAAAACTATCTAGATCCATATAGATGTATTGAGACATATGGTAAATTTTGTTTGTACCCCAAATTTGATTTTAGAGAAGCTAGTTTTCCTCTAAAGTGCAAAAATAGAAAAGTATAAAATTCCTTTGGGTTTTCCAAAGGTCTCTTTGCTTACATTTCCACATAAATTTTGCCTTGTGGCCCTCATGGTCAGTAATTGTTTGATTTCTGGATATTTTATTATACACCCTGTTGGTGGGATAATCCATTTTCATGTATTCGCTTTCTTTACCTTTAAATGATTTGATCAAACAACTTAGCACACTGTTGCCCTTGTTATTCTAGGTCTCTGAAATGATGAGTTTCTCATGAACTGAAAAAGAGAGAAAACCTACAGCAAAAAAAAAAAACAAAAAAAACCCAAACCAACCCAAAAACAAAACCAAAAAAATCGTGAAAACACAAATCCTAGATTACTTTGAAAAACAGGCCTTCCTGGTAATCAAGTGTTTACAGAGGGATGCTTTGTTCAAACCCTTTCTGGTGCTCTGTATGTTTAAACAAAGAGCTTTTTAGACTTAAACACAGCTGTTCATTTGAAAATAAAAAATCAAATTAAGCGGAACCAGCTTTTGAAAGTTAATGCCCTATAGCAACTGAAACAAAGGAAGAAAAATACTGTGTTGTATATTTCACTTAAATAACTTTTATTTTAAATAAAGTTTTAAAGTAAAAAGTGTCATTTGAAAGCAGCTCATCTCCCTCTCTATCCCCCAATAGAACATCTGTGCTCATTCTGATGAAGATGAATGACATGAATTAAACCAAAACCATTGAAGTGCTCTTTTTACCATAATTACACCTTGTTCATTTTGGAGACACAATACAGGGATGAAATGCCAATTAAGCCTGGTATGTTAATGAGATTGAGGCTGAATAGTGGATTAGAATGGACACAAATCCCACCGGAATTGATTTGATATAATCCCTGAAGTTTGTTCAGTTTTAATAGAAATGTTATCATACATATGAAAATCTCTATGCTTGGTTTTTATTTTAAAATGATCCGTTTTGGGAATTTTGGTCATCAAGTTTTAAAATAGGTGTGTTCTGAACACCTGGTTGCTAGTGGGAAAAGTCTTATAGAGATAATTGGCATTCTCTCTTTTTAAAAAAAAATTCTTCAGAATAGGAAGTTCCACTCTCTAAAACTTTCATTTGTAGAATACTAACTTGGAGATGCCAGAAGGGGTTGGCTCCAGCATGGTCAGGGAAAATAGCCGAGGCCTGACATCCAGAGATCAAGTTTTAGCTCAGTTTGAAATTTACTATGTGACCATTGGCCAGTCACTTCAGCAGTCCCTACTTTAAATATAGATAATAAATGGGCTTGGAGGATCATAGTATGTTACAGCTTGTAGGGGCACGAGAGATAAGCTCCTCCAATTCCCTAGTTAGAATCATGAGTCTCTGTATGAAAGCCTTACGAAGTATGGTGATATAGAATGTTTTATAGTGGTTATCAGTTATACCAACACTAGAAATCATTTTTGCTTACTTCTGCATCAATATTCTTTTTCCAGTGCCACATTGCCTTCTTATTGGAATTAAGATATTTATGCTGGCTCTCCACAGGGTCCCAAAAACTTTGTTTAAAGTGTATTGGAAACAGCATAAGCCTGTTATACAGTGATTTATAGTGATTTATTTGTGAAATCTTCATGCTAACTCTGTCACATAAGCTTGTTATAAGATTTAAGTGAAATTAAAATATAAATTTAGAATGGGATTGATCCCCACGTTGTTTTAATCACAAAATTTCTTGACACTTCATTTGAATCAATCAGTTTAATAATGTAATAATCAGTTTAATGCTTTACATTTAGAAATGTAAGCTAGGTAAGAATAAGTCCTTAATCCACTTGAAAGGAATATAATATGTTGATAATTGGACCAAATCAGTTGAAGCCACACCAGAAATATCTTTTGTTTCGCCAAAAGAATCAGACTTCAGACTGTGTATAAAAGTACCCAGATAGTTTGGAAGCAATTCAGAGGCGAAGTACTCCTGTCCTTTCTGTCTGCTGTGCCTTGCCATTGACTATGTGATGACTTTGGGAACTCTGAATGATCAGAATATCTCAAGTTTCCAGCAGGTTGTTGGCAGATTTGATTTCTTCTTATGAGAACTGCCTGATCATATTCCTTAACCATTTATCAATTAAAGAATGACTTACTTCTATAAATTTGACTCAGTTGCCTATGTATTTTAGAAATGTGGCCTTTATTAGAGAAACTTGGTGTGAAATTTTTTGATATTACTTCATTGTCCATGGTACTTTTTAGCAAAATGTAGTTTCCCTGATTATCTTTTTTTATTAGGTCCAATTTTGCTTTTGCTTTGTCTGAGATCATGATTGTGCTCCTTGCCTTTTTTAATTCAGCTGAAGCATATTAGATCCTGTTCTAGCCCTTCGTTTTAACTCTGTACATGTCATTCTGTTTCAGATGTCTCTTATATATGGTATGTTTCTAGAATTTGGTTTCTAATCCATTCTGCTATCTGTTTCTTTTTTATGGGTCATTGCATACCATTGACATTCACAGTTATCATTACTAACTGAGTTTTTCTCTCCATTCTGTTTTCTTCTGTTTATCCTTCTCTCTTTTTCATCCTGTCTTCTCAGAAATCTGTTTTGCTTCTAACCACTGCCTCCCTTAATCCACCCTCACTTTTATTATTCTCACTTTCTCATGTCTCTTATCCCCTTCCCCTCTTATTTCCCTATTAGGTAAGATACATTTCTGTACCCATGTCCGAGAGTATGTGGATATATTTTATATATGTATGTATACACACACATATGGATGCATATTCTTCCCTCCTTGATCCAATTCTGATGAGAGTGAGGTTCAAAATTTCCTGTTCCAATTTTCCCCTCAATTATAGAAGCTCTTCCTTTTGTATGTAAGGGAAATTTTCACATTGTAACTCTCTCTTTCCCCTTCTTCCAGTGCACCCCATTTTCTCATCCCATATTTTGTTTTGGTGATCTTTCTACCACAGTCAACTCACACCCACATCCTTTGTCCATGTAGACTTCTTCTAAACTGCCTTAATGATGATGAAGTTCTGGTCTTCCCATAGGAATGGGAACAGTTTAACTTTATTGAGTCCCTTATGATTACTCTTTCATGTTTAGCTTTTTATGTTTCTCTTGAGTTTTCTGTTTAAATGTCAAATTTTCTTTTTATCTCTGGTCTTTTAATCAGGTATGCTTGGAAGTCCTTTATTTCATTAAACATCCATTTTTTTCCTCTGAAGGATTAGACTCAATTTTTCTGGGCAGGTTATTCTTGATTATGATCCTGACTCCTTTGCTTTCTGGAATATCATATTCTAAGCCCTCTGTTCCTTTTATGTGGAAGCTGCTAAACTTTTGTGATCCTTACTGTAGCTCCATGATATTTGAATGATTTCTTTCTGGCTGCTTGCAGTATTTCCCCCTTGAACTAGGAGTTCTGGAATTTGGCTATACTATTCCTGGGAGTTTTCATCTTAGGATCTCTTTCAGGAGGTGATTGGTGGATTCTTTCAATTTCTATTTTACTCTCTAGGTGTAAGATATCAGGGCAGTTTTCCTTGATAATTTATTGAAATATGACTTCTCAGCTCTTTTTTTTCCCCTTATCTTGGCTTTTAGCTAGTCCAGTAATACTTATATTATCTCTGCATGATTGTTTTTTTCAGGTCAGTTGTTTTTCTGATGAGATATTTCACATTTTCTTCTACGTTTTCATTTGTTTTTGACTGTTTTATTTGTAATGTGTCATTGAGTCATTTGCTTTCACTTGTCCAGTTCTAATTTTTAAGGAATGATTTTCTTTGGTGAGCTTTTTTATCTCCTTTTTCATTTGGCCAATTCTACTTTTTAAGGAGTTCTTTCTTTGGTGAATTTTGGTTCCTCTTTTACCATTAGGCCAATTCTATTTTTTAAGGTGTTATTTTCTTTAGTATTTTTTGTGACTTTTTTTTTAACCAAGCTGTTAATTCTCTTTTCCTAATTTTCTTATGTCACTCTCATTTCTTTTCCCAGTTTGCTTTAACTCTTCCAGTAATTCTTGCTGGCATTGTGTCCAATTATCTTGTTATCTTTTTCTGAGTTTATATCTTGGTCTTTCCTGTCACAGTAGTAGCACTTTATGTTCAAGTTCTTCCTTCCTTCCTTCCTTCCTTCCTTCCTTCCTTCTTTCCTTCCTCCCTCCCTCCCTCTCTTTCTCTCTCTCTCTCTCTCCCTCTCTCCCCACCCCCCTTCTTTATTTCTTTCCTGTTTGCTCATTTTTCCACTCTTTTCACTTTCAACTTTATGTTAAAGTTGGACTCTGCTTGCACTATGCCAAACTTCAGGCTTTTGGTGCTGCTGTTTTTAGAGCCAGTTTGGGGGGTGGGGGGGTAGTCTACAAGATTTTGGTGCTTCTAAGATATTAATTTAGGATAGGTGTGGTCACTGCTTTCTTGGTCTGCACTCTGGTCTTTATCCAGAAATGGCCCCAGCTCCTCTGCAGCCACAAGTACTAATGCTCCTCTTGGCTCTGGAACTGTGACCAGGGTCTCTGCTGCTTTGTGACAGGTCACAAGCACTTAGCTGCACCCTGGAAATGCAGCCCAGAGCTGGTTATGGTTAATCAGTGTCAGCTGTATCCAGTGCCAGCAAAGGGTCTTTTTAATCCCTTCCTTGCCATTTGTCCAACTCCTTTACTGTCTCTGGGCTGAGAGCTTCCAAAGGTACTATTGATCCTGCTGTCTCAAAGTTCCAAGGCTGATCCTTCTACCACTCTCCAGCCTTCGCCCATTCTGGTGTTACAGACTTCTTCTTCTTTAGAACTCCTAAGTTGTGTTAGCCTGGATAGTTATCTCCCTCTGACCTTTTTTTTCCCTTTGCTCTGCTGCTCCAAAATTTAATTTGAGGCACCTTTTTAAAGTTGTTTGGAAGGGAATATCGGGAGAGTTCAGCTAGGTTCCAGCCTGTTCTCCACCATCTTGTCTCCACCTCTGATGAAGAAGTTTTCAATCATCACCCTGTTATAAATAAGAGTTGGAGATGTAGCCCTAAAAGGGGGAGGTACATAAATAGGTAATGAAAAGTTCAAGTTTTATAAAAAGACGAGATATTTCTAATGCCTATTTTTTCCTATTTCCAAGATATAATACCTTTGAGTACAGTGGAACAAGGAGTTAGTTGCAGAAAAATTTAGTGGTATGACATAGGAAATAGGCATAGCCCATACTCTTTAAATTTTTTAGTATTTTAGTTGGGAACTACAAATATTGCTTTCAGACAGAGTTCATTTAAAATAGCCATTCCTGTTCTCCCTTTAGCAGCACACGTTTTACTGGATATGAATTGGAGTTTCCCAGCTTAAGAATTTTAGCAAGGGCTGCTTCAATTAAAGAATTCTTTAATTTTTTTGTTGAAAAGATTCCAGTGACTCCTTTGGCATCACCTAATAATGCAGGGTGATGGCATTTTTTTCTCCATCTGTACTTTAGATTCTGATGTGGTAGTCATTTGTTCTAAATTATTTTTATGGAAGTCTATCCCTGAAAGATAACCTCTTAATTCTGAATCTTGTAGAAGACCAAGAAAGTCATATGATACTTCATTGGATCGTTCCTGTGTTAAGTATCTTGTCATTGGGATTGCTTTGTCAGGCAGAGATGTTAAGGCAGCTGTACAAGCTACCAAGGTGCAGCTTTGTGTTCCTGGGTTTGATTCTTCCAAGAATCTAGTCTTTGACTTCAGAGATAACATATGTACTTTGATTTTGTTGTTCTCTCCTGTGGCTTAAAGATTGTTCCTGGAACAGTCATTCATCTTGTTATTTAGAAAAATGGTAATGTCAGTTCACTGCTTGAGGTTGCAGCCTCAGAGGAAGAATCCCAATGCTGGGATTTTAATAATATAAAGTAGCTTTCATAGTTACTGTGGGCTTGGTACTTAGTGACATCTTGACCATCTATATTACTTAACGGAAATGAACTCTAAGCTGAAGGCCCTGGCTCTTTGACAGCTAGCAAAAGACAGTGATATAGGGATGGCAGTGATTTATATAAACTGTGCAAATTGCACTCACCTGTATACAGATAATTAAAGTGGGATTCAGGAGTACCACCTTTAATATAAAAACTATCAAGGATGTCAGAATGAGACATGTAAGTATAAGACAGTTATGTTTTGGGGTTAAGAATATAACAAAGAATACGTTTATTTAAACCATAGATTTGGTTTAGAAGGGGATCTGGGGATGTAAGATATATAACTACAATACTGAGTGTCCCTGACATTTCATTCTTTCTAATTTACATTTCTAGTCATTCCTTTGGAGAGAGGGCTTTTCTGTCAGTGTAGCCATGAATGAGCTATCTGTTTACTGACTAGTATTGCTTCTTGTGGGAGGAGTTTATCCTTAAGTACCCATTGTTTGGCAAAAGAAGAGCTCATCACTTGAGGGAGCCAGGACTAGAGCCTAATAAGTAGTTAAGGATGTAGTTGTGAAAGGTACAACTTGAAGCAGGTCCCATGAAGGCCCTTTTCATTTTAACTCTTTTAAATATTCCATTTTAAATTCTAGAATTTTCTGTTCCCCCTGGAATGTAGGCATTCTTTTTTTTTTTTTTTGTATTTGACACAGTTGACTAGCTCTTCTTTTTTCATATTCACTCTCCCCTACATAATGTAGTTTTATGATGCTTTTCTGATCTTTCTGGTCTCTTATGTCCTTTACTAGCTCCTTGTTTTCCTCCTATTCCTTAAATATTGGCAACTCTCAAAGTTTGATCTTTGCTCTATGTTCTTTTTTCCTTATATAATCTCTCTGATCTTTTCTGTTCCTATGCCTTCAATCATTGAAGCTAAGTCCAACTTTATATTAAAGGTACTACTATTATCTTTATTCTCTTGCTACTCCTGGTAGATATAAAAGGTCATAACACAAATTAGAGGAGCAGAGAAAGTGATAATTTCCACAATTGTGGATAAAGGAATAGTTTTTGAACAAATACAGGATAGAAAAATGTTGCTTTTAATTTTGGGCAAGGTGAATTTAAGGAACTAAAGGATTGTCTTGGTGAAGATGATCAGCAGACAGTCATTGTTCAGTTGATCAGTTATGTCTGACTCTTGGTGACCCAATGGACCATAGCACACCACTGTCCTCCACTATCTCTCAAAGTCTGTCCAAGTTCACATTCACTATTTCTATTACACTATCTATCCATCTCAACTTCTTCTGTGCCTTTTCTCTTTTGCTTTCAATGTTTCCCAACATCAGGATCTCTTCCCAAAGAGTCCTGTCTTCATTATGAGGCTAGAGTATTTAAGTTTCAGGTTCAGTATTTGACCTTCCAGTGAACAGCTTGAATTAATTTAAGTATTTACTGATTTTATCTACTTGCTGTCCAAGGGACTCTCAAAAGTCTTCTCCAGTACCACAATTCAAAAGCATCAATTCTGCAGCACTCAGCTTTCCTTATGGTTCTGACGGGGTTCTTGGGTGCCTGTGCTTGGATCCCAGTTCCAAAATCACATCTCTCCCCAGCCTCAAAACACTGTCCCTAGCAGTTTCTCTCTAGCAAACACGACAGCATGCCATAGCAAAGTGTTTATATCTCTCTTCCTGATACGACAGCCAGCTGTACCTATAGAATTTATTAGTTCAAACCAGCTGTGTACTGGGTTATAGAGATATTTACTACTCTCTGACCTGTCATGTGCGTGCTAGACCTAGACATAGGTTTACTCCCTTACATTTATCTTGTCTAACAAGACATTGATGGAAGCAGCCTGGGTATTTCCCAGCCAACCCTCACCGTTAGTTGACTTAGTGACATTTCAGGCCTAAACCCACACCTCCATGTAACCCCTCCTGGGGTTATTTCCCAGTGAACTCTGGGTAAGATACCTATGCAGTAGATATAAAAGGTTCATGTTCATTTAAGAACTGATGACCCCTTAACCACTCCCTAATCCCTCCTTGAATCACCTAATTAACATATTTGGCACATGTTTTACTAAGTTTTAACCTAGATAAAATTTACCTGCACCTGTGTAAGGTTGCAGGTTCCCTAAGAACTCTTGCCCACTGAAAAACATAATAAATCTTTGCCACCTTGACTTAAAGAATGCTTGAGATTGTGAATTTATTCCAGACGGCCCTGCCCCTCTCCAGTACTCTGGTCCTTGAGGAGTACTGCCCCCCCCCCCCCGCCCCCTGCAAAGACCCTGTCTGGGAACTCTAGTTTTGGGGTTCCTGGACTTCATCTCACCCTCAACATTTCAACTCTCAAAGCCATCCATACTTTGTTACTGGAAAAAAAAATAGGTTTGACTATACAGACCTTTGTTGGCAAGGTGATGCCCCTGCTTTTTAGTATGCTGTCTAGATTTGCCCTTGCTTTCCTTCCAGGGAGCAAGCATCTTTTATTTCATGCTGCAGTTGCTGTTTGCAGTGATCTTGGGACCCAAGGATATAAAGTCTGACACTGCTTCCATTGCTTCCATTTCTTCTCCCTCTATTTGCCAAGGCTTGAGGCAGGGAGATTACTTAAAAGGTTGTTGAAATAACTCAGGCATGAGGTGATGAGCTTCCATACTAGGATCACAGCTGGGATGCGAGGAAAAGCAAACTCATAATAGAGATTCAGTTAAGGTAGAAACCATAAGACTTGAGAACAGATTAGATGTTCCTTTCTTTTTAAATTTGTTGTGGGCCTTTTAATTTGTTGCTTTTTTAGATTTTTTTTTTTGTTACTTTCTTCAAAATGCATGAGTGTCCCACCTTTCCTGTATAATGTCCTGATTCCTCACAGCAAATAATGGTACAAGTTGTATTATTTCTGGGAGTTAAAAAAGTTGGAGAATTATTAGAATAAAGTATTATCTCCTTATCCAGGTCCTTCATAGTCTTGATCCAGACTGCCTTTTTAGCTTTATCATATATTACTGCCCATCGTATCTTCTCTTGTTCCCAAAGATTGCTCTCCACTCCCTGGTTTGTCTTATCCTCTTCTGAGTCTGTGTATGTTTTTTTTTTTTTTTTTACCATAACGTTTCTGCCTTTTCTTTGTAGCTCAGTTGAGATTCTACCTCTTATTGTAAGCTTTGTCTAAAACTTTTCCCTTCTCATGTTTCTTATAACGTATTGTTTGGATCTCTCCACTGTAGTTAACTAACTCTCCCTTGTGTTCTAGTTATTTATGTGCATTTCTTTTCTTCCTACTATTAGATTGTAAGCTCTTTGAAAGAAGGGACTTTATTATATCTCTTATATCTTGTATATGGTGGTTTAATAATCCTTGTTGATTTGTATTGTCAGGTTATGTGTTTTACAGTGAAAGTGCAATGCTCTTGGTCACTGGTAACTCTCAGAGGGTGTAACTTTCCAACCTTGACTAGGGCACATTGATGTTTTGTCTTGGCCCAGTCTATGAAATATAGTTTAAATATTTTTTCTTTCATAATTCAAGGTGGTTTTAATATTCTTATAAAAATAAAGGACACTGGGGTTCATTCACATGTTTCATCTTCCAAGTTTGGTCTGCCTCTTTTGAACATAAGAGGTATAATTTATAGCAAGCTAGAATCTGCCATCAAACAGCTTTGGCCAATTGCTACCCCATTCAGCAATTGTATGCTATTATCTATGGTACCGTTGTCTTCACTCACTGAAAATGGGGGAGGTGATTTCTATTTGTTTCTACGTACAGATTTCTGGTAATCAGACCTCTGCAACTTAATAATAGGTATTGCTTTTGGACTACAAAGCTGTGATCGTTACTTATCTGACTAGTGGTCTTTTTTTTTCCTTTTCTAACCACCCAAAGCAAGAAATTTTTACCACCTGGTGATTTTGAGATACTAGCTGGTTATTCAGTTCTAGTTTCTATTGTTTGATGGATCCTGGCTCATAACAACCCAGAGCACATGGAGTAGTGGTTTCCATCTTTCTCAACCTATCCTGTCCCTCAAGGATCTAAGTGAAGGCATAGTTTGCACAAATGTTACAAATAGCCTGTGCAGTGTTAGGCACTTTTATCTGAGGGATGAAGTTAGTCAACTCTTAATGGGCTGCTCAAGAACACTGTTAAGCTGACCCATAAAATTTTCTTTCCTTGTTACTAACATGAAGCTTTCATGTGATTTTCTAACTTATTTAATCGTGATTTCCCTCTGGCCACAGCAGCCTACTTTTTGACTTATAGTTGAGGTTTTGTGTTAGAGTTACTTCTTTGCCTCTGGCTTATTACTTTGGGAAAAAGTTACAAAGTAATTGGGAATTTTCATTGGGATTCAGAAATCCTTAGTTTTTGACTCACTTTACTATGGTAAATCAAGTTGAACTTGGTTGAGGCATCTTGTAATCACTGGCATAATATTGTAACAGGCCTCAGTAAAATGCATATTTTTCAAAACAGTAATTCAGGGGACAAAACATTGTTCTTATGTTATTTCAAATGAAATGGCATTTTCTTCGAAATGGGAAATGTGGCAGGAGAGGGAAAAGGGAACTCATAAGGCCCAGAGATGAATCCAAGAGCAGCCATTTTGGGGCATCTTGGCCTTGGTATGGGGATGAGTTGATGGCAGCACATAGGAATCCAGAAGACAATTTGGATATAGAGCCAGGTACATAAAATCTGGATGAAGTCACTAAGAGGACATAGGTGAGGCCAGAAGGTATGGGAATAGGTTGTAGGCAGATGCTGGAGCATAGGGAGGGAGAATTCAGGAGAAGTGACTAGGATTGAGTGATATTAATTGATTGATTAATTGGGGTAAACTAGAGTTGAGTAAAGTGGAGAGTAGAATTGGAAAATATAGTTAGAGGAAAGATGAAAATACTTAATCTGTCCCAGGAATCTTGAACCCTCAGCAACTGATTTATAAACCCTATTCCCCATCCTTGTCTTGTCATTAGCCATATCTACCATAATCCTATTTACCTAATATTTCCATTCAGATCTGCTAGTGCCTTCTGCTATGCTCTTTGGCAGGCCTGATCCATAATTAATAGATTTCCTTTTTTCTTAAATTTCTTTTTCACTCACTCCTTCCATCTTCTAGCCCTTACTGAGATGTGTCTTCCTTTTGACTATGCTATGTTCTTCGCCAGCCTTTCTAACACTGACTACACTTGCATACTGTCTCTAACCTCCCTCCTATACCTCCCACGTTGGTGGTTGTGGGGAATAGTACTCTATGTTCACCATTCCCACCTCCAGGTAATCCCTTGATCATCTTCACTTGTCAATTTGTCCTTCAAAGTTCAAATTCATCATACAGTGGTTGAAATCCATCAACTCCCAGGACATTCTTCTTCATTCTTCATTTATTTAGTGCCTGGCTCACAGCTTTTTCTCCTCATCATCCATGTACTCCTCCGTTCTACCAAAGTTGCACATAGAGTTAACTTTTATGTTACCATCAACCACTAGTGTTCTACTTATATATTCATGTTTTCTAGTATTTATTATCTTTTATTATTCCATTGAGGGTAGAAAGTAATGTTTAAAGGAATTATATTTCAACATGTATTTTTAAATTTTTATTTTTAATTTTTTTAGTTAAAAACTATTTATTTCCTCTCCCTCTTACTTTCCCCTTTGAAGAAAAACATACCCAAGAAAACAAAACTCACATCAAATATACCTAGTCAAACAAAATCAATTTCCATGTTGTCCATCGATGTCCAAAAATATGTCTCATTGTATATCTCCAATCTTTCACTTCTGTGTCACAAGTTGGGAAATTTGCATCTCATTGATCTTCTGGAATCTTGATTGGTCATTGCTTTGATCAGAGTTGTAACAGTGATGTTATTGTATGAATTGTTCTGCTTCTGCTCACATGACTCAGTAGTGGTTTCTTTGAAACCGTTTCATGTCTCTAAACACTTTAAAAGTAAAAGAACAGATCATGGAATTAATTGGGCATATATAAATAAGAAAAGTAATAAAATTTAAAAAACCCAGCTAAATATCAAAATAAAAATTCTGAAAATTAAAGAAGAGACTAACGAAATTGAAAGGTGAACAAATATTTGCTGAGCACCTACTTTGTGTGCTAGGAGTAAAGAGGATTGCTAAGGTGAAATTGTAGCCTCTAAGTAATTTATATCTCAGTAGAGAGGATAAGGTAGAAATGCATGGAAATGCTTTTGAGAAACACAAACCCAATGCTATGGGCATTTACATGAGGAGATACCAAGGACCAGGGCTGTGTTCTGGGAAAAGGCAGTATTTGAATTGAACAGTGAAGAAGATATACAGTTTTAACAAGTGGAGGGACAGCAAGAACAGCAAAGGCAGTCATTCTTGGCTTTTTTTTCTTTTTCAATTCCAGGAAAATTAAGTCCTTCAGTTTTGCCGGAGTACAGAGAAGTTACCCAACATATTGTAGAGGGCCTTTGAATACCAGTTTAGTGAGCAGTTTGTCTTTTTAAAAGGAGGTGCCATGATTGAAGTTGTGCTTTAGAAAGCTGTGTCTGGCAGTGGTGTACAGTAGACAGTAGGTCTTTTAAAAGTTTTCACAGCAATGAGTTTTGAATGGAACATGCCCAGTCTTCAGATTCAAATTAGGGATATGCACATAACATATTGAATTATCTTTTTCAAAGTGACAAGTACAAAATAACCTTATAGGAAGCCAACAATTCCGTCCTGACTTTAAAGTTTGATTATTTAGGTAAAGGCTTTTAGTGTGGTGGTTGATAGAAGAGACATATTTCTACTTCTTCACTTGACCTTTTAGTGTCATTTTCAGTGTGGTCATAATCTAGGTGTCTCTTTTGAAATAATTTTTGTTATGTAGATGGGAACTTCAGTTTGATGTTGAACTTCATTAATCTTAAGTGAAGATATTTACTAATTGATGCATTAAAAATTTTGTTAATTAGATGATATTTCTAACTCCCTTATGACAGAATATTTTCCTGTTAAAAGGGGAGAGAGTTCGAAAGGTAGAGGAGTTGAAAACAAATTGGCAGTTTTTCTCTCCCCTCCTTTTTCCTTTGCTGTTGGGGAAAGTGGTTAATTAGGTGATTTTTCTCTTTCCCTGACATGTGCAAATGAGACTGCGTTAATAACTGAGCTGTTACATAAATGATAAAAATTTTAAATACAAATGGCAGCTTGTCAGGCCTGGAGAATGGAGGTAAATTCTGTGGAGAATCTAAGTGCAGAGGGCTCTGATGTGGTAGATTCTGGAAGGATGGTCAGAGCCGGAACTAGTCTTTTCCTCAGATATCTGCTGCCATAAATTATTGGAATTTTCCTATGTTTAAGATGGTAGCAGGCAGAGAAGCATTTGCTTCTTTTTCCCTAAGGCCTTTAGGACCAAGTTAATTATTTAAAAATTATAATAAAAACAGAATGACTTGCCAAGATGAAATTATAATTTCTACCAGGGGCTCGAGGCTAAGGCAAGCTTAGTTTCTAAGTGGGAAGTTGTCTTTCTTCCAGGGCAGTGTTCTGAAAGATAGAATCATCTTTTCATGTTCACACCTGAAAACTTGTGGTAGGAAGAGCTATGGGCTTTTTTTTTTTAATTGCTCCAGCTTCTATATTATTTAGCACCTACTGTTTGCCTAACATTGTGCTTGTTGGCGTGAAAGATAAAAGAAGAAACACACATCAGTTTTCTGCCTTACTGGGGATTATGATTTTGTAGGATGGAATGTGTTGAAAGCTGAGTAATGTAATGAACCAGTAACATAAGACTAAAAATGTCACAGACATTTGACTGCTAATCAGTTGTATGTAGGTGAATGCTGCAGCTTTGTGTTCTTTGTTCATCAATGTGTGTAATGAAATCAAACTAGTCAGCTCTTAGCCTAGGGCAGAAACGAGTAGATGTTATTACCCTAGATACCTTACATGTCCACATGTTGACTGTATGATCAAGTGCTTTGCATAAGTAATTGCTTTTTGCAGCAAAAGTCAGCAGGCTTCCATGATGGTGGTAGGAGAGTTCACTTGAACAATGTCAGATTTTTGGAGGGAAGGAAACTGGGTCTACTGGCAGAGAGCGGTGGGATTTGGACATTTCCTAGCCAGTAGTGTTAGGTCCTTCCAAGTTCCTGCCAGGCCTAATTAGGACAGAATATAAGTGCTTGGAAGATTGGTAGCTGTCACTCTTTGAAAATCTAAAATGAGATTTCATTTTTAAATAATTAAAAAAGAACCCCAGTTTGAACATTTGCAGCTGGGAGATGGGAGAGATTAGAGATCTTAGTTATCTGTGGAACACAAAAGAAGGCACAATAGAGAGGAATAAAAGTGATGTTGAATATTAATGAAGAAAACCCAGAATACCCTTCTGTAGGAAAGATTTCTCTTTTTCGGAAACTAAGAAATGACTTAAAGTATGTTCTACTGTTGCACGGTTCTTGAGAAAGTGAGGAAAGATGAAGGGAGTCAATTTGGGGTTTATCTGCAGTCTTTTCTCCCCTCTTTTCTTTTTCCTTTGTTTAATAGATATTATTTTAACTGCTTAATTAATAAATATTTTTGGTAACTTATTTATCCCACTACCACAAGCAATCATCTCATTAATTTTTTTTTTTTGCAAAACACTTTCTCTATACATATCTAAATAGTTTGGCAAAGCTTATTCTCATATTAGCCATATCTGAAAATGTGTGTCTCTTCCTACATTTTAGATGTATCACCTCTCTGTCAGATGGTGAGTAGCATGTTCCAACTTCATTCTTTTGGTTTCATTATTTATCATTACATTGGTTCCAGTTCTAAAGTCCTAAGTTGGTGTTTTTCCTATGATGTTATCACTGTATACATTGTTGTCCTTCCTCTGGTCACATGGCTCTGCATCGTTTCATAAATGATCTTTGAAGCTTCCTCAGAAACTCTCCCATTTCATCATTTCTTATGGCACATTGATATTCATATATCACAGTTTGTTTATTGTTGTTTAGTCATTTTTCAGTCGTATGTGACTCTTTGTGACCTTATTTGAGGTTTTCTTGGCAAAGATAGTGGAGTAGTTTGCCATTTTCTTCTCCAGCTCAGCTCATTAGACAGATGAGGAAACTGGGACAGAGAGAGTTAAGTGGTTGTCCATGAGCACACAGCTAGTAAATGTCTGAGGTTGGATTTGAACTCAGGAAGAAGAGTCTTCCTAACTCCTGACCTGGTACTCCATCCAGAGTACCACCGAGCTTCCCTACAATTTATTTAACCATTCTGTAATAAGATGAGGAAATGTTAGTTTTCACTTGTTGGCTATCATAAAAAGAAGACCTATAATCACAATAAAACTGCTGTTTCCAGAGTTACAAGTGATTTCTTTTTTAAAAAATTTGATCCAATTTTATTTTCAATTCTATATTCTTCCTCCCCTTCCTCCAATTGAGAAAGCAAGAGAAATTCTATCTATCTATCCATCTATCTATCTATCTATCTATCTATCTATCTATCTATCTATCTATCTACATCTATATCTGAATGGTCATGCCAAACAGATTGCTGCATTGGCCATACCCTCTCTTCCTTCCCATCTTCCTCCAAATATGCCTCAATCTCCATTCTGAGTCCATTTCCTCTCTAACTGGAGGTAAGTAGCATCTTCATATCATGAGTCTGCTGGAATTGTGCTTGGTCATCATGTTGATCACAATTATGTTTTTACCATATTAATGTTATTGTGTACATTTTTCTCTTGGATCTGCTCACTTCATTTTGCATTAGTTAATAGAAGTATTCTCAGCTAGCTTTCTTTAATAACTTTCTCATCATTATTTCTTCAACCCAATATTATTCCATCAGATTCATATACCATAACTTATTTAACCATTCGCTAGTTCATGGACACCCCCTCAGTTTCTAATTCTTTGCCACCACAAAAGAGCTGTTATAAATATTTTGTACATATAGGTCATTTTTCTTTTTTATCTCTTTGGGATGCAGACCTAGTGGTAGTATTGCTGGATTAAAGAGTAGGCACAGTTTTATAGTTCTTTGGGTATAGTTCCAACTTGCTCTCCAGAATGGCTAGACCTATTTGCAGTCGTGCTAACAGTCCATGAATGGACCTGTTTTTCCCTTCCCCATCCAGCACTTGAGATTTTCCTTTTTAGTCAGCTTTCTCAGTCTGATGGATGTGAGATGGTATCTGAGTTATTTTAATTTGCATTTCTCTAATTATTAGAGATTCAGAGAATCTTTATTATAGGCTTATATTAGTTTTATTTCTTCTTCTGAAAATTGCCTATTCATATCCTCTGACCATTTATCAATTAAGGAATGGCTCCCATTATAAATTTGAGTCAGTTGCCTATATATCTTAGAAATTAGATCTTCACCAGAGAAATTTGCCACAAAGATTTTTTCCCAAATTTAAAGCTTCTCTTGCTGAGGCAGATAAATAGTACAATGGGTAGTACACTAGATATGGAGTCAGGAAAACCTGGGTTAAAATCTTTGTTGCAGTTATTCCCTTCTTTTCCCCTTCTCTTCTAATTATAGCTGACTTCAAATCTTTAATTTTATACATTTCAAAATTGTCTTTTCATTGCTCCGTAACCTTCCCTGTCTCTTGTTTGGTCGTGAATTCTTCCCCTGTCCATAGATCTGAGAGGCAGTTTCCTTGCTCCTTTCATTTGGTTATGATGATGCCCTTTAAGTCCCTCACTGATCTGAAGTTTATCTTAATATATGGTGTGTGAAGTTGTTCTGTTTTTTGTTTCTGCAGGACTGCTTTTCTGTTTTTCAGCAGTTTTTGTTAAATAGTGTGTACATTCCCTGCTAGCTGGATCTTTGAGTTAATCAAGCACCAGGCTACTGTGCTTGCTTGTTTCTCTATATTATATACCTAATATTTTCCACTGATCAACCTATTTATTACCTTGTAACAAATTGTTTTGTCGATTACTACTTTGTAGTAAAATATAAGATCTCATACTGCCAGACCTTTTTTCTTCCCACTTTAAAAATTGTTTACCTTCATTTTCTTGTTCTTTTATTTCTTCATATGATTTTGAATTTTATTTTTCTAACTCTATAAAGTTAGTATGGCACTAAATAAATTATATTAGGCTGTATGATTATATTGATTATGTTGATTCAGCCTACCATCTATAAAAGCAATTAATTTTTCTTCAGTCATTTAGATCAGTATTTGTGTAATGAGCGTTTTGTAATTGTGTTCATGTGGTTCCTGTGTACATTTGGACAGGTTGATTCCCAAGTAATTTATACTTTCTCTGTGTATTTTAAATGGAATTTCCCTATCTGTGTCTTACTGCTCGATTTTGCTGGCAATATACAGAAATGCTCTTGATTTATGTGGGTTTATTTTATATCCTGTAACTTTGCTGAAATTGTTAATTCTTTCATTTGCTTTTTAGTTAATTCCAAAATTCTGTAAGTGAACCATTAAATCATTTGTAAAAGTGATAATTTTCTTTTTTTCTTTGCTCTTGATTATTCTCTCAATTTCTTTTTCTTGTCTTATTGCTATAGCTGTCATTTCTACTACAATATTGAATAGTAATTATGCTAAGGAACATCCTTGCTTTATCCCTGACCTCATTAGAAAGGATTCTATTTTATCCCCATTACAGATAATGCTTGCTTTTTGTTTTAGATTTATGTTACTTATCATTTTAAGAAACTTTCTGTTTGTTCCTATGCTTTCTAGTGTGTTTTTTTTTTAAATCAAGTTTCACTATTATATCTTCTCAAAAACCTTTTCTGCATCTACTGATATAATCATACTTTTTGTTTTTGTTATTAACATGGTCAATTATGTTTATAATTTTTCCTAATATTTAACCAGTCCTGAACTCCTGGTATATATCTAGTCTGGTTTTCATGTATGATTGTTATGATATGTTTATCCTTATGATGTATCTCCTGTGGCAATAATTTTTAAAAAAGATTTTTGCATCACTATTCATTAGGGGAAGGGAAGATAATTAACATTTATATAAGCCAGGCATTATGATAAGGATTTTACAAATATCACATTTGACCCTTATGACTACTAGATGATTTAGGCACAGTTATTATCCCCATTGAACAGCTGAGTAAATTGAGGAAGGCAGAGTTTAAGTGAATTGCCAAGGTCTTACAGCTGTTATGCATCAAAGGGTGGATTTGAATGAATGTCTTCCTAATTCCAGACCCAGTGTCTTTTTTACTATACCACATAGTTGCCATTAGGGCTCCTGATCTGTAGTTTTCTTTCTCTCTTTTCATTCTCCCTGGTTTAGTTATCAAGATCATATTTCTATTATAGAAATAATTTTGTGGACTTCTTGCTTTTCCTATCTTTTCAGATAATTTATGTAGTATTAAAGTTAATTGTTCTTTTTTATTTTTTTAAAATTTTTTAATTTTTTGCTTTTTGGCAGGGCAATTGGGGTTAAGTGACTTGCCCAAGGTCACACAGCTAGTAAAGTGTCAAGTGTCTGAGGCCGGATTTGAACTGAGGTCCTCCTGACTCCAGGGCCGGTGCTCTACTAGAGTTAATTGTTCTTTAAATGTTTGATGGAATTCAGTTATGAATCACTCCAATCCTGTGGTTTTTGTTTTTCTTTTTTTTTCTCTAGGAAGATGATTTGTGGCTTGCTTGATTTCTTTATATGAGATGAGATTCTTTATTTTCTGAAGTTAGGTTATTGAACTCCTCTATTTTCTGTCCTTTTAACCTCGACAATTTATAAAATTTAGTAAATGTTCATCACCCTTTATTCAAATGTCCCTCTAATTTTTCCTTTTCCTATATACCCAGATCTATGTCTGTGCATGTGCGTGTCTGTGTTTGTATGTGTATGTAAATTCTTCCATTCTTTTTTTTTTTCTTTGGAAGGGAGAAGGCAGGGCATTTGAGGTTAAGTGACTTGCCCAAGGTCACACAGCTAGTGTATCAAGTGTCTGAGGCCGGATTTGAACTCAGGTCCTCCTGACTCCAGGGCCGGTGCTCTACTCACTGTGCCACCTAGTTGCCCCCACATTCTTCCATCTTTTGACCAGTTTACAGGAGTGTGAGGTCCAAGTACTGTTTACTTCCCTCTCCCTTCCCCCTTCTACTTTTCTACAGATTTCTACTTGTGCATTCTGGTTTCTGCCTTCTTCTCCCTTGCCCAGCTCCTCTTTCCCTATTCTTTCTCTTCTTTTAAGATGTCCAGAACATAACAGAATCTCTCCCAGGCCCTCTAATTAGACTACCTCTATGATTCTTGATGATGATAGAGTGCATTTATTGTCTCCGTATATAAGAATGTGAACAGTTTGTACTTCTTTAGTCCCTTTTGATTGTTACCATTTTATGCTTCTCTTGACTTCTGTGTTTGTATGGCAGAGTTTCTGTGTAGCTCTGGTTCTTTTATCAGGAATACTTGGAATTTTCACATTTTGTTAAAAGCCCATTATTTTCTCAAGTCTCCTCTCCCTCCAGAGCATTTCTATACATAAAAGAATATGAAAAAAGGATCTTCTATGAAACCTTATATCTCCATTTCATACCATTTTTAAAAAAAGAGTATATCATAAATTATCAACATTACTTCAAAATAAATTCCGCTTGTTTGCCATCCTTATGAACTTTATTTTATTGTCCTTTGTATATTTAAAACATTTTTCTATTTGGTCTCTTTTTTTTGGTATCACTTTTGCTAGCCCTTTATCCTCTAGTATCTTTCTACTCTACAACTTTTTTCTCCAATTAAAAACTGAGAAGAGAAAATTTAAAAAAAGTACTAATAACAAGTAAGTATGTTCAAGCAAAGCAAATCCACTCAGTGGCTGTGTTCAAAAGTGTGTCTCTTTTTAAAATTAAGTTAATTTTTCCTTTACGTTATCCAGCATCAATTTTTTTTCTTCTTCCTCCTCTCCTTTAATCCTCATTTGTTGTTGTTTGTTGTTCATTCTCGAAGAAGACCATGGCATCAGGAAGGTGATATCACGACTTACAAGCGAATTGGATTTAAGTGAGAGAGGGCTCTGCAAAGTTACCAGCCTCACTTTCTTGTCCAGAGGCATCTGGGTCCAGTGACAAGGCATAGATCAGGACAACTGGAGATGGCTCCAGATGACGTGGGAGACTTTGGCTTTTTAAAACTAAGATCTTTCCCAGGTCTTAGGTTGTCTGGGGCAAAAGCCATTCAATGATTAAGGCTAAGTGGTGGTGGTTGTTTGTGGTTAGGCAAAACAAATGAGCACATTGACCATGTCCAATTACTTTTGAGGTCTGAAGAATAGCAGAAAAATATGATAGCAACTTCCAATCAATTCAAGAAATCAATTCCATAACCAAAAATGTATCTCTTATTTCACATATAAGTTATCTTCTTTAACATTACCTTTTTCTTAGGAGGAGGCTAGCATTTTTCTTTATCAGCCCTTTGGAATCATGATTGATTATGATATTAATTGCATTCTAAAGAATACTAGAATTTTTTATTTTTTACAGTTTTGATATTTTAGTATACATTATCTTCCTGATACTGTTCATTTCAGTTTCATAGTTCATATAATCCCACTTTGGTCATTTCTTAAAATTCAGTAATATCCTGTAATATTCATAGACTACTATTTTTAAAAAATAAGTTTTTATTGATGTCTATTTTTACATAATTATAGTTGTATTTGAGAGCCATCCCATTTGACAAATAATATTTTTTTTTCAAGAGGAAAACAAATCAGCCCAATTGATCTATACATTAAAAAAGTCCACAACCACGTGCCATGTGTAATGTGTGAACCTCTCACTTCCTGGAATGAGTGTGTTTGAGCTGTTTTTTCATCTTTTGAGTCATGCTTGATCTTAATAATTGTGACATTCACTTTTGAATTTTTTAGAGTGCAGTTGTTCTTTCCATTTACATTATTGTACCATTCGTGTATTTTTCTTGGCCACCCTTGCTTTACTCTGCATCAGTTCATGTAAATGTTTCCATGCTTTTTTCTTCATCATTTCTTAAAGCACTGTAATATTCCATTACATTCGTGTACCAAGATTTGATTAGCCATTCTCCAATTGATGGACGTCTGCTTCATTTCCAGTTCTTAACTATCCCAAAAAGTGCTGCTACAAATGTTTTAGTGTATATAGGGACTTTCTTCTTATAAATGGCTTCCTTGGGGTATAAACCTAGAAATGGAGTTCATAGACTACTGTTTATTTTGTCTTTCCCCAGTTGTCTTAAAGACAATCAGAGACATTCTTCTAGATTCTCTTTCTTTTATTTCCCTTTTTTCTTGCCCTTTGGTTTTACTTGTAACTACTGCTTTCCTGTTTTTACCCTCGTTAGAGGGAGTTAGGTGACACAGTGGATAGAGCATTGGGGTCTGGAGTCAGGAAGATCTGATTTCCAAACCAGCCTCAGACATGTCCTAGCTGTGTGACTTTGGGCAAGTCACTTACATTCTGTTTGCCTCAGTTTCTTCAACTGTAAAATTAGGATAATTACAGCCCCTACTTTGCTGGGTTGTTGTGGAGATCAGCTGAAATAGTGTTTATAAAGTGCTTAGCACAGTTCCTGGCATATAGTAAATATATATGGCTATTTAAATATTTATTCTCTTCCCTTCCCTCTTTACCACCTCTCCCTCTTCCTTTCTTGTTTCCCTGTCAATATCGATGCATTTCTGTATCAAATTGTGTGTGTGTGTGTGTGTGTGTGTGTGTGTGTGTGTGTGTCTTTCTCTTTTGTCCATTTCAGGTAAATGAAGTTCATCTGCTACATACCCCCTCCATTCATTCCTCCCCTTTTCACATACTTATAGACTCTACTTATGAGAAATTACATATTTCATCTGTCCTTCCTCCTTTCTATGCTTGTGTATTCTTTTTATTCTCCCTTTTATTTCTTTTTATTGAATGGATTCTCCTCCTTCTCTTTTTTTTTTATTATTTAATTGCTTAAATACTATTTGAAGATATTAAAGTTCTGAAGGAAAACTTTTCTCTTCACCCTATTAGACTTTTAGTCTATATAGTTTCTTCTAATTGATCAATTAAATCTCTCTGTCTAGCTTTCTCTAAACTCCTTGTGCTTGTATTTCTTAGTTCCTAATCAGCTCTAGCCTTTTTAAATCAGAATTATTTGATTGTCCTCTACCACCATGGCATCAAATAGAAATAAGTCTTTGCAGGTTCACATGTTGCCTTTGAAAACCACAAATTAATATTACCTATGGGTTTCTTTTTGTATTTTTATTTTAACATTTCTCAATTATGTATTTATCTAGTTCAGGCTGTTTTGGGGGCCACAAATTCCACACCTCTGCTCAGTTACATTAACATTCCATTTCCTTTCTTATGATTACACTCAGCTTTACAAGAGTTATTATTCTTGGTTGTAAAGTCTGTTTCCCCTTCCACTCCTCCTTTGTCACAAATTGTCTTTTATTAGTTTTCAAGCTTGATTTTAGTCTCCTGAACTGTAGAGCCTTATATTTTCCTGCCTTTACAGAGCTTGCAATATTTCTTGATTGATTCAGTTCCATTCATCCCTTTTTTAGATTATGTTCAGGTGTTCTCCTTTTCCCATCTTGCCAATAAGTTTAATAGTGCCTGTTATAATGTACCATTTTCTGCTGAATAAAGTTTATGTTGTCCTGGGGGGAGATGATATAAGAGTCAGCATTGTAGGTTTTGAGCATTAATCATGTCCTCCTTGAATTAGGCTAGCAAATACCTGTTTCAGACTTAGCATGAGGTCAGATGATCCTGTATACTTACTGGGAAAAAAAAATCATGTTTTTAACCAGAAGGGATAGTTTTTCTATTGTACTGCAGAGCAGAACCAAGCATCTACCATGCATTAGTCTTTTTGCATAGACCTCAAAATTTTAACACTCTAATTGGCTTATAACCTGACACATATAGTTAAGTTTCTCAGCTCAGTGGAGTTTACTGAGCTCCCCTTTCAGTGACTGTGGCTTTCATTTCCAAAACTGCTTTAGCTATTCTGTCCTCTAAAGATCCCTGGCTGGCATAGCCTTGGTGTGTGAAGTTATCCTGGAGGATCTTCAAGTATAATGAACCTTTTGGATTTCTCACTGTTTATATCTAATGAAAAAATGGTTATCATAAAAACCTCAGGAGGAACGCTGAAAAATGTAATAAAATTTCACACTGTTTAATGCTTATCACCTCTGGGTATCTAGAAGCATTTCAACTAACTAAATATGAATATGAATTCTGTCTTAAGAAATGAATATATTTCATGAGTAAACTCTCCATCAGTGACATGATATCCATGGAGTAAGAGAAAACAGAAAACTATCGGTGCTTTGTCCTTCTGAAGTACATTTATTTGTGATTTTCTATTCCTCTCTTTATTATGTTTTTTCTTTCAAAATTTTAAAAAACATTTACTAAGCATTTGTTTTTTCTCTCCTCTTCCCCATTGAAAAAGATTTAAAAGAAATATAAAATCTTCCTAACAAATAGGTTAAACATCAGCTAATTCCCACATTGTCCATACTTACAAATGTGTATCTTGTCCTGCATCTTAAATCCATCACCTCTTTCCCCGGAGGTGGATAACATTACTTCATTATGTATTCTGTGCTTCACACAGTTGGTCATTCCATTGATGGGAGTCATTAAGTTTTTCAGAGTTGTTTATCTTTATAATGTTATCATTGTTGTATAAATTGTACTCCTGGGTCCACTCATTTTACTCTGCATCAGTTCATACTACCATGCCATCTTATCTTAAAACTTAATAGAACAAGCTCTTAATGAATTCTCAAAGGGAAAAAAAAATTAAGTTTCACAAGTGAATTTGATCAAACATTCCAAAAGCATTTAATTCCATTATTACACAAACTGATTTAAAAAATTAGGAAAAAGGAATCCTCCCAAGTTCTTTCCAAGCTATATACATTGTCTTGATATATGAATCAGAGAGAGTCAAAATGGAGAAATGAAAGAGTAGACTAATAAATGTAAAGATTATTGGCACAAACATTTTTTAAAAATTTTGAATGTGTAATTATAGCAGAATATATGAAAGATATATTGTGACTAGGTATGTAAGGTTGATTCAATATTAGGAAAAATATGACTATAACAGACTGTATCAATCAGAATGACAAAAATCACATGTTAGTAGATGGAGAAAAAGCTATTAACCCAATATGCCACTAATTTTTATAAAAGTTCCGGAAATCAGAGGAATAAATGGACCTTCCTTAATATGGTAGATGATATGTTTCCAAAACCAAGGGGAAAGATTCCATGTAATAGAGATAAAAATAAAGACTCCTTCTATTGGAACAATGGCAAAAGGCATGGAGTTATCTTCTAATTGAAAAAGATACAGCAAAAATAACTAAAAGGGCTTTAAAACCTAAAATAAATTGTAAGAGAAGACGTGGCTCTCTTTTTTGGGTTCAAGTTAGTTACCATGCCCACATGTACTACATCCTCAAGAATTATCTACCTCTAAAGTCTGTTTGCTTACCAAGTCCTATATTTTTTTCCTCCATGCTGTGTGTCATATCTACTCCTTCTCTACACTTACTGATACTACTCTCTTATAGATTTTCTTTTCCAATTCCTTAACCGTGGCAAGCAGCTTTTTTATTTTTTACTCTTTCTCCCTCCAATATATTTTTTTTTATTTTAGGTTTTAAGTAACAAGTATTCGTCTTTTCCCCACTACACCTCAATTTAAATGAGAAAAAAGCTTTCTCAATAAATATGCGTAATTAAGTAAGATTGAGCCCCTTGTTGCTCATATATAAAAAAAAAAGGTCTCATTTTGCATGTTGAATTCATTATTGTTCTTTCATGAATTGGGGAAGGGCAGAGTAGATCATCAGTCCTCAGGAATCATCTCTGGTCATTGCATTGTTAGGACTTCCTATTCTTTTAAAGTTATTTGGTTTACAATGTTGTTTTTCTATAAATTGTTCTCTTCCTACATTGACTGCATCAGTTCATGTAAGTCTCTACAGATTTTTCTTATGGAACAATGGTATTCCATTATATTCATATAACTGAATTTGTGCAGCCTTTCCCCAGTCAACATATCCCTCTCTTCCCCAGTTCCTATTTCTTTGCTATTTTACACAAAAAAGCCTATGTTAATATTTTAGTAAGTTTTTCTTCTTTTCCTTTTATTTCATTGTTATACTGGTTTATTTGAGGTGTTCTGGATTGAAGGTTATATGCTGTTTATTCAATTGGGAGCATAGTTCTAAATTGCTTTTTATAATGGCAGGTCCAATTCACAATTCCACCAACACTACATTAATGTGCCCTTTTTCCAGTATCCCCTCTAACATTTGTCATTTTTTTCTTTTTGTCAGCTTTTTCTAGTTTGATCTGAGGTAGAACCTCAGAGTTGCTTTAATTTGTATTTCTCTAATTATTAGTGATTTGAGCATTTTTTATGGGTGTTGAAACCTTGGATTTCTTCCTTTGAGAATTGCCTGTTCATATCCCTCTATGACTTATCTTTTGGGGAGTGGATCTTATTCTTACTAATTTGAATCAATTACATACATGCATACATATGAAATGAGATTTTTTTGAGAGAAATTTGCTACTAAGATCCTTCTCTTCCCCTTCTAGTTTTAGCTACATTGGTTTTGTTTTACAAAATTTCAATTTTGTTTAATCAGAATTGTTTCTTCTTCTCTATTATTTCTATTATCTTGTTTTTGTCATGAACACCTTCCTTACCCATATATCTGAAAGGTAATTTCTGTTTTGCTTCTCTAAATTTTAAAATTTTTCTAAATTTTTAAAAATATGACCATTAGGAACTAATATTAGTGTGGTATGAGGCCTTTCCCCAAGAACTGATGTCTTTGAACATTATTAGGCCTGTAATTTCCAAAATACTTACATTGTATACTCAATCTATTCCATTGATCATGCACTTGCCAATCGAGCTTCACCTCTGATGTCCATCTAGAATTGTTAAAGTGAGAATGTTTCCTTCTGTGATTTGAAATACATATGTCTTCTACTTGTATGCCACCTTCTTGATACTGGTGGATCTGTGAACCTGAATTGATTTTCAGATGGTTATTTGATGTCCTTGTATTCAAAGTAGAGAGATCTGTGTAGTCTTATGACATGTTTCTATCTAGCTTGTTTCAAAGCCTGCAGAAATGTGGTTTAAAGGAAAGAATATGGGACTGGTTACGAGTCAAAATAATCTTCTCCTGGTCTTGCCGATAATGAGCTGAGTCACCTTGAGCAAATCGTTTGGGGCATTGGACGTAAGAGGGGATAGGAGGTGTGGGAAAAGGGAAAGAAACAAGCATTTATTAAGCACTGTTTTAAATGCTTTACAAATGTTGTTTAATTTGATCTCCACAACAGCCCTGTCATCCTCATTTTATATTTAAGGAAACCGAGACAGATGGAGGTTCAGTGACTTGCCCAGGGTCATATAGTAAGTGTTTGAGGTTGGGTTTGAATTGGGGTTTTGTGCCTAGGCTCCATCATCTACCAGACCACCTAGCTGCCTCATAGTCTACCTCCAGGTCCCTTGGATTTCTTATTTTTGAAATAATGGAGTTGAACTTCACTAGATGATATGTAAAGGTTATTTGCAACTTTAAAATTCTGTGATAATGTAATTATCTCTGTTCATTTTGATTCAGCAGCTTCTTACAAAATTTTTATTTTTATAAAGGAAAGCAGTATTCAAAGGACAGACTGAAACACAAAAGTAAATAAGAACAGGTTTCGCCTCACATTGAAAGACAGCGTGGCATAGGGTTCAGGGATCTGGTCTTCTGGCCCGGAAGATTGTCTTCAAGTGCTCCCCCCTCCACAGCCTGCTTTTGTGAGCCCAAACAAGTTAGTCAGCTGCTCTTTACTCTGGGCACCCCGCTGTGACTGATCAGTGCAGAGCATATGACATGCTGCATTGGTAGAGGGAATTCTTCATGTTGGGTTTACCTGTACCAGATGAAATCACAGAAGGGTCTGAACCCTTCATCTTGTTCTCTAGTAACTTTGGAAAATGAGATGATGCAAATATTTTTGCTACATGATAAACATGAAAAGTATAAAAAAGGTACAAAGTGAAATGATGACTTTTGCAGGCCTTAAGAATTCTATAGATGTTAGCTACTCTTATTTTTATGGGAGCAAACCTTTCTGATGACCTTAACTCTAATGCCAGAGGGATTGTGTATTCACCTTCCCCACATTTCAGTAGCCTCCCTTCTTTTCATTTTGCTTTTCCATTCTAACTGATTTGTGTCTTTTGGATTAGGAGAAAACTACTTGTTTAGAAAAATAAAATGAGGTGTGGATCCAGTCATTTATCCTCCATGTTGAATATCCATTGGAGTCCAGTTATTAACTCTTAAGGGGGCCATCTAAGAGGAGTGATGAGTCCATTACTATCGGAAAGCAAGTCTTTAAGTTCCATGGAAACTCTTCCATAAGGGTGAAATTAGTTCTGAGGGAGAGCCCAGAACTGTAGTACAAATCTAACAGAATAATTTTCAGTGTACCATTGGTGACATCCCTTCCTAATTTGAAGAATTTACTATGGCTGCTCTTGATTATTCAAGGGCTTATTATGCTGCTTGTGAATTACCCAATTAGGATACCTTGTTCATTTTTCTTCTCCTTTGCAATTGCATTGAAGGATGTGAAAGGGAGAAATACTAGTTATATCAACTAATTAGCTTGCCCTGAAGGTTTTGGGAAACAAACTTTTGGTTAAAATTATAGTCATGTCTGTTCAACAGCATTAAGTGCTAAGTGCAAGGTACTTTACTTTATACTGTATATAAAAAGAGAAAAATGAGTGTACCTGCCCTCAAGGATTTTATATTCTACCAGATGTATACAACATTTATGTGTATAAATCAGTACAAAGTTTGTGTAAGTTTATTTAAAAAAAATTCAAGAGGAAGAAAGCATTAACACTTGTGCGAAGTTTGCGTGTGTGGGAATTAGGTTACACCATGTTGTAAAATGGATCTTGAGTTAAACTTTGACGTAGCCAGGGAGTGTGAGACACAGCTGAAGTAAAAATACATTCTAAACACGGTGAGCTTTTCCTCAAATGCTCAGAGATGGGAAATGGAACATTTTGTGTAGGAAACAGAGAGCTAGCAGGTCATTTTGACTCTTTGTGGATTTAATTTATCCTTTTAGAAATAGCTTCCACTGCGACAATTTGAGAAAATAAAGATTCCATATATTTTTTATTTCCTTGAATAGGTGGTTTGAAAAGTGTTTTCCTATCTGTATTTTAAAATTTGGCCTGGGCTTTCAGAATATCTTCTAAGTCCTTTTCCCCTTTAAAATTTGGGTATTCAATCAGGTAAACCTATTCCTTCCTGTAGTCTCTACATTACATACATACACACATATATACATACACATATATACATACATTCCTCTATTTGGCATTGGTATGTATCTTGTATGTATGTAGTTATCTTTATTTTGTCTTTTCTGTGTAGAAATGCTTTGTTAACCAGAATCCTTTTTTTTTCGATAAATTTTTTATTCATCTTAAATGCAAAACAAGAAAAAAAACACATCCATGTACACAGCAGAACAAAGGAGAGGATTCAGTATAAAACAATAAATTTTCATTTCAAGAAAACCTATATTATAAATACTACATGTTTTTTTTCAAAGCTACCCAGCTTTTCTTCTTTTCCTTGTAGGTTTTCTTTTGTTCTCTACTGTGCATGTTTTACTTTATTTTTTCCCTTCCTCTCCCCTTTTATCCCCTACCCTAATGAAGACTATAATTAAACATGGATATCTCTTTTTCTCTATATATCTGTATGTCTCTATATCTGTCTATCTACAGATATCTATAAATATATACTCACAGACATATATGTAAAACTATGCAGCACATATTTCTTCTTGTCATTTCTTTCTTTGGAGGTGGATAGCATCTTCCTTCATTCGTCCAAGTCTTTCCATATTTTTCTAAATCAACCAACTCATCATTTCCTTCACCACAGCTGTATTCCAACACAATCACATCCTATCTGAGAGATTGGCTATGTAAGTTTCTTCCCAATTTTCTGCATTCCTTCTATTCTTGGCTACATTGGTTTTATTTATGACAGAATTTTAAATTTAAAATCATCAAAATTATCCATTTTATACTTCAACAATACTCTCACCTTATGATATAATTTAAGATCTGATACTGCTGAATCTCCTTTCTTCACATCTTTTTTTCCTCTTGTTTCTTTGATACTCCTGATCTTTTGTTCTTCTAAATGAACTTTGTTATTACTTTTTCTGACTCAGTAAGATAATTTTTTTTTAGTAATTTAACCCTAATCACATTGAATAAGTAGATAGATTAGGCAAAATTGTTATTTTTTATTACATTGGTTTTCCCTACTCATGAGCAATAAATATTACTCCAGTTATTTAAATCTGACTTTATTTGTATAAAAAGTATTTTATGTTTATGTTCTTATGATTCTTGTGCCTTTTTTGGCAGGTATACTCTCAGGTATATTATGCTATCTAGTTATTTTAAATGATCTAAAACAATATCGAATAATATTGGTGACACTGTGTAGTTTCCCTATTTTTCTCTTTTTATATTAAATCTATTTTAGCTTTAATTTTGTCTGAGGTCATGATTACTATGCCTGCTTTATTTAACCTAATGATTTCCACTCCAGCCCTTTATTTTATCTTTGCATGTATCTCTCATTTTCATTGTGTTTCTTGAAAGCAACATATTGTTCTATTTTTTATTAATTTATTTATTTTTAGTTTTAGTTTATAATATTCAGTTCCTCAAGTTTTTGAGTTCCAAATTTTGTCCCTCTCCTTCTCCCTCTCCTCCCCCCTCCACACCCTAGATGTCATGCAGTCTGATATAGGCTCTACATATACCTTCACACTAAACGTATTTTCACAGTAGTCAAGTTGGCGAGAAGAACTACAAGGTATGGAATGAACCACGAGAAAGAAGAAGCAAAACAGAAACAAAAACAACAAAAAAAGAGAGCAAATATTTTGCTTCAATCTGCATTCAGACTCAATAATTCTTTCTCTGGATGTGAATTGCTTTTTCCATCCCGAGTCTTTTGGAGTTGTCTTAGCACCTTGCATTGCTGAGAAGAGGCAAGTCTATCAGAGTTAGTCATCAGAGATATAGTTTGTCTGTAATTGTGTATAATGTTCTCCTGGTTCTGCTCCCCTCACTCAACATCAGATCATATATGTCTTTCCAGGTTATTATGAAGTCCGTCTGCTCCTCATTTCTTACAGCACAATAGTATTCCATTACATTCATATACCACAACTTGTTTAGCCATTCCCCAATTGATGGGCATTCCCTTGATTTCCAATTCTTTGCCATCACAAAAAGAGCTGCTATAAATATTTTTGAACGTATGGGTCCTTTTCCCACTTGTATGATTTCTTTGGTATATAGCACTAGAAGTGGTATTGCGGGGTCAAAGGGTGTGCACATTTTTATAGCTCTTTGGGCAAAGTTCCAAATTTCTCTCCATGGTTGGATCAGTTCACAACTCCACCAACAGTGCATTAGCGTTCCAATTTTCTTATATCCTCTCCAGCATTTATGATTTCCCTGTCTTGTCATGTTAGCCAATCTGACAGGAGAGATGTGGTGCCTAAGAGTTGTTTTGATTTGCATTTCTCTAATCAGTAGTGATGTAGAGCATTTTTTCATATGACTATAGATACCTGCTTTCCTCACTTTCCTTCTCACCCTGTTTAACTTATCCCACCTCACTCAGCTAATTTACTTCCACCTGCTACCTTGCCCTCCTATTCCTTAACCTACCCACCCCTCCAAGAGTCCCTCCCTTATCCTCTCCCTTTACCCTGTCCCCTAGCCCTCTTATTTCTTTCTGAATTTAGAAGACTTTATACCCCTACCCCTTTTCCCCCCATATTATTTCCTCTTTAACCCATTCCTGGTGAGAGTAGGGTTCTATCACTACCTGCTTCCCTTGCTTCTTCTGTATCAATTCTTCCTTTTCATGCCTCATTTGTATGAGATAATTATTCTTTTTTATCTCGCCATACCATTTTATTTCTTTAGAATCATCCCATCATACACAGCTCCATCTAAACCTTTCTTTCAAACTACTCAAATCATGATGACAGTCATTTTTCACATATAAGAAGTAAACAATTTGGCTTTATTAAGTCCATTTTAATTAGTTTGCCTGGAAGTTATATGTTGAATTTTACATTAAGTTCTGCTGTTTTTAACTTGGCTGGGTAAGTTACACTTGGTCATAGCCTTAGCTCTTTTGCTGTAAGACCTAAAGTCCTTCAACATAGTAGCTTCTTTTATTGTAGGTCAATGATATTTAATTTTTTTTTCTTTTTGCTTGCAATATTTTCTCCTTATCCTGGGAGCTTTGGAACTTGGCTATGATATTTCCGTAAGTTTTCTTTCTGGGATCTCTTTCTATTTCTGCTTTGCCTTCTTTTTCCAGCAGTTCAGGGCAATTTTCCTTGATAATTTCATGTTATATTGTGTCAAGATTCTTTTTTTGTTTTAATCATGGATTTCAGGTAGTCTGACTATTATATTATTTCTCCTCAGTCTTTTCTCTAGATCATTTGTTTTTCTAATGAGTCGTTTTGCTTTCTCTTCTATGTTTTCATTCTTTTGACTTTGTTTTATTATTTCTTGGTGTCTTAGAACATCATTAGCTTCGCATTTCCTAATTCTAGTTTTCAAGGAATTATTTTCTTCCTAAATTTTGATTCTTTCATGTTGGTTGACTTTCTTTTCATAATTTTCTTGGATTGTTCTCTCTTTCTCTTTCCCCCCCTAATTTTTGCTCTATCACCCC